>NC_091146.1:1733223-2333223 GCF_041381155.1 Argopecten irradians | reverse complement strand
ACGTACATAATATTATGCCTTGGGAATATAAGAGGTAATCCACGAAGTATCGTAATACAAGAAGAAGAATTTATTTTTTGTTCGGAGAAAATGTTCGCTAATGGAAGTCAACACAATCCCTTTTTTATATAATCATGCATTGATATGTAATTTGGGCATTAACTGGCGTGTGGAGTCAGAAATGGATCGACACATTCAGGGGGGACAGAGGCAGTAGGTGTGTCATGATCAGCATCACAGGGCAAAAGACAATAGTGATACCAAGAGACAACTCTATTTATGTATGAGGTGAAACGTCTCGGATGATATCGGGAATCCTGATATCTTAATGTCCAAACATAACGAAAACCACGTGCATTAGCCACATGATGTGAGACACGTGATGTTTGACTTACCTCGAGCCTTTTCCGCCAGAATACCAAACACTACACCACAGAAGGACACCACCGTCAGTTTGAAGACGATGAGTCCGATACTCGTGTTGCTGTCCTTGACCATACGGAAATCGGTCTGGCTGGGTTCGGATTCGAACTCGCCTGTAGATTTGACGGAGCTCCTTCGTGACATGCTGGCGGTCTCCACTAAGTGTATGTCTGACACCCTATTAGATGGGGAGGCTTTACCTGACATCTTCTACCAATGACGTCAATGATAACGTATTTTGTCGAATGTGCACGTGTTTTATCTCGAACCCTCGCTACTTCTGTAAAGCGAAATAAGCACAAGTCGTAATGTTGCCTTATAATTCCGACTAATATTCTGTTGTTTAACCGACAGGGTGGGACCAACCAGAGTTTCTATCCACTTCTCTCAAACAACAATCTTTGACTTATCGGTTTATTCTGACTAATCGGTCAAAGAGAATAACCCAATAGAACCATTAGTTTTATCAAATAACACGGATAATTCTACGTTATGACGTTATGACGTAATCCTTGAGTGACGTACTGATTTCTCCGTGACAACGCCATCGTGTCCATCAAATTTTGTTTGAAAACATTTGATAACTATATTTACAACTGGACACCGAATGTCTCAATTGTAACAGTTCCGTAACTTTTAGTACAGCTAGATATCATTTGCATTAACTGTACTCGTAATGCTGAATTAAAATTCTGTCCATTCAGCAAACCTGCATTTAATGCATTGATGACTTGTATCAATTTCCATGTAGTAGCAAGTCTGACATCAATGAATTATTTAAGTTTGATTAGCACGCTGCGTCTTTGGAACTGAATGGAAATTCCCCGGAGCAGTCCACCGCCTACCTGTCCAGATCTACATATATATACCTTACTAAGTCTATATCCAGTTTACACCTGTATATAAGTGTTTGAGCCGTAAGTAATTACGCCAGGTATATATGTATTACCTGTACTATTTTCACCTGTACAACCAGGTGTAACATTGATAGACTTTCTATCGTTCATGTGATAGTATATTGCTGTGTCACCCTGACTGTAAATATTGCAGCTTGTCTCCGCCTTCCATTGGCTGGTCCCATGATAGCGACGATCTGATTTGCTGACGTAAGTCGCGGGCCATTAGCCCTAAGCTGACCGTAACCAGTACTGGTTCACTACAGTGATAAAACCACGCAAATCTTGAATGAAAATTGATGTAGGTTATTACCGTGATTCGCGCATGCGTACATGGATAGTAGTAGTCACGTTCGCACGGGCCAGCGTTGTGTAGTAAAACGGCTAGGTAGTGATAACGAGTCTATTAACAATGCTTTGTATATCTTAACCGCTGATCTAGACTACTGGGTCAGCTACTAGATAGGGTAATGGTGGGACGAATTCAGGAGTATACGTACGTATACGTTAGTGGTAGTGTATGGCAAGGAAAGGGTGGTGTGTTAGGTCTACAGTGGACCCCCGGGATAACATGATTAGGGCGGGGTAGTGTATGATAAGGAAAGGGTGGTGTTAGGTCTACAGTGGACCCCCGGGATAACATGATTAGGGCGGAGGTAATCTGTGGTAAGGAAAGGGTGGTGTTAGGTCTACAGTGGACCCCCGGGATAACATGATTAGGGCGGGGTAGTGTATGATAAGGAAAGGGTGGTGTTAGGTCTACAGTGGACCCCGGGATAACATGATTAGGGCGGGGTGTAGTGTATGATAAGGAAAGGGTGGTGTTAGGTCTACAGTGGACCCCGGGATAACATGATTAGGGCGGGGTAGTGTATGGTAAGGAAAGGGTGGTGTTAGGTCTACAGTGGACCCCGGGATAACATAATTCGGGCGGGGGTAATCTGTGGTAAGGAAAGGGTGATGTTAGGTCTACAGTGGACCCCCGGGATAACATGATTAGGGCGGGGTATTGTATGGTACGGAACGGGTGGTGTTAGGTCTACAGTGGACCCCCGGGATAACATGATTAGGGCGGGGTAGTTTATGGTACGGAACGGGTGGTGTTAGGTATACAGTGGACCCCGGGTTAACATGATAAGGGCGGGGTAGTGTATGGCAAGGAAAGGTGGTGTTAGGTCTACAGTGGAACCCCGGGATAACATGATTAGGGCGGGGTAGTGTATGGTAAGGAAAGGGTGGTGTTAGGTCTACAGTGGACCTCCGGGATAACATGATTAGGGCGGGGTAGTGTATGGTAAGGAAAGGGCGGTGTTAGGTCTACAGTGGACCCCCGGGATAACATGGTTAGGGCGGGGTAGTGTATGATAAGGAAAGGGTGGTGTTAGGTCTACAGTGGACCCCCGGGATAACATGATTAGGGCGGGGTTAATGTATGGTAAGGAAAGGGTGCTGTAAGGTCTACAGTGGACCCCCGGGGTAACATGATTAGAACGGGGGTAATTTGTGGTAAGTTAAGGGTGGTGTTAGGTCTACAGTGGACCCCCGGGATAACATGATTAGGGCGGGGGTAATGTATGGTAAGGAAAGGATGGTGTTAGGTCTACAGTGGACCCCCGGGATAACATGATTAGGGCGGGGTAGTGTATGGTAAGGAAAGGGTGGTGTTAGGTCTACAGTGGACCCCCGGGATAACATGGTTAGGGCGGGGTAGTGTATGGTAAGGGAGGGGTAATGTACAGTGGAACCCTGGGTTGACCTGGTTAGGGATGGGGTTATGTACGGTAAGGGAAAGAGTGATGTTAGGTCTACAGTGAAGCCAAGGGGTGACCTTAATAGGGTGTGATTATGTATGGTTAGGGAGGGGTAAATATAATGTTAGGTCTACAGTGGAACCCTGGGTTGGCCTGGTTAGGGATGGGGCTATGTATGGTTAGGGAAAGAGTGATGTTAGTTCTACAGTGAAGCCCAGGGGTGACCTGAATAGGGTGGGGTTATGTATGGTAAGGGAGGGGTAATGTTAGGTCTACAGTGGACCCCTGTGGGTGACCTGGTTATGGTAGACGTATAATGTTAAATAAGGGAGAGGGTTATGTTAGGTCTACAATGTAATCCCGGGGTGACATGATTTGGGCGGGGGTAATGTATGGTAAAGGAAGGGTAATGTAAATGTATGTCTACAGTGGAGCCCCGGGATACTGAGCCCTACACGCACGAGAAACCTTTTAGACTTTTACGCGTCTCGGTTAGGAGACAGAACCTAAAGCCTACTTCACAGGAACGAGCGCTCAACACATTGCCAAAAGGGAGGCGGTGAAACGAGGTCGGAAGGAACAGAAAACAGCAGATCTCAAATTTAGTCGCCTTTTATGTAATGGGGATAACTGGTACAACTCAGAAACTATAACATACATCATTGGGATTACGTTTACAGAACCATGGCTAATAGATGTCTACATTTTGTACTTCATAATACCATAGCCAGGATGCAATGACCATTCATTCTTTATTGTTTCCGTTTAAACTTGACACGAACTATTTCACCAAACTTACGTATACGTTAATAAATTTATGCAATTTAGTTAAACAATGAAGGCTTTAGAGTATGTATGAAAACCGGGACTCAATTGTTTCACATTGCCCTTTAACAATATTAATTACTAATTATTTACTATAAAACTCATGTAAATCACAAACTCCTGTTAAAACAACACATTTACCAATATATTTTCCATATATTATTTACTATCCAAGCTCATTTAAAATCACTATATTTCTTATTTATAATACTTCATTAATTTTAATATAATTTACGATTCAAGCTAATGTGAAAACATAGTATTTACTATTTATAATTTACTATCAAAGCTCATGTAAAATCACTATATTTATCATATACCCAACAAACTCGTGTTAAAATAATACATTTACCGTACACTATTTATTATCCAAGGTCTTTTAAAATCACTATATTTATTATTTATAATATTAATTAAGATCTAAGCTCGCGTTAGAATATATTATTTACTATTTATAATTTACTATACAAGCTCATGTTAAAACACTAAAATACAAGATTAAGTAAAAAAGTGAATATTAGATATAAATAATTGTAAGACAAAAATAATGGCTACTCGTTGTCTAATTAAGATTGCGATTAGTGATAAACCCATTTAGCTATCTGCTGTGATTATCTTACAGCTGAAACAGTCCTGTAGCTTGTGATCATCCTACAGTGTAGCAGGATAAACGGTTTATTGTGATGGATAATTAACGATTAAACTAGGAGTTAATATTTACAGGGGTAATAAATATGTCGTGTGGGCGCTTTGTCAGGTCCATAAACTCATAAATAAATAGCGTCGATACTCTCAGGGACTCATATTTATATTAACCTCAAACAACAATCTGTTGTCGACCAGTTTCTAGATTAAGAATACATCATTACATCCAAAAACAACCTTGTGCCAATCAGTTAAATTTTACTAGGTAACGAAATCATCCTTATCTCCGTTAGACAATCTGGTTCCGCCCAGATAAAGTTTACAAGGATAGGAACAAAATGTATCTTATTTTACAAATGTGCGGCCTCTTGACCATCATCAAATACTTGGAAACAGCTACATAAAATCCATCTTGAACTTCAAAGTGATCCCATGTTTCTGAGGATCGCCAAGAGGCTAAACATTTGTAAAACAAGAGACAGTTGTATTATCTAAATTGGATATTTTCCTTTAAAAAATAATCTTTTGGAAAATTTATACATAAAGAGTTTAACAATTTGATACTTAATTAAATAATAGATAAATATTACATATATAGAAAATATTTCGTTATCTGTATGCCATGCTCAAACTAATAATTATATTAAAACGCATCTGTTGCTTCTTAGTTCTGTATTTGTTCCCAGAGCAATTAAATTAGAAATTCAATATCATTTGATAATATTGGTATGATTTAAATGTGAACATATTTTCGCTGATCTTATTTTGGCATTCAATTTTAATGTGAATATCCTTTCGCTGATCTTATTTTGGCATTCAATTTTAATGTGAATATCCTTTCGCTGATCTTATTTTGGCATTCAATTTGAATGTGAATATCCTTTCGCTGATCTTATTTTGTCATTCAATTTGAATGTGAACATCATTTCGCTGATCTTATTTTGTCATTCAATTTGAATGTGAACATCATTTCGCTGATCTTATTTTGTCATTCAATTCTTTAAGCTGTAGTGTGTTAAAGTGAAGGTATGGTGTCACGTCTCCTGTCACTAGCTGTGAAATTCCTTGTTCAGATCAGATACGTTAGCATTTTAAAGATAGAAAATAACTAAAATAATATTTTAAAAAAAAAGAAAAAAAGAAAACACACACATACTTACAAAAAAAAATATTAAAAATAAATAAATAAATAGCATAAAAATGGAAAAATAAAAAAACGTCTCGATTTTATTAAACACTATTGCTAATGGACTGATATTTATCGTACTCTGGTATCCCGTGTATTATTACACTCCCTCGCTCCCTTCCACTTCTCCCCGACAAAGTCATATTTAATGTGAATACAGACAATCGTCAAAATTAGGCTACGGGTAGATGGTACATAACTTTATTTAAATAGAGCCAATTAACGTCAATTCGCAGGGACGCGGTTGAGTAAGTTTGTATATTCCTATTCGTTCAGAGTAAACAGTTTATGGAAATCCATTTAAAAGCCGGGGTTAATAGTGGTATTAGGTATGTGGGTTAACGTTAATACAGTCGTAGGTTTGACCTGGTGTACAGTGTAGTGTATCAGTGAAGCGGAGACGAAATTAATATTCTTAAATCTATGTGTATTACAGAAACTCATATGATAATCAAACTCAAACAAGGATTAAAGATTAATGAACTCAGACATACATTTATTGGTACTTTTTAATCAGAATACCTTTTAATTGATTGTGTAAATTTTATATTGATTTTCAAAATATAATGAAAACATGAATAATCACACAAGAGAAATAAAGAAAAAAAACAATTGGTACAAATTACAAAATATTACAGGCAGTACACAGGCAATATTGAATGAAACATATGTAATAAAACAAGTGCATTTCACAAGTAACTTCATCTCATTTCACCCTGTTACTTGTTTTGTCCACAATATTATCCCCATTTAAAAATACTCCCATGACATTTTCTGTCAATGTATAAATTAGGTTCAAAATTAAAATCCGGGAAAACTGTTTTTGAGTGACTTCAAAATAGAGAGTGCATGTGGCAACGGATCAGTTCTTTGTTAGTATACCTAGTTATTATATAATTATACATTTCCAGTTCATAATTCCAGAGTCCGATATAAGTGAAAATCAGTGTACAGTAATGATTTTGTTGCTAAATATCATGGTAACACATTTTAAAATATTGGTTGCCATGGTAACAAAACGGAGGCCTCTGATTGGCTGAAATTTAAATGATGTCAGAATTAAGTGAAAATTGATATATAGAGGTTACATGGTATGGTGAATAACATGGTAACACTTTAAAAAGGTTAATTGCCATGGAAACAAAATGGAGGCCTCTGATCGGTTGAAATTTAGATATTGTCAGATTTAAATGAAAGTTTGTATATATGGGTTATAAAATATGCTGAATAACATGGAGTCCCTTTTTAAAAGATTGGTTGCCATGGATAAAATGAAGGTATCTAATTGGTTGAAATTTAGATATTATTAGATATTAGTGAAAATTGGTACATATTGGTTATGGGGTATGCCGAATGAGATAGTAACAGTCTTAAATACATTGTTGCCATTGTTTCGAAATAAGAGCCGTCTGATTGCTAAAAATTAAAATTGTAGCCTTTGTGGTGCTGGTATTATTGTTAAATTATACATACTTTATTTGAAAATCAAATGTAGCTCTGTTTCCCGCTTTAATAATTTTTAATTCAATCTAAAATAGTTTTTATCTACATAAGAGAGATGATTAATCATAATTTGTATCTTTTGCGTTTAAGTTGCTGACGAAAATATATTTCTTTCCAATATTTATTTGATTTCTGATATGAAAAGAGAAACTATTTGTTTCACCCAAGAGCATATCTAGTTATAAGGCTTTTTTGTACTGTCAGGGAAGATGCATGAATAGAATTGCAATAACTGTTGTTTTATTATGGTGTCTATGATCAATTTTAAATTTATGGTCAACTAGGGCAAATATTGATTTTTTTTAGAAAATTCCCTCGCTACATTTCAGCCTATAAAATGCTATTTTCCCGGATTTCAATTTTTTGAAAAAGTATCTGTTATAAGATTATATCTATAGCATGTTTTTAAATTGGTTTAAAAGCGTGGACAAAATCGATAACATGCCAAATATTTCGAGCAAACCCAATATCCTCAATTTTTATCCTGACAAAAATTTAAGGTTTTTTGGCTTTAAAATCAATTTTTCATAAAAATAATTGGTAGATATCATTATAAATGGATATGAAATAAAGAATGAAAAATCTTTTATTAACAAAATAATTAAAAATTAAAAATTATGTTCAAAAGATGGATACAAGGGGTCCCCTTGCCACATACCCAAAGTAATTTTAAAAAACATCATTTCATGCCCTTTATTCCTTTATAAAACATACAAAATAAATAAACAGCACATAAAAAGTAGTTTTGTACCTAGACCTTTAACACTGCAAAATTTGAAAAAAATCGGCACGTGGGCGGATTTTGCAACCCCACCTTTATGTTAAAACAAAATGCTGTCATTTCAATCTGTACGCAATTAACGTTTTTAATATTAATTAGTGCTATATTGCTTATACAGATATCCCTATTCTTTATTGGCCTACGTAGGCCTTCGCCTGCCTGTATTGTAGAGTCAGGTTATATATCTCAAACTTATTATCTTTGAAAATAATAATATCTTTGATAATGATAATATCTTTGATGATAATAATATCTTTGATAAAAAGTTATAGTTAATCTTCCGTAGTGCATCGGATAAATCGCGTCTAAATCATTGAAGTTGAACCGAAAAAGACGATTGACATGAAAACGAAGGTGTGTTGGTGTGTAGTCATTGTTTTGATGATAGTGTTTATTTCGTCTAGTCATACCTAAGTTCTCGGAATGATTAATATTTTACGGCCTTACCTATCGGTTACGCGTGTATAAGTACATTGTTACGGGCCAGTTTCAGTCAGTAAATAATATTCCCTAACGACTAGTCAAGGGCACACAGTCACGTTCTCATCCGGGCTCTAAACGTTCTTTAACGACGATGGCAATTATACCCGGTCACATTCCTATCGGTACTAGGAGAGAAAAGCGATACATAGGTCACTTGGCTACCGTCCAAAGTACTTCATAAATCAAAGCTAATTAGAAAATACCTTTCACACAAAAGAATAATTTAGTTGTATAAAGAACGAAAAGAAAAAGAAAAAGAAACCGAAGACTGACTGAAAAAACACAAGGCAATAAAAATATTAAACATTGTTTGTAGATAAATTTCATCCATTTGCTTTACTCAATTGCGTTTTAATTTAAGGTATAGAAAAGGAATTGCCAACAGAAAAACCAATAGCAATCGCGCATAAAAATGCTTAAGAAGACACTAACATATCACCGTAAGATGCGGTGTGCATGCACTAAAATATGAAATTTACGAAATATCAATTTCTGGACACGAATTTATCGAATAAAACAGCAAATATCATAACCTTTCTCTTTTTTCTGCCTTTACTAACTCAAACATGCATTTAGATAAAATGACATAATCTCCGCTCCATCATATGGGATATACATAAAAATGTAGTCATCTAACCCTCAATGGGTGGGTCCCTACCTAGGCAGTGCTGAAGTGACCAGGACCGTCCAGTCTGTGTTCCTACTAGCATGACGGTCACCGCGTGCCAGGACCGTCGTCTAATTATATATACATGTGTTCCCTACCTAGGCAGTGCTGAAGTGACAGACCGTCCAGTCTAATTATAGTACTGTGTTCCCTACCTAGGCAGTGCTGAAGTGACAGCCGTCCAGTCTAATTATATACTGTGTTCCCTACCTAGGCAGTGCTGAAGTGACCAGGACCGTCCAGTCTAATTATATACCTGTGTTCCCTACCTAGGCAGTGCTGAAGTGACCAGGACCGTCCAGTCTAATTATAGTACCTGTGTTCCCTACCTAGGCAGTGCTGAAGTGACCAGACCGTCCAGTCTAATTATAGTACCTGTGTTCCCTACCTAGGCAGTGCTGAAGTGACAAGGAGCCGTCCAGTCTAATTATAGTACCTGTGTTCCCTACCTAGGCAGTGCTGAAGTGACAAGAGCCGTCCAGTCTAATTATAGTACATGTGTTCCCTACCTAGGCAGTGCTGAAGTGACCAGAGCCGTCCAGTCTAATTATAGTACCTGTGTTCCCTACCTAGGCAGTGCTGAAGTGACCAGGACCGTCCAGTCTAATTATAGTACTGTGTTCCCTACCTAGGCAGTGCTGAAGTGACCAGGACCGTCCAGTCTAATTATAGTACATGTGTTCCCTACCTAGGCAGTGCTGAAGTGACAAGAGCCCGTCCAGTCTAATTATAGTACCTGTGTTCCCTACCTAGGCAGTGCTGAAGTGACCAGGACCGTCCAGTCTAATTATAGTACATGTGTTCCCTACCTAGGCAGTGCTGAAGTGACAAGTGCCGTCCAGTCTAATTATAGTACCTGTGTTCCCTACCTAGGCAGTGCTGAAGTGACCAGGACCGTCCAGTCTAATTATAGTACTTGTGTTCCCTACCTAGGCAGTGCTGAAGTGACAGGAGCCGTCCAGTCTAATTAGAGTACCTGTGTTCCCTACCTAGGCAGTGCTGAAGTGACAAGAGCGTCCAGTCTAATTATAGTACCTGTGTTCCCTACCTAGGCTGTGCTGAAGTGATACAGACCGTCCAGTCTAATTATAGTACTGTGTTCCCTACTAGGCTTGCTGAAGTGCCTACCTAGGCCCGTCCAGTCTAATTATAGTACCTAGGAGTTCCCTCCTCTAAGTGTTCCTATAGGCAGTGCTGAAGTGACAGGACCGTCCAGTCTAATTATATACTGTGTTCCCTACCTAGGCAGTGCTGAAGTGACAAGAGCGTCCAGTCTTAATTATAGTACCTGTGTTCCCTACCTAGGCAGTGCTGAAGTGACCAGGCCGTCCAGTCTAATTATAGTACCTGTGTTCCCTACCTAGGCAGTGCTGAAGTGACCAGGCCGTCCAGTCTAATTATAGTACCTGTGTTCCCTACCTAGGCAGTGCTGAAGTGACAAGAGCCGTCCAGTCTAATTATAGTACCTGTGTTCCCTACCTAGGCAGTGCTGAAGTGACCAGGACCGTCCAGTCTAATTATAGTACCTGTGTTCCCTACCTAGGCAGTGCTGAAGTGACCAGGACCGTCCAGTCTAATTATAGTACCTGTGTTCCCTACCTAGGCAGTGCTGAAGTGACCAGAGCCGTCCAGTCTAATTATAGTACTTGTGTTCCCTACCTAGGCAGTGCTGAAGTGACCAGGACCGTCCAGTCTAATTATAGTACCTGTGTTCCCTACCTAGGCAGTGCTGAAGTGACCAGGACCGTCCAGTCTAATTATAGTACATGTGTTCCCTACCTAGGCAGTGCTGAAGTGACAAGAGCCGTCCAGTCTAATTATAGTACCTGTGTTCCCTACCTAGGCAGTGCTGAAGTGACCAGGACCGTCCAGTCTAATTATAGTACATGTGTTCCCTACCTAGGCAGTGCTGAAGTGACCAAGAGCCGTCCAGTCTAATTATAGTACTGTGTTCCCTACCTAGGCAGTGCTGAAGTGACCAGAGCCGTCCAGTCTAATTATAGTACCTGTGTTCCCTACCTAGGCAGTGCTGAAGTGACAGAGCCGTCCAGTCTAATTATAGTACCTGTGTTCCCTACCTAGGCAGTGCTGAAGTGACCAGGACCGTCCAGTCTAATTATAGTACATGTGTTCCCTACCTAGGCAGTGCTGAAGTGACCAGGCCGTCCAGTCTAATTAAGTACTATTGTGTTCCCTACCTAGGCAGTGCTGAAGTGACCAGAGACCGTCCAGTCTAATTATAGTACTGTGTTCCCTACCTAGGCAGTGCTGAAGTGACCAGGACCGTCCAGTCTAATTATAGTACCTGTGTTCCCTACCTAGGCAGTGCTGAAGTGACCAGAGCCGTCCAGTCTAATTATAGTACATGTGTTCCCTACCTAGGCAGTGCTGAAGTGACCAGTGCCGTCCAGTCTAATTATAGTACCTGTGTTCCCTACCTAGGCTGTGCTGAAGTGACCAGGACCGTCCAGTCTAATTATAGTACTGTGTTCCCTACCTAGGCAGTGCTGAAGTGACCAGAGCCGTCCAGTCTAATTATAGTACTGTGTTCCCTACCTAGGCAGTGCTGAAGTGACAAGAGCCGTCCAGTCTAATTATAGTACCTGTGTTCCCTACCTAGGCAGTGCTGAAGTGACCAGGAGCCGTCCAGTCTAATTATAGTACCTGTGTTCCCTACCTAGGCAGTGCTGAAGTGACCAGGGCCGTCCAGTCTAATTAGAGTACCTGTGTTCCCTACCTAGGCAGTGCTGAAGTGACCAGAGCCGTCCAGTCTAATTATAGTACCTGTGTTCCCTACCTAGGCAGTGCTGAAGTGACCAGAGCCGTCCAGTCTAATTATAGTACCTTGTGTTCCCTACCTAGGCAGTGCTGAAGTGACCAGAGCCGTCCAGTCTAATTATAGTACATGTGTTCCCTACCTAGGCAGTGCTGAAGTGACAAGAGCCGTCCAGTCTAATTATAGTACCTGTGTTCCCTACCTAGGCAGTGCTGAAGTGACAAGAGCCGTCCAGTCTAATTATAGTACCTGTGTTCCCTACCTAGGCAGTGCTGAAGTGACCAGGCCGTCCAGTCTAATTATAGTACCTGTGTTCCCTACCTAGGCAGTGCTGAAGTGACCAGAGCCGTCCAGTCTAATTATAGTACTGTGTTCCCTACCTAGGCAGTGCTGAAGTGACCAGGCCGTCCAGTCTAATTATAGTACATGTGTTCCCTACCTAGGCAGTGCTGAAGTGACCAGGACCGTCCAGTCTAATTATAGTACTGTGTTCCCTACCTAGGCTGTGCTGAAGTGACAGTGCCGTCCAGTCTAATTATAGTACTTGTGTTCCCTACCTAGGCAGTGCTGAAGTGACAAGGAGCCGTCCAGTCTAATTATAGTACATTGTGTTCCCTACCTAGGCAGTTCTGAAGTGACCAGGACCGTCCACTCTAATTAGAGTACTTGTGTTCCCTACCTAGGCAGTGCTGAAGTGACCAGGACCGTCCAGTCTAATTATAGTACCTGTGTTCCCTACCTAGGCAGTGCTGAAGTGACCAGGACCGTCCAGTCTAATTATAGTACCTGTGTTCCCTACCTAGGCAGTGCTGAAGTGACCAGGACCGTCCAGTCTAATTATAGTACATGTGTTCCCTACCTAGGCAGTGCTGAAGTGACAAGAGCCGTCCAGTCTAATTATAGTACTTGTGTTCCCTACCTAGGCAGTGCTGAAGTGACCAGGACCGTCCAGTCTAATTAGAGTACTTGTGTTCCCTACCTAGGCAGTGCTGAAGTGACAAGAGCCGTCCAGTCTAATTATAGTACTTGTGTTCCCTACCTAGGCTGTGCTGAAGTGACCAGGACCGTCCAGTCTAATTATAGTACTTGTGTTCCCTACCTAGGCTGTGCTGAAGTGACCAAGGCCGTCCAGTCTAATTATAGTACCTGTGTTCCCTACCTAGGCAGTGCTGAAGTGACCAGGACCGTCCAGTCTAATTATAGTACATGTGTTCCCTACCTAGGCAGTGCTGAAGTGACCAGGACCGTCCAGTCTAATTATAGTACATGTGTTCCCTACCTAGGCAGTGCTGAAGTGACCAGGAGCCGTCCAGTCTAATTATAGTACTGTGTTCCCTACCTAGGCAGTGCTGAAGTGACCAGGACCGTCCAGTCTAATTATAGTACATGTGTTCCCTACCTAGGCAGTGCTGAAGTGACCAGGGCCGTCCAGTCTAATTATAGTACCTGTGTTTTCCCTACCTAGGCTGTGCTGAAGTGACCAGAGCCGTCCAGTCTAATTATAGTACCTTGTGTTCCCTACCTAGGCAGTGCTGAAGTGACCAGACCGTCCAGTCTAATTATAGTACTTGTGTTCCCTACCTAGGCTGTGCTGAAGTGACCAGGACCGTCCAGTCTAATTATAGTACTTGTGTTCCCTACCTAGGCTGTGCTGAAGTGACCAGAGCCGTCCAGTCTAATTATAGTACATGTGTTCCCCTACCTAGGCAGTGCTGAAGTGACCAGGACCGTCCAGTCTAATTATAGTAGTACTTGTGTTCCCTACCTAGGCTGTGCTGAAGTGACCAGAGACCGTCCAGTCTAATTATAGTACTTGTGTTCCCTACCTAGGCAGTGCTGAAGTGACCAGGACCGTCCAGTCTAATTATAGTACATGTGTTCCCTACCTAGGCAGTGCTGAAGTGACAAGAGCCGTCCAGTCTAATTATAGTACTTGTGTTCCCTACCTAGGCAGTGCTGAAGTGACTAGTGCCGTCCACTCTAATAAGAGTACTTGTGTTCCCTACCTAGGCTGTGCTGAAGTGACTAGTGCCGTCCAGTCTAATTATAGTACATGTGTTCCCTACCTAGGCAGTGCTGAAGTGACCAGGAGCCGTCCAGTCTAATTATAGTACCTGTTGTTCCCTACCTAGGCAGTGCTGAAGTGACCAGAGCCGTCCAGTCTAATTATAGTACCTATGTGTCCCTACCTAGGCAGTGCTGAAGTGACCAGGACCGTCCAGTCTAATTATAGTACATGTGTTCCCTACCTAGGCAGTGCTGAAGTGACCAGGTACCGTCCAGTCTAATTATAGTACTGTGTTCCCTACCTAGGCAGTGCTGAAGTGACCAGAGCCGTCCAGTCTAATTATAGTACATGTGTTCCCTACCTAGGCAGTGCTGAAGTGACAAGAGCCGTCCAGTCTAATTATAGTACTTGTGTTCCCTACCTAGGCAGTGCTGAAGTGACTAGTGCCGTCCAGTCTAATTAGAGTACTTGTGTTCCCTACCTAGGCAGTGCTGAAGTGACCAGAGCCGTCCAGTCTAATTATAGTACCTGTGTTCCCTACCTAGGCTTGTGCTGAAGTGACCAGAGACCGTCCATCTAATTATAGTACCTGTGTTCCCTACCTAGGCAGTGCTGAAGTGACCAGTGACCGTCCAGTCTAATTATAGTACATGTGTTCCCTACCTAGGCAGTGCTGAAGTGACCAGGCCGTCCAGTCTAATTATAGTTACCTGTGTTCCCTACCTAGGCAGTGCTGAAGTGACCAGGACCGTCCAGTCTAATTATAGTACATGTGTTCCCTACCTAGGCAGTGCTGAAGTGACCAGAGCCGTCCAGTCTAATTATAGTATACCTGTGTTCCCTACCTAGGCAGTGCTGAAGTGACAAGAGCCGTCCAGTCTAATTATAGTACCTGTGTTCCCTACCTAGGCAGTGCTGAAGTGACCAAGAGCCGTCCAGTCTAATTATAGTACATGTGTTCCCTACCTAGGCTGTGCTGAAGTGACCAGGACCGTCCAGTCTAATTATAGTACCTGTGTTTCCCTACCTAGGCAGTGCTGAAGTGACCAGGACCGTCCAGTCTAATTATAGTACCTGTGTTCCCTACCTAGGCAGTGCTGAAGTGACCAGGACCGTCCAGTCTAATTATAGTACCTGTGTTCCCTACCTAGGCAGTGCTGAAGTGACAAGAGCCGTCCAGTCTAATTATAGTACCTGTGTTCCCTACCTAGGCAGTGCTGAAGTGACAAGAGCCGTCCAGTCTAATTATAGTACCTGTGTTCTCTACCTAGGCAGTGCTGAAGTGACCAGGACCGTCCAGTCTAATTATAGTACCTGTGTTCCCTACCTAGGCAGTGCTGAAGTGACCAGGACCGTCCAGTCTAATTATAGTACTTGTGTTCCCTACCTAGGCAGTGCTGAAGTGACCAGGACCGTCCAGTCTAATTATAGTACTTGTGTTCCCTACCTAGGCAGTGCTGAAGTGACCAGGACCGTCCAGTCTAATTATAGTACTTGTGTTCCCTACCTAGGCAGTGCTGAAGTGACCAGGACCGTCCAGTCTAATTATAGTACTTGTGTTCCCTACCTAGGCAGTGCTGAAGTGACCAAGGGCCGTCCAGTCTAATTATAGTACATGTGTTCCCTACCTAGGCAGTGCTGAAGTGACCAGGCCGTTCCAGTCTAATTATAGTACTTGTGTTCCCTACCTAGGCAGTGTCTGAAGTGACCAGGCCGTCCAGTCTAATTATAGTACTTGTGTTCCCTACCTAGGCAGTGCTGAAGTGACCAGGCCGTCCAGTCTAATTATAGTACATGTGTTCCCTACCTAGGCAGTGCTGAAGTGACCAGACCGTCCAGTCTAATTATAGTACCTGTGTTCCCTACCTAGGCAGTGCTGAAGTGACCAGGACCGTCCAGTCTAATTATAGTACTTGTGTTCCCTACCTAGGCTGTGCTGAAGTGACTAGTGCCGTCCACTCTAATAAGAGTACTTGTGTTCCCTACCTAGGCAGTGCTGAAGTGACAAGAGCCGTCCAGTCTAATTATAGTACCTGTGTTCTCTACCTAGGCAGTGCTGAAGTGACCAGGACCGTCCAGTCTAATTATAGTACATGTGTTCCCTACCTAGGCAGTGCTGAAGTGACCAGAGCCGTCCAGTCTAATTATAGTACATGTTTTCCCTACCTAGGCAGTGCTGAAGTGACCAGGAGCCGTCCAGTCTAATTATAGTACATGTGTTCCCTACCTAGGCAGTGCTGAAGTGACCAGGACCGTCCAGTCTAATTATAGTACATGTGTTCCCTACCTAGGCTGTGCTGAAGTGACCAGAGCCGTCCAGTCTAATTATAGTACATGTGTTCCCTACCTAGGCTGTGCTGAAGTGACCAAGAGCCGTCCAGTCTAATTATAGTACATGTGTTCCCTACCTAGGCTGTGCTGAAGTGACCAGGAGCCGTCCAGTCTAATTATAGTACATGTGTTCCCTACCTAGGCAGTGCTGAAGTGACAAGAGCCGTCCAGTCTAATTATAGTACATGTGTTCCCTACCTAGGCAGTGCTGAAGTGGTTCCCTACCTAGGCAGTGCTGAAGTGACAAGAGCCGTCCAGTCTAATTATAGTACCTGTGTTCTCTACCTAGGCAGTGCTGAAGTGACCAGGACCGTCCAGTCTAATTATAGTACATGTGTTCCCTACCTAGGCAGTGCTGAAGTGACCAGGACCGTCCAGTCTAATTATAGTACATGTGTTCCCTACCTAGGCAGTGCTGAAGTGACCAGGCCGTCCAGTCTAATTATAGTACATGTGTTCCCTACCTAGGCAGTGCTGAAGTGACCAGAGCCGTCCAGTCTAATTATAGTACCTGTGTTCCCCTACCTAGGCATGCTGAAGTGACAAGGAGCCGTCCAGTCTAAATTATAGTACATGTGTTCCCTACCTAGGCAGTGCTGAAGTGACCAGAGCCGTCCAGTCTAATTATAGTACATGTGTTCCCTACCTAAGGCAGTGCTGAAGTGACCAGGACCGTCCAGTCTAATTATAGTACATGTGTTCCCTACCAAGGCAGTGCTGAAGTGACCAGGACCGTCCAGTCTAATTATAGTACCTGTGTTCCCTACCTAGGCAGTGCTGAAGTGACCAGAGCCGTCCAGTCTAATTATAGTACTTGTGTTCCCTACCTAGGCAGTGCTGAAGTGACCAGGACCGTCCAGTCTAATTATAGTACATGTGTTTCCCTACCTAGGCAGTGCTGAAGTGACAAGAGCCGTCCAGTCTAATTATATTATAGTACATGTGTTCCCTACCTAGGCAGTGCTGAAGTGACCAGGAGCCGTCCAGTCTAATTATAGTACATGTGTTCCCTACCTAGGCAGTGCTGAAGTGACCAGGACCGTCCAGTCTAATTATAGTACCTGTGTTCCCTACCTAGGCAGTGCTGAAGTGACCAGAGCCGGTCCAGTCTAATTATAGTACCTGTGTTCCCTACCTAGTGACCAGAGCCGTCCAGTCTAATTATAGTACTGGTGTTCCCTAGGCTGAAGTGACCAGAGCCAGTCTAATTATAGTACATGTGTTCCCTACCTAGGCAGTGCTGAAGTGACCAGAGCCGTCCAGTCTAATTATAGTACATGTGTTCCCTACCTAGGCAGTGCTGAAATGACCAAGAGCCGTCCAGTCTAATTATAGTACATGTGTTCTCTACCTAGGCAGTGCTGAAGTGACAAGAGCCGTCCAGTCTAATTATAGTACCTGTGTTCCCTACCTAGGCAGTGCTGAAGTGACAAGAGCCGTCCAGTCTAATTATAGTACCTGTGTTCCCTACCTAGGCAGTGCTGAAGATGACCAGAGCCGTCCAGTCTAATTATAGTACATGTGTTCCCTACTAGGCATGTGCTGAAGTGACAAGACCGTCCAGTCTAATTATAGTACCTGTGTTCCTACCTAGGCAGTGCTGAAGTGACCAGAGCCGTCCAGTCTAATTATAGTACTGTGTTCCCTACCTAGGCAGTGCTGAAGTGACAAGAGCCGTCCAGTCTAATTATAGTATATGTGTTCTCTACCTAGGCAGTGCTGAAGTGACTAGTGCCGTCCACTCTAATTATAGTACATGTGTTCCCTACCTAGGCAGTTGCTGAAGTGACCAGAGCCGTCCAGTCTAATTATAGTACCCGTGTTCCCTACCTAGGCAGTGCTGAAGTGACCAGAGCCGTTCCAGTCCTAATTAAAGTACAACATGTGTTCCATACCTAAGGCAGTGTCTAATTAAATTAATAGTACCATCTACTGTGTTCCCTACCTAGGCAGTGACTGAAGTGACCAGAGACCGTCCAGTCTAATTATAGTACAGTGTGTTCCCACCTAGGCAGTGTTGCTGAAGTGACCAGGACCGTCCAGTCTAATTATAGTACCTGTTGTTCCCTACCTAGGCATGTGCTGAATGTGACACAGAGCCGTCCAGTCTAATTATAGTTACATGTGTGTTCCCTACCTAGGCAGTGCTGAAGTGACCAGAGCCGTCCAGTCTAATTATAGTACCTGTGTTCCCTACCTAGGCAGTGCTGAAGTGACCAGGACCGTCCAGTCTAATTATAGTACCTGTGTTCCCTACCTAGGCAGTGCTGAAGTGACCAGGACCGTCCAGTCTAATTATAGTAACATGTGTTTCCCTACCTAGGCAGTGCTGAAGTGACCAGTGCCGTCCAGTCTAATTATAGTACATGTGTGTTCCCCTACCTAGGCAGTGCTGAAGTGACCAGGAGCCGTCCAGTCTAATTATAGTACATGTGTTCCCTACCTAGGCAGTGCTTGAAGTGACCAGAGCCGTCCAGTCTAATATAGTACCTGTGTTTCCCTACCTAGGCAGTGCTGAAGTGACCAGAGCCGTCCAGTCTAATTATAGTACAAGTGTTCCTTACCTAGGCAGTGCTGAAGTGACCAGAGCCGTCCAGTCTAATTATAGTACATTGTGTTCCCTACCTAGGCTAGTGCTGAAGTGACTAACCGTTCAGTCTAATTATAGTACCTGTGTTTCCCTACCCTAGGCAGTGCTGAAGTGACCAAGAGCCGTCCAGTCTAATTATAGTACCTTGTGTTCCTACTAGGCTGTGCTTGAAGTGAACCAGGACCGTCCAGTCTAATTATAGTACCTATGTGTTCCCTACCTAGGCTGTGCTGAAGTGACCAGAGCCGTCCAGTCTAATTATAGTACATGTGTTCCCTACCTAGGCTGTGCTGAAGTGACCAGGACCGTCCAGTCTAATTATAGTACCTGTGTTCCCTACCTAGGCAGTGCTGAAGTGACCAGGACCGTCCAGTCTAATTATAGTACATGTGTTCCCTACCTAGGCAGTGCTGAAGTGACCAGGAGCCGTCCAGTCTAATTATAGTACCTGTGTTCCCTACCTAGGCAGTGCTGAAGCCAAGACCGTCCTCAGTCTAATTATAGTACCTGTGACCAGGCAGTGCTGAAGTGACCGTCCAGTCTAATTATAGTACCTGTGTTCCCTACCTAGGCAGTGCTGAAGTGACCAGGACCGTCCAGTCTAATTATAGTACCTGTGTTCCCTACCTAGGCATGCTGAAGTGACCAGGACCGTCCAGTCTAATTATAGTACATGTGTTCCCTACCTAGGCAGTGCTGAAGTGACCAGGACCGTCCAGTCTAATTATAGTACATGTGTTCCCTACCTAGGCAGTGCTGAAGTGACCAGAGCCGTCCAGTCTAATTATAGTACATGTGTTCCCTACCTAGGCAGTGCTGAAGTGACCAGGACCGTCCAGTCTAATTATAGTACCTGTGTTCCCTACCTAGGCAGTGCTGAAGTGACCAGGCCGTCCAGTCTAATTATAGTACCTGTGTTCCCTACCTAGGCAGTGCTGAAGTGACCAGAGCCCGTCCAGTCTAATTATAGTACATGTGTTCCCTACCTAGGCAGTGCTGAAGTGACCAGGCCGTCCAGTCTAATTATAGTACTGTGTTTCCCTACCTAGGCAGTGCTGAAGTGACCAGGCCGTCCAGTCTAATTATAGTACCTGTGTTCCCTACCTAGGCAGTGCTGAAGTGACCAGGAGCCGTCCAGTCTAATTATAGTACCTGTGTTCCCTACCTAGGCAGTGCTGAAGTGACCAGGACCGTCCAGTCTAATTATAGTACATGTGTTCCCTACCTAGGCAGTGCTGAAGTGACCAGGACCGTCCAGTCTAATTATAGTACATGTTTTCCTACCTAGGCAGTGTGAAGTGACCAGAGACCGTCCAGTCTAATTATAGTACATGTGTTCCCTACCTAGGCTGTGCTGAAGTGACCAGGCCGTCCAGTCTAATTATAGTACCTGTGTGTTCCCTACCTAGGCAGTGTTGAAGTGACCAGGACCGTCCAGTCTAATTATAGTACCTGTGTTCCCTACCTAGGCAGTGCTGAAGTGACAGAGCCGTCCAGTCTAATTATAGTACCTGTGTTCCTCTACCTAGGCAGTGCTGAAGTGACCAGGCCGTCCAGTCTAATTATAGTACCTGTGTTCCCTACCTAGGCTGTGCTGAAGTGACCAGGACCGTCCAGTCTAATTATAGTACCTGTGTTCCCTACCTAGGCAGTGCTGAAGTGACCAGGCCGTCCAGTCTAATTATAGTACATGTGTTCCCTACCTAGGCAGTCGCATGCTGAAGTGACCAGAGATTCGTCCAGTCTAATTATAGTACCTGTGTTCCCTACCTAGGCAGTGCTGAAGTGACCAGAGCCGTCCAGTCTAATTATAGTACATGTGTTCCCTACCTAGGCAGTGCTGAAGTGACCAGAGCCGTCCAGTCTAATTATAGTACATGTGTTCCCTACCTAGGCAGTGCTGAAGTGACCAGGACCGTCCAGTCTAATTATAGTACATGTGTTCCCTACCTAGGCTGTGCTGAAGTGACCAAGAGCCGTCCAGTCTAATTATAGTACACTGTGTTCCCTACCTAGGCTGTGCTGAAGTGAACCAGCCGTCCAGTCTAATTATAGTACATGTGTTCCATACCTAGGCAGTGCTGAAGTGACAAGAGCCGTCCAGTCTAATTATAGTACCTGTGTTCCCTACCTAGGCAGTGCTGAAGTGACCAGGACCGTCCAGTCTAATTATAGTACCTGTTTTCCCTACCTAGGCAGTGCTGAAGTGACCAGGACCGTCCAGTCTAATTATAGTACATGTGTTCCCTACCTAGGCTGTGCTGAAGTGACCAGGACCGTCCAGTCTAATTATAGTACCTGTGTTTCCCTACCTAGGCAGTGCTGAAGTGACCAGGACCGTCCAGTCTAATTATAGTACCTGTGTTCCCTACCTAGGCAGTGCTGAAGTGACCAGGACCGTCCAGTCTAATTATAGTACATGTGTTCCCTACCTAGGCAGTGTGCTGAAGTGACCAGGCCCGTCCAGTCTAATTATAGTACATGTGTTCCCTACCTAGGCAGTGCTGAAGTGACCAGAGCCGTCCAGTCTAATTATAGTACATGTGTTCCCTACCTAGGCAGTGCTGAAGTGACCAGGACCGTCCAGTCTAATTATAGTACCTGTGTTCCCTACCTAGGCAGTGCTGAAGTGACCAGGACCGTCCAGTCTAATTATAGTACCTGTGTTCCCTACCTAGGCAGTGCTGAAGTGACCAGGACCGTCCAGTCTAATTATAGTACCTGTGTTCCCTACCTAGGCTGTGCTGAAGTGACCAGAGCCGTCCAGTCTAATTATAGTACATGTGTTCCCTACCTAGGCAGTGCTGAAGTGACCAGGACCGTCCAGTCTAATTATAGTACATGTGTTCCCTACCTAGGCTAGTGCTTGAAGTGACCAGACGTCCAGTCTAATTATAGTACCTGTTGTTCCCTACCTAGGCAGTGCTGAAGTGACCAGGGCCGTCCAGTCTAATTATAGTACCTGTGTTCCTACCTAGGCAGTGCTGAAGTGACCAGTGCCGTCCAGTCTAATTATAGTACATGTGTTCCCCTACCTAGGCAGTGCTGAAGTGACCAGGACCGTCCAGTCTAATTATAGTACATTGTTCCCTACCTAGGCAGTGCTGAAGTGACCAGGACCGTCCAGTCTAATTATAGTACTATGTGTTCCCTACCTAGGCAGTGCTGAAGTGACCAGGACCGTCCAGTCTAATTATAGTACATGTGTTCCCTACCTAGGCTGTGCTGAAGTGACCAGGCCGTCCAGTCTAATTATAGTACATGTGTTCCCTACCTAGGCAGTGCTGAAGTGACCATGCCGTCCAGTCTAATTATAGTACCTGTGTTCCCTACCTAGGCAGTGCTGAAGTGACCAGAGCCGTCCAGTCTAATTATAGTACATGTGTTCCCTACCTAGGCAGTGCTGAAGTGACAAGAGCCGTCCAGTCTAATTATAGTACATGTGTTCCCTACCTAGGCAGTGCTGAAGTGACCAGGACCCGTCCAGTCTAATTATAGTACATGTGTTCCCTACCTAGGCAGTGCTGAAGTGACAAGAGCCGTCCAGTCTAATTATAGTACCTGTGTTCCCTACCTAGGCAGTGTTGAAGTGACCAGGACCGTCCAGTCTAATTATAGTACTTGTGTTCCCTACCTAGGCAGTGCTGAAGTGACAAGAGCCGTCCAGTCTAATTATAGTACCTGTGTTCCCTACCTAGGCAGTGCTGAAGTGACAAGAGCAGTCCAGTCTAATTATAGTACCTGTGTTCCCTACCTAGGCTGTGCTGAAGTGACAAGAGCCGTCCAGTCTAATTATAGTACCTGTGTTCCCTACCTAGGCAGTGCTGAAGTGACCAGGACCGTCCAGTCTAATTATAGTACATGTGTTCCCTACCTAGGCAGTGCTGAAGTGACCAGGACCGTCCAGTCTAATTATAGTACTTGTGTTCCCTACCTAGGCTGTGCTGAAGTGACAAGAGCCGTCCAGTCTAATTATAGTACCTGTGTTCCCTACCTAGGCAGTGTGCTGAAGTGACCAGGACCGTCCAGTCTAATTATAGTACCTGTGTTCCCTACCTAGGCAGTGCTGAAGTGACCAGGACCGTCCAGTCTAATTATAGTACCTGTGTTCCCTACCTAGGCAGTGCTGAAGTGACAAGGCCGTCCAGTCTAATTATAGTACCTGTGTTCCCTACCTAGGCAGTGCTGAAGTGACCAGGACCGTCCAGTCTAATTATAGTACCTGTGTTCCCTACCTAGGCAGTGCTGAAGTGACCAGAGCCGTCCAGTCTAATTATAGTACCTGTGTTCCCTACCTAGGCAGTGCTGAAGTGACAAGACCGTCCAGTCTAATTATAGTACCTGTGTTCCCTACCTAGGCAGTGCTGAAGTGACCAGGAGCCGTCCAGTCTAATTATAGTACTGTGTTCCCTACCTAGGCTGTGCTGAAGTGACCAGAGCCGTCCAGTCTAATTATAGTACCTGTGTTCCCTACCTAGGCAGTGCTGAAGTGACAGAGCCGTCCAGTCTAATTATAGTACCTGTGTTCCCTACCTAGGCGTGCTGAAGTGACAAGAGCCGTCCAGTCTAATTATAGTACCTGTGTTCCCTACCTAGGCTGTGCTGAAGTGACAAGAGCCGTCCAGTCTAATTATAGTACCTGTGTTCCTACCTAGGCTGTGCTGAAGTGACCAGGAGCCGTCCAGTCTAATTATAGTACCTGTGTTCCCTACCTAGGCAGTGCTGAAGTGACCAGAGCCGTCCAGTCTAATTATAGTACTGTGTCCTCTGTGTTCCTACCTAGGCTGTGCTGAAGTGACCAGGACCGTCCAGTCTAATTATAGTACCTGTGTTCCCTACCTAGGCAGTGCTGAAGTGACCAGGACCGTCCAGTCTAATTATAGTACCTGTGTTCCCTACCTAGGCAGTGCTGAAGTGACCAGAGCCGTCCAGTCTAATTATAGTACCTGTGTTCCTACCTAGGCAGTGCTGAAGTGACCAGGACCGTCCAGTCTAATTATAGTACCTGTGTTCCCTACCTAGGCAGTGCTGAAGTGACAGAGCCGTCCAGTCTAATTATAGTACCTGTGTTCCCTACCTAGGCTGTGCTGAAGTGACCAGTGCCGTCCAGTCTAATTATAGTACCTGTGTTCCCTACCTAGGCAGTGCTGAAGTGACCAGGACCGTCCAGTCTAATTATAGTACCTGTGTTCCCTACCTAGGCAGTGCTGAAGTGACCAGAGCCGTCCAGTCTAATTATAGTACATGTGTTCCCTACCTAGGCTGTGCTGAAGTGACAAGAGCCGTCCAGTCTAATTATAGTACCTGTGTTCCCTACCTAGGCAGTGCTGAAGTGACCAGGACCGTCCAGTCTAATTATAGTACTTGTGTTCCCTACCTAGGCAGTGCTGAAAGTGACCAGAGCCGTCCAGTCTAATTATAGTACCTGTGTTCCCTACCTAGGCAGTGCTGAAGTGACCAGAGCCGTCCAGTCTAATTATAGTACCTGTGTTCCCTACCTAGGCAGTGCTGAAGTGACAAGAGCCGTCCAGTCTAATTATAGTACCTGTGTTCCCTACCTAGGCAGTGCTGAAGTGACCAGGACCGTCCAGTCTAATTATAGTACTTGTGTTCCCTACCTAGGCAGTGCTGAAGTGACCAGGACCGTCCAGTCTAATTATAGTACATGTGTTCCCTACCTAGGCAGTGCTGAAGTGACCAGGACCGTCCACTCTAATTAGAGTACTTGTGTTCCCTACCTAGGCAGTGCTGAAGTGACCAGGACCGTCCAGTCTAATTATAGTACTTGTGTTCCCTACCTAGGCAGTGCTGAAGTGACAAGTGCCGTCCACTCTAATTAGAGTACTTGTGTTCCCTACCTAGGCAGTGCTGAAGTGACCAGGACCGTCCAGTCTAATTATAGTACATGTGTTCCCTACCTAGGCAGTGCTGAAGTGACTAGTGCCGTCCAGTCTAATTAGAGTACCTGTGTTCCCTACCTAGGCAGTGCTGAAGTGACAAGAGCCGTCCAGTCTAATTATAGTACCTGTGTTCCCTACCTAGGCAGTGCTGAAGTGACTAGTGCCGTCCAGTCTAATTAGAGTACCTGTGTTCCCTACCTAGGCAGTGCTGAAGTGACAAGAGCCGTCCAGTCTAATTATAGTACCTGTGTTCCCTACCTAGGCAGTGCTGAAGTGACCAGGACCGTCCAGTCTAATTATAGTACTTGTGTTCCCTACCTAGGCAGTGCTGAAGTGACAAGAGCCGTCCAGTCTAATTATAGTACCTGTGTTCCCTACCTAGGCAGTGCTGAAGTGACCAGGACCGTCCAGTCTAATTATAGTACCTGTGTTCCCTACCTAGGCAGTGCTGAAGTGACAAGAGCCGTCCAGTCTAATTATAGTACCTGTGTTCCCTACCTAGGCAGTGCTGAAGTGACAAGAGCCGTCCAGTCTAATTATAGTACCTGTGTTCCCTACCTAGGCAGTGCTGAAGTGACCAGGACCGTCCAGTCTAATTATAGTACATGTGTTCCCTACCTAGGCTGTGCTGAAGTGACCAGGCCCGTCCAGTCTAATTATAGTACTGTGTTCCCTACCTAGGCAGTGCTGAAGTGACAAGAGCCGTCCAGTCTAATTAGAGTACCTGTGTTCCCTACCTAGGCAGTGCTGAAGTGACCAGGGCCGTCCAGTCTAATTATAGTACCTGTGTTCCCTACCTAGGCAGTGCTGAAGTGACCAGGACCGTCCAGTCTAATTATAGTACTTGTGTTCCCTACCTAGGCAGTGCTGAAGTGACAAGAGCCGTCCAGTCTAATTATAGTACCTGTGTTCTCTACCTAGGATGTGCTGAAGTGACCAGGACCGTCCAGTCTAATTATAGTACATGTGTTCCCTACCTAGGCTGTGCTGAAGTGACTAGTGCCGTCCACTCTAATAAGAGTACTTGTGTTCCCTACCTAGGCAGTGCTGAAGTGACCAGGACCGTCCAGTCTAATTAGAGTACCTGTGTTCCCTACCTAGGCTGTGCTGAAGTGACCAGGACCGTCCAGTCTAATTATAGTACTTGTGTTCCCTACCTAGGCTGTGCTGAAGTGACCAGGACCGTCCAGTCTAATTATAATTATAGTACATGTGTTCCCTACCTAGGCAGTGCTGAAGTGACCAGGACCGTCCACTCTAATTAGAGTACTTGTGTTCCCTACCTAGGCAGTGCTGAAGTGACCAGGGCCGTCCAGTCTAATTAGAGTACCTGTGTTCCCTACCTAGGCAGTGCTGAAGTGACAAGAGCCGTCCACTCTAATTAGAGTACCTGTGTTCCCTACCTAGGCAGTGCTGAAGTGACAAGAGCCGTCCAGTCTAATTATAGTACCTGTGTTCCCTACCTAGGCAGTGCTGAAGTGACTAGTGCCGTCCACTCTAATTATAGTACATGTGTTCCCTACCTAGGCTGTGCTGAATTATAGCCGTCCAGTCTAATGTATAGTACTGTGTTCCCTACCTAGGCAGTGCTGAAGTGACTAGTGCCGTCCACTCTAATTAGAGTACCTGTGTTCCCTACCTAGGCAGTGCTGAAGTGACCAGAGCCGTCCAGTCTAATTATAGTACCTGTGTTCCCTACCTAGGCTGTGCTGAAGTGACAAGAGCCGTCCAGTCTAATTATAGTACCTGTGTTCCCTACCTAGGCAGTGCTGAAGTGACAAGAGCAGTCCAGTCTAATTATAGTACCTGTGTTCCCTACCTAGGCTGTGCTGAAGTGACAAGAGCCGTCCAGTCTAATTATAGTACCTGTGTTCCCTACCTAGGCTGTGCTGAAGTGACCAGGACCGTCCAGTCTAATTAGAGTACTTGTGTTCCCTACCTAGGCAGTGCTGAAGTGACTAGTGCCGTCCACTCTAATTAGAGTACCTGTGTTCCCTACCTAGGCTGTGCTGAAGTGACCAGAGCCGTCCAGTCTAATTATAGTACTTGTGTTCCCTACCTAGGCAGTGCTGAAGTGACCAGGACCGTCCAGTCTAATTATAGTACCTGTATGTTTCTACCTAGGCAGTGCTGAAGTGACCAGGGCCGTCCAGTCTAATTATAGTACCGTGTTCCCTACCTAGGCTGTGCTGAAGTGACACAGGACCATCCAGTCTAATTATAGTACCTGTGTTCCCTACCTAGGCTGTGCTGAAGTGACCAGCAGTCCAGTCTAATTATAGTACCTGTGTTCCCTACCTAGGAGTGCTGAAGTGACCAGGACCGTCCAGTCTAATTATAGTACCCTGTGTTCCCTACCTAGGCTGTGCTGAAGTGACCAGTGCCGTCCAGTCTAATTATAGTACCTGTGTTCCCTACCTAGGCAGTGCTGAAGTGACAAGAGCCGTCCAGTCTAATTATAGTACCTGTGTTCCCTACCTAGGCTGTGCTGAAGTGACTAGTGCCGTCCAGTCTAATTATAGTACCTGTGTTCCCTACCTAGGCTGTGCTGAAGTGACTAGAGCCGTCCAGTCTAATTATAGTACCTGTGTTCCCTACCTAGGCAGTGCTGAAGTGACAAGAGCCGTCCAGTCTAATTATAGTACTTGTGTTCCCTACCTAGGCTGTGCTGAAGTGACAAGAGCCGTCCAGTCTAATTATAGTACCTGTGTTCCCTACCTAGGCAGTGCTGAAGTGACCAGGACCGTCCAGTCTAATTATAGTACTTGTGTTCCCTACCTAGGCTGTGCTGAAGTGACCAGGACCGTCCAGTCTAATTATAGTACTTGTGTTCCCTACCTAGGCTGTGCTGAAGTGACCAGAGCCGTCCAGTCTAATTATAGTACCTGTGTTCCCTACCTAGGCTGTGCTGAAGTGACCAGGACCGTCCAGTCTAATTATAGTACTTGTGTTCCCTACCTAGGCAGTGCTGAAGTGACCAGGGCCGTCCAGTTAATTATAGTACCTGTTCCTTATCTAGGCTGTGTGAAGTGACAAGAGCGTAGTCTTATTATGTGCCGTCAGATAAACATTACACGAACGCGACCTCGGTCTGAGGTACGTGATAGATTCGTCAGTGGGACCTTATTTACTCTGCTTACTTTGTTTTCTTAATCAGCTTAATCAGGGTTCTTTTCTGTATCGTCATTGTGTAAATTGCAATACTATAGCACGTAAAGAAAACTACATAAGGCTGTGGTTGTTTTTTTAAATGCAAAATGTTATCTCTTAATTATACTGATATCAGATCCAACGTATACATCAGATATATTTGTAAAATTTCTTTTATTTGAGTTAAAGCATATTTTATATGAGGAAAGTTGAAATACATTTTATGTAAGAAAAGTTTAAATATATTTGATGTGAGTAAAGGTGAAATATAGTTGACGTACGGAAAGTTGAAACCTATTTGATGTGAGGGAGGCTGAAATATATTTGATGTATGGAAAGTTGAATTATATTTCATGTAAAGAAAGTTGAAACATATTTAAGTAAGGCAAGCTGAAACATATAGATATTTGATGTAAGGAAAGTTGAAACATATTTGATGTAAGGGAAGTTGAAATATATTTTATGTCAGGAAAGTTGAATTATATTTCATGTAAGTAAAGTTGAAACATATTTAATGCAAGGAAAGTTGAAATATATTTGATGTAAGGAAAGTTGAAAAAATATTTGATGAAAGGGAAGTTGAATTATATTTGATGTTAGGAAAGTTGAATTATATTTCATGTAAGTAAAGTTGAAACATATTTAATGCAAGGAAAGTTGAAACATATTTGATGTAAGGAAAGTTGAAAAATATTTGATGTAAGGGAAGATGAATTATATTTGATGTTAGGAAAGTTGAATTATATTTGATGTAAGGAAAGTTGAATTATATTTCATGTAAAGAAAGTTGAAACATATTTAAGTAAGGCAAGCTGAAACATATAGATATTTGATGTAAAGAAATTTGAATTATATTTGATGTAAGGCAAGTTGAAACATATATATATTTGATGTAAGGAAAGTTGAAACATATTTGATGTAAGGAAAGTTGAAAAATATTTGATGTAAGGGAAGTTGAAAAATATTTGATGTAAGGGAAGTTGAATTATATTTGATGTAAGGAAAGTTACATTTAATGTAAGGCAAGTTGAAACATATAGATATTTGATGTAAGGAAAGTTGAAACATATTTGATGTAAGGGAAGATGAATTATATTTGATGTAAGGAAAGTTGAATTATATTTCATGTAAGTAAAGTTGAAACATATTTAATGTAAGGAAAGTTGAAACATATTTGATGTAAGGAAAGTTGAAAAATATTTGATGTAAGGGAAGTTGAATTATATTTGATGTAAGGAAAGTTACATTTAATGTAAGGCAAGTTGAAACATATAGATATTTGATGTAAGGAAAGTTGAAACATATTTGATGTAAGGGAAGATGAATTATATTTGATGTAAGGAAAGTTGAATTATATTTCTGTAAGTAAAGTTGAAACAAATTTAATGTAAGGATAGTTGAAACATATTTGATGTAAGGAAAGTTGAAACATATTTGATGTAAGGGAAGTTGAATTTTATCTGATGTAAGGAAAGTTGGAACATATTCATATAAAAAGTTCATTTCATTTCAAAATATTTCATTAAATCAAAAGATTGAAATTTTGGATCGGGCAGCAGGCAAAGCCTATATATGCCCTGTCCACATGATTACATGCATGCACTGTATATACAATTTAGAAACATATGTTATAACATATCTTTAAAAGCATATTTACACTGGACTGGATCTATAAAATAACATCAATTATTTTTAGAATTAACACAATTCGTGCATATTACTTTGCTGAAAACACTTATATAAATATTTATCTACATGTAAGGAAAGTTGAAACATATTTGATAAAAATAAATTGATAGAACGTGTTCGTTGTTTATTTATGAATGTTTGAACAGTATTATCTTATATCTAAAACATGAATTATAAAGAATGTAATTAATCGTTTTTTATTCAAATACAGGTATCATCCGATCGAGATCGACCTTGAATGATAAATAGTATGTCCTCCAATGTAAACGTTTTCCGATCTTTTACGTTTTTAGGAAAATAATCATTCTGTATCATAGTTAGGTTTTTTATTGTAAATTTAAAGATGCTCCACCGCTGACAAATAGTATTTTTTCACTATAAAAAACAAGAGCAGACGATTTGGTATTTTTCTTCAGTTACAAAAAGTTACTTACTTTACAACATTACCACCATTGGAAAGTTTTAGCTTCTGATTTTACTTCAATATAAAAACCATTAGAAATAATTAATTGCATCCCGAAATAAATCCGTGACACTATGTTCTATATAGAATAAAGTTCTGACTGTTCATGCACCAAAAGCAAAATATATCATTTTATGTTCTTTTTGTGTTAATTAGACATATATATACACGATAAGGCACCAATCGTTGTTCAAATGATGAGTATCATTTATGATCTGTCGGCGGTTGAGCATCTTTAAGAAAAAAATTTCAACGCTGTGCAATCAATTGAATAGACTATATCGTAAGTTCTTGTTCACAAATATATATGCATTTAATGTATTGATGTGACAATAAATCTATTCTAATCTGGACTTTTATTATTATTATTTCAGTGAATTCATTTAAGGCCTACTACCTTTCCAAAACGGCTTTTAATTTTTAGAATTGGAATGAAAAAACAAGATCGATAACTTTGTAGAGTTGCAAAAGTTATTAGCTTACCGTTAATACTACATATATTACCACCTTCTGAACAATTCAATAGCTGTTAATTTTCATAACGCAGGTCGTGTTATGCTTCCCGCCGTCGTCCTAAATACCACGGGTCGTAATTGACTATCACTGCGCTAGATGCACTGAGACGGCAAATCGGCGAAATGACTCTCCACTGTTTTAGTATATTACGCAGGAAATCTTGCATAAATTTGGTCTTGTAACCTCATATTAGGTCATTGTTTAAACAATGTATTTTCTGATAGTATTAATGGGTTTTTTTCAGAAACCTTATATTTTGCTCCAGAAAGGTAGTATATATCATATCTTAAAATAAATTTGTATTATTTTTGTGTGGACTATGTTGTGTTGTTGATGCACAGAAATATAATCACATATAGTAACTTATTAATTCTTCAATAAAATTATATAATTATATATATATATCAAAAAAGTAAAACAGATAAAATACATACATACACATGTACATAATATAAGAGTAAGCATCTAAAGTCTGTATTTAACACTACTTCACCAATACTTCTAAACCATACATATACATGTATATCTTTAGCTTTTATAATTACATGGTTAAAGTTCAAGTCCAAGCTTCATTTACTGTGAGTCTATTTTCTCGTCAGTTGGATACATTATTACATAAACTTTAAACTTTTAGACCTTCCCAATATATGTAATTCTTGCATCAATTGATTACGGTCCCTAAGTGCAAATTACAACATATTAGATATACACAATAGCATATATGACAAAAGAGATGGAGAGTGATTCATACCATATATATATGTTACAAATTTTTCAGACAAAATTTTCGCCTTAGAATAGACTGATCGTTTTTTTTTTGTAGTACATGTATTCAGACAAAATCCATTATATTTAATATAAGATTTCATATTTTGATACAGTGATTGAATAATTTTAAATATGTTTCCATCAATCCCCTGATTTGTAAGTTTAGACCATAAACTGCTTTTATCAATGAGATCAAATGCTTTCTTATAGTGTATAAAGAAGCAATGTACATGTAGTACTGTTTCTTTTCTTTTTTCCCCACTGTTTAATGTATTGTTCATCAATGTTTGTAAAATGAAAATAAAAATTGCATAAATAGTGGAACATCCAGGCTTAGGTTACTGGTATATTTATGTTTAAGTCTAGGTTTGTAAGTATGGAGTTGGAGTTGCCCATTCCATCAGCTGTGTAGTAGTGATGGAAAAGGGAACCCCTACCAGCGATGTCTGCTCCATGTATATCATCTATTGTTTAGAGGCTGTTATTGCCGGGGTATATTTAACTCATTTTAGACGCATTTATATTTTAAGATCCTTCCATTCATCGATAAATGAACTGATTTTATATTTTTTATTACACTTTTCAATTCCAAAAAGATGTTGTTTTTTCTGAAAGCTCTTAATTCCTACACTTTGTGAAGCATGAATTATAATTAAATTGGATGCTATAAATATTGAATAATAATAATATGTACATGGTATACGTCGCATTAATGTTGGTGCATTTATTCTGGCGTATTCTGGTTGATTATGAAGTTCGTATAATATTACAATAATTGGAACTGATTACATTGTAGGTAGTATACATATATATATATAAACAGACACAGGTATCAATATGATCACTTATTATACGATAACAGCTTCATCAATCAGTGATCAAACAAAGTAAAAGTAAATACCTGGTATGGGAGGAAGGACATTTCTGTTTCCATAGAAGTCTAGCCTCCCTGTACATCATTATTGTATACGATTGCTTGCACAACTGAAACGTATCATTCATTGGAATTCATAATTTCTAAACAGTCTTTCACTGATATATTATAAGTTATTTTTCATATTTAATCAGATTTTCTGGTCTGCTCAAATAATTCCGGGAATAGGGTGAAACGAAAACCCGAAGTTATCGTGAAGTCACAATAGAGACATCGACGTTACGTATTAATTTGAAAAGAAATAATCCTTTGAAAAGTCAATGGAATCGTACGTTTGATGTTTAAATTTGTGAAAAAAAAACAAATTAATTAAATTATGAACATTGATGTCACTATTTGTTTAATTTCATCGGGCTATGAAATAAATTGTATTTGTAAATTTTTGTGAGTACCGCTACGCGTAAATTAGTAAATTATAGATAAGAGAAATATCATCTAAACGAAACTTGGCAAGCTAGGATGTTACGTTTTTTAATCAGATATATTATCTGTTTTTGCTTAATTGCAGAGTCCTGAACTCTGAAACACTATCTTCTTAGAAGTTTTGTACTATTTAATAGTAAAATACCGTTCCATATCGTTATGGTAAAATATTCAAACCAAAACAATTTTGGGTTTTTGCATTTAATTTTTTGATGAAATTATATAAATAAATGAAAATAATGATAGTTTCAAAACGTTTACTTTAGGACTAGTACACTTTTATTTAATAACAGACATACATAGTTCATTTTAATTCCATCTGATATAATGCACGAATTTATTGTGTGAGGGCAAATGTTTTATAACATTTGTAATCATAATTCGGTATATATATAAACCACTCTATATAAACTGTATTAGACGTGAACGTGACACGAAGACCGAGGACGTGACACGGGTATCACGTGATCTCGGTGACGGTGAGTCGACATTTTAGAGCTAGATTAGACGTAATAGGTGAATACCTGTGTAAATCCGTGGGTAAGTCTCTGGACAAACTTTATTTGATAGCTACCAATTTCAATAATACGTCGATTGCCAAAAAATGTTTTTCTTCAAAATCTATTCAAGTAGAGTGTAGTTCTCTTAATATATCACAGGTTGCCTCCCTTGTAATTATTATCAATTCAATTCAATTCATTTATTTGCATTTTTACATCCACAAACAAGGATCGATAGCAAATTACAAAGATAACATTACATGTATAACACAATAACAATAAAACAAGAACAACTTATGCATTCAGCAAGCCCGCTTTCCTCAGTTCAAACGACTTTTTAATGAAGAGGCCCAAATCCTGCAGAAGTTGTGGTTCATTAGATGACAATAACTTTATTAAATTTTCATAGTCTGTGAACATAGAATTAATGTTGTATTTCACTTGGGTTAATAACGGAGACAACTTATTTTTTCAAAAACTAAGTTGATTAAGCTGGTTCATACTGTATGAATGGTAACAATCGGAAAAATAAAATGTCAAACAAGCATTAAAGCTGTAACAAATGAACCAGAATGCGTAATAACTATTATAAGTATGTCAATTTAATATCTAAACGTCATTTTAAAAATAAATTAAGCATACTTAGTCCGACAAATATCATGGTATTTTGTTAACTATGATAAAACATTTCTACGGCACAGCTCAGTTTTTACAAACCAGATTAGGCTAATCAGACTTTAACGAAAATTTTCAAATCAAGATAAAATATTCTTTGTAAATTGACAAACCTTGATTAGGGTTTAAAAATATCTATATTTGATAATTCATTAATGGATTAACATTCATTAACTTTGAGGAATTCCTTAACTGTGTTTCCCAAGGGTTTTAAAAGTTTTAAGTTGATAAGTAAGTGCATAACATCGTTTTAGATAGTATTGTCTTTTCTTTATTTTGCTCTATTACTTAATCGTACATATATTACCTGTATTTCTTAAGTAGTCCTTCTTAGCAGATCTCAATACCGGTCACTCTTTCATCAGTTGATTAGGGACTATTATACAAGAATTGTAGATGAATTTTAGACTAGTTGCTATTGACTTGTTTGTTTCTGTATGTTTTGTATAGAATTATTTGTGTTCAATTCAAATCAATTTATTCCGCGGACCTTACGGTCCCTAACATCCTCGATACTCCAGGGCTTCCGATCACTTACGATCTCTACACGTGTAGAGATCGTAAGTGATCGGAACCCCTGGAATATCGAGGATGGGTCCCTAAGTGCAAATTACAATATATCAGATATACACAATAGCATATATGACAAAAGAGATGGAGAGTGATTCATACCATATACATGCATATTAAAAAATTTCAGACAAAAAGCTCCATTTTTTTTATCTTTTCTGGAATTTTCTTAAACGCGAAATGAAAACATTTTCCAATATTTTGTAACACTTTTATACTGTAAAACTTAACAATTTATTTTATTAGAAACACTTGGTCTTCTGTAATATTTCTGAATATTCATTTAGCGTAACTCTACATAATATAAACATTGTAATGGGAAATGAAATATGCAACATTATGCAACTTTACACAATTCATTTTCCCATTCGATATTTTGTTTTCTTCCATTTTATATTGTTTATACCGAAATTCCTATTTTTGTCAAACATATTTTATTCGTGGTATTATTGGGCTTTATTATCTAATGTTGTAAACAGAAATTAGATATTCATAAAGTATATCTTAGGTGTCCTAGGGACGTGTTACTGGTATATTCACGATGAAGTCTAGGTTTGTAAGTGTGGAGATGGATTGTAATAAATAAGTACAAATTTTATCCTTTGTTTATCCTTTTTCACATATTACAAGAGCTACATGCATCTCCCCATTTCACTAGCTGTAGTAGCAATGTGAAAGAGATACCCCAACCAACGAGGTCTGCTCAATGCATGTCATCTTTTGTTTAAAGGCTAGTGTCGTGACGCATTTAAATATTTTATACACTCATTATATTTATAAAGCCCTTTCATTTATCAATAAATATCTTGCTTAGCTAAACGAACATGAAGAAATTGAATAATTTGATTATATTTTAAACTTACAAATGTCTCTTCTTGTATAAATTTTCGGCCTCCTTTCCATCCTATAAGTCATTTGATTATAACTTTCAATTGTTGTGCCATACATATTGATATACCAATTATAAGTACATGAATTATGTCGCATTAATATTGGCGCATTTATTATGTATACTTTATGCAAACGTACAAATACATTAAAACATTGGCGTGTGTTACAAATGTTCACTTAGCAATCATAGAGCACATTGTTGAATACACTTAATATCTCCATTAGCAGTTTATGTGGTGTTAGTGTATTCTGGTTAGATATGAAGTTGGTATAATATTGCGTTAATTGTAACTGATTACATTGTACTAATAGGTAGAGTATATAATTTAATTAGTGATCAAGCAAAGTAAAAGTGAAATACCAGGTATGGGAGATAGGACATCTCTGTTTACACAGCGTTCACTTACAGAAGTCTAACATCCCTGTACATACTATCATTTATAATAAGTGCACAATTTCTTAAACATTTTCCATTGACATATAATAAGTTTTTCTTAATTTCCACACTAAACCAGACTTTCTGATTGGCTACTTATTTTCCTTCGTACTTCTATACACACACACACACACACACACATAAAAAACAAAAACAAAAAAAAAGCAAAAATAAAATAAAAAAGCTACCAGAATAGAGAGAAACTAAAACCTGACATTATCATGACTTCGCAGTAGCGATATCGACGTTACATATTGATTTGAAAACAATCCATTGAAAACTCATTTGAAACTACATATCTAATTTTGTCAAGTAGTATGAAGAATTAATTAAATAATAAACATTGATGTAGCTATGTTTTAAATTGATCGGGTTATGAAATAACTTTTATTTGCAAACGTTTGTGAGACCTTGTAAGAACCTGCTACGCAGTGACATCAATGGTAAAATAAGTAAAATATATATAAGATATATAGCATCTAAAATGACACTTGACAAGCTTGATGTTACGTTGTTTAATCAGATATTTTATCTGTTTTACACAACTGACAAAGTCGTGAACTCTTAAACACTAACTTACAAGTTAAAATGAGTCGTACTATCTAATAGTGAAGTACTATTTCATATCCTTATGGTAAGATATTCAAACCAAAACATATTGGTAGTTTTGCATTGAATCTATTGATGACATTATATTCTTAAGCAAAAATAATGGTTGTTTCAAAACGTTTACATTAGGACTAGTACCTTTTTACTTAATAACATATATACATAGTTCATTAATTTTATCTTATACAATCGACGAGTTTATTGTGTGAGGGGATATGTTTTATGATATTTGTAATCATAAATCGGTATATATATAAACCACTCTATATAAACTGTTTATACCGTAAGAGTTAATTATGTGAGGGGATATGTTTTATAATATTTGTAATCATAATTCAGTATATATAAAAAACACTCTATATAAACTGTAGTAAGCATGAACGTGACACTCAGACAGAGGACGTGACACGGTATCACGTGATCTCGGTGACGGTGAGTCGACATTTTAGAGCTAGATTACACGTAATAGGTGAATACCTGTGTAAATCCGCGGATAAGTCTCTGGACAAACTTTATTTGATAGCTATTAATGTCAATAATACGTCGATTGCCAATAAATATTTTTCTTCGAAATCTGTACAAGTAGAGTGAAGTTCTCTTAAGATATCAAAAGTTACCTCCCTTAAGCTTGTAATTATTACCCTATGGGTATATAAAGGAGACAACTTATTTTTTTTCAAATAATAAGCTGATTAAGTTTGGTTTATATTGTATGAATGGTAATTATAACAATCGTTAAACAAAATGTAAAAAAAAGCATTAAAGCTGTAAACAAATAATCATAACAAATGAACCGTGATGTGTAATAACTATTATCAATATATTGATTTAATATTTAAACGTCATTTAAAAAACAAATTATGCATACTACATGTATTTCAGATTTCATTGATATATTTTAACTTTTAACAGCAGGGCTCGGTTTCTAAAAACGAGATTAGGCTAATCCGACTTTAGCGAATCAAGATTAAAATAAAGATGAAATAATTTCTTGTAACATTAACTTGAGAAACCTTGATAAGGGTTTGAAAAGCACTATATTTGTTAATTCATTATCATTAACTTTGAGGAATCCCTTAACTTAGTTTCACATTGGGAAATATTACATATTTTAAGGAAGGCTCATTAATCTATGTAATGTTTTCCTATGAAGACTTAAAAAAAACTGGGTCCTGGGGAAACATACAGAACACATCAAAACCTTCTTTTTGGCATCGTGCGATAACTCTAAAAACATCTTGCATTTTAAAACAAGAAAAATAATTGCTGACTGGGGTACTCGAACCTGCTGAATAATGGGCTAGACAGGATATGCCTCGAAGCTATTTATAAATGTTTGCATTGATGAAAAGTAAACAAATCATAAAATTAAAACTGAAGACATCTATTTCTGGAATGCTAAGAGAAAAATCTGGATTCAAGCACTCGGTAGAATATTTTCCCAAAAGTGTTCCAGGTTGGGTATAGCATATATACAAAACATATAAAAATTAAACTCATTTGTTTTAAGTTGTTTCCTTGATAGTTTTATCAAGGAAACAATCAAAACAAACGAGTTCAAAATCACGGTACATTGTGGTTGACCTTGTGTCTTCAAGGTGGGTATCGATCTCTGTCTAATCTTCTAAAGACGACTCTGTGGGCCTATGATTGGTAACTGAACTGTCTCAAGTTTTACTATGACATATACCATAGATTATACAGCAGTGATAGAAACCTCTTCAATGTGCAAGCATATGCATACCATTAGAAGACATAATGTGTGATGATTGTATGTACATGTAAAATCTGTGTAAACGTCTTATCGGTAACGATAGTAACATGTAATACGAGCGTATGGAAGAAGAATTTACTTTATGTGGAAAATTGTAGTCGTCCGAAGATACCACGTGTTGCTTCCCTTCCATTTTAAAATTTTGCACAAACGTAATTTATGATTGAATATAAGAAACGAGAATCTTACGTGGACAGAATAAAATTTCATTTAAAAAGTCATTTTGTTTGTTTAATCTAATTTAGCAGCTAAGTTCTAAATAAACGTGTGAAAGATACACCTTTGTATACACCCTTATGGTATAATTGTACAATGTATTTGTTACACTCATTTTAGTGGTTAAAAGTTTGAGATTTTAATGAAAATGTTTGTTACTAAAGCGAGCATGCTCGCCAGACTTACACCTATCGCAAAGTTAATGTCTCTATAAGTCATAAAGCATGGTTTTGATAGATATAGAATTGAAGTTTGTAGTTTTAATAGTGATGATATGATCAAGATTAGCCAAATGAAGGTGAAAGCTAGTGTTGGTACGCCACAATTGAGTGTTTGTAATGTTAACAAAATCATGACCAATAGATCGATATTACCGGAAGATAGTTGTAATACACGTACAAATCTAATAAAAAGGCGCAACATGTTTGTTTATATCTACTGCGCTGTATGACGTCACGTAGAAATTGACGAGAATCTAGCTCCTCTTGTGGTAGCAGTTGATGTTCGCAGCAGATATTGTTTCTCCTCGAGCAATGGCGGCATAAATCCAGTTTACAGTTCACACATATAAATATGCCATCACCACCGTGACACACTGCACATGGGCTATTTGCAGTTTTTAAAGTATCAAGGACTTTGTTGAAACTGACGTTCTTTCTCAGTTTTCGTATATCTCTTTGAGGAACAATATATGTTTCCTTACAAGTTGGACATTTTCCAAACGTGAGACCAGACGTTTCGTAGGCTTTGCTGATGCATTCAAAGCAAAAAGTATGCCACATGTAAAATGAATTGATAAAGTATATTTAAGTACTCGACATATTATTCAACTTAAAAAATCAAAACAGTCTTGAAAAAGGTCAAAAGCAACCATGTTATCTTGAAACTGAACGTAAAATAGTTTATTTGTATAGCCTTTAATCAACGAGTCTCATTTCACAAGATTCTACCCAAATGAGTATCAATGGTACTGTTCATTATGGCAATGTTTTGTCCTAACAATTCAACAATGGTTACACAACTTCCAAGTTGTCATACTTTGTCCGTGTGTTGATTTCAACTATTGGTTTTCAGGTCTGTATGAAGAACACGTTAAACAATATGCTGTAATCACTATATGTTTGACTATGGACAATATTTGTTTCCAACAAAAAAAATAATAACACTAGTAAGATAATCTATACAATTGTCTAAAATACGGATCAATACTTTGCAAAAACTGTAAATAGAAAATAAATAATAAATAAGTATAATTTCCTTTAGCAATTAAACACATGATATCTTACCTCAAAGCCGACAGTATGGCGCAATCTATATGTTTCCCATGGGTTGGGGATGACATACGGTTCATCATAAATTTTTATTTGTGTTTTATATTCGGATATTCATGAAAATATTAAAATATTACCATCGTTTTAGATAGTATCGCCTTTTCTTTATTTTGCTCTATTACTTAATCGTCGTGTATAATGTATTACCTGGATTTCTTCAGTACTCATTCTTAGCACTTCTCAATACCGGTAACTCTTGCGTCAATTGATTAGGGACTAATACACAGAAATTGTATATGAAGTCTAGACTAGGTGATGTTTACTTGTTTGTTTCTGTATGGTTTGTATAGTATTGTTTGTGTTTATTTCAGACAATTTATTCCGCGGACCTTACGGTCCCTAAGTACAAATTACAACATATCAGTACAATGACATATTTTACAATAGAGATTGAGAGTTTTTCTAAACTTTTTATCTTTTCTGGCATTTACTTAAAAGCGAAATAAATAAATTTACTAGTGTTTTGTAACACTTTAAAACTGTTAAAGCTGATCAATTTATCTAATTTAAAAACACTTGGTCGTCTGTAATATTTCGGAATATACTTTTAGTGTAAGTCGACATAATATGGACATCGTAATGTTCACTTACATTGTTGCGTTGCACAACCAATTCTCCCGTTAGATATTTTGTTTTCTTCCATTTTGATATTTTCATGCCGAAATTCCTATTTTTGTTAAACATATTTTATAGATGATATAATTGGGTTTTATTAGATAATAGAAATAATATATTTATAAAGTATATCTCGTGTTGTATTACTTACATGGTTAACTACTTCTTGTCTATATACACGATTGATTATATTATTAATAATTGTTGATGTATAACAGAGAGCGTAACTTTCATTCCAGAGGTATGCTAATCCAATTTCTGTCTAGTCCATTGTTAATGTTGACTATCCAACCACCACTAATTTTAATGCTATTATCTAAACATTTTTTTAAATACAATTAGAAGTAACTTTTATTTTTTTCATGTTATATACAAATGTCACCTTCCACATTCTAATTCGGGAGCTTTATGATGCCCTCAAATTCCAATATACTATTAATATATGTTTTACAACCATTGCGTCAAAATACTAAAAGCATGCATGCTTTTTCAAATTACATTTTTTTGGAAAAAATCTGTTTTTCTACCTTGATTTGCAACACGAATTTGGTTTTTCTTATCTATTGTAATTAAATAACATTCCAAGATGATTGAATTCATTGACAAATATAAATATTTACATTATATAAGTTCAGTGCTCATTTTCCCGCAGTTTATCCCCGTTTCTGAAAATCATTTTTTTTGGACATGGTGAGCACATTTCACAATAATTGACAAATAAAATGTACAAAATCGATTACAATATTTCGCCTTAGAATAGACCGATCGTGTTTTAGTAGTACATGTATTCAGACAAAATCCACTATATTTGATACAGTATTTAATATTTTGATACAGTGATTGAATAATTCTAAGTATGTTTCCATCAATTCCCTGATTTATAAGTTTAGATGATAAATTGCTATTATCAATGAGATCAAATGCTTTCTTATAATCTTTATAGAAGCAATATAATGCGTTTCTTTTTTTTCTTTTTTTTTCACTGTTTTATATCTTGTCCCCACCAATGTTTGTAAAATGAAAATAAAAATTGCATCAATTGTGGAACATTCACGTTTAAGTGTAGGTTTGTTAGTGTGGAGTTGTAGTTCCCCATTCCACTAGCTGTAGTAGCGATGGGAAAGGGAACCCCTACCAGCGATGTCTGCTCACTGCTCATCTATTGTTTCGAGGCTATTGCCGGGATATTTTAAAACCATTTTAGGCGCTCTTTATATTTTAAGATCATTCCATTCATCGATAAATGTCTTGATTTGATAATATTTGATTATAGTTTTCAATTTCAAAAAAATGGTTTATTCTGAAAGCTCATTATTCCTACATTTTGTCAAGCATGCATTAAGTGATTGAATTGGTTTGCTATAAATATTGAATACTAATTATATGTACATAGTTTACGTCGCATTAATGTTGGTGCATTTATTCTGGCGTATTCTGGTCAAATATGAAGTTTAAATATTGCGTTAACTGTAACTGATTGCATTGTACTAATAGGTAGAATATATAACCGGACACAGGTGTCAATATGATCCACTTATTATACGATAACAGCTTTATCAATCAAACAAAGTAAAAGTGAAATACCAGGTATGGGAGGAAGGACATTTCTGTTTTCACATTGTTCACTTACAGAAGTCTAACCTCCCTGTACATTATTATTGTATACGATTGCTTGCAAAACTGAAACGTATCATTCATTGGAATTGCACAATTTCTAAACAGTTTTCCATTGATATATTATCAGTTGTTCATTTACTTTTCATATTAAATCAGATTTTCTGGTCTGCTTATTTCTTCTTCTTCGAACTTGTATAAAAATAATTCCGAGAATAGGGCGAAACGAAAACCCGAAGTTATCGTGAAGTCACAATAGAGACATCGACGTTGCGTATTGATTTGAAAAGAAATAATCCTTTGAAAAGTCAATGGAATCGTACGTTTGATATTTAATTTTGTCAAAAAGGATCACAAATTAATTAAATTATGAACATTGATGTCACTATTGTTTAATTTCATCGTGGCTATGAAAATAAAAAAGTGAGTACCGCTACGTTTAAATTAGTAAATTATAGATAAGAGAAATATCATCTAAACGAAACGTGACAAGCTAGGATGTTACGTTTTTTAATCAGATATATTTTCTGTTTTTGCTTAATTGCAGAGTCCTGAACTCTGAAACACTATCTTCTTAGAAGTTTTGTACTATTTAATAGTAAAATACCGTTCCATATCGTTATGGTAAAATATTCAAACCAAAACAATTTTGGGTTTTTGCATTTAATTTTTTGATGAAATTATATAAATAAATGAAAATAATGATAGTTTCAAAACGTTTACTTTAGGACTAGTACACTTTTATTTAATAACAGACATACATAGTTCATTTTAATTCCATCTGATATAATGCACGAATTTATTGTGTGAGGGCAAATGTTTTATAACATTTGTAATCATAATTCGGTATATATATAAACCACTCTATATAAACTGTATTAGACGTGAACGTGACACGAAGACCGAGGACGTGACACGGGTATCACGTGATCTCGGTGACGGTGAGTCGACATTTTAGAGCTAGATTAGACGTAATAGGTGAATACCTGTGTAAATCCGTGGGTAAGTCTCTGGACAAACTTTATTTGATAGCTACCAATTTCAATAATACGTCGATTGCCAAAAAATGTTTTTCTTCAAAATCTATTCAAGTAGAGTGTAGTTCTCTTAATATATCACAGGTTGCCTCCCTTGTAATTATTATCAATTCAATTCAATTCATTTATTTGCATTTTTACATCCACAAACAAGGATCGATAGCAAATTACAAAGATAACATTACATGTATAACACAATAACAATAAAACAAGAACAACTTATGCATTCAGCAAGCCCGCTTTCCTCAGTTCAAACGACTTTTTAATGAAGAGGCCCAAATCCTGCAGAAGTTGTGGTTCATTAGATGACAATAACTTTATTAAATTTTCATAGTCTGTGAACATAGAATTAATGTTGTATTTCACTTGGGTTAATAACGGAGACAACTTATTTTTTCAAAAACTAAGTTGATTAAGCTGGTTCATACTGTATGAATGGTAACAATCGGAAAAATAAAATGTCAAACAAGCATTAAAGCTGTAACAAATGAACCAGAATGCGTAATAACTATTATAAGTATGTCAATTTAATATCTAAACGTCATTTTAAAAATAAATTACGCATACTTAGTCCGACAAATATCATGGTATTTTGTTAACTATGATAAAACATTTCTACGGCACAGCTCAGTTTTTACAAACCAGATTAGGCTAATCAGACTTTAACGAAAATTTTCAAATCAAGATAAAATATTCTTTGTAAATTGACAAACCTTGATTAGGGTTTAAAAATATCTATATTTGATAATTCATTAATGGATTAACATTCATTAACTTTGAGGAATTCCTTAACTGTGTTTCCCAAGGGTTTTAAAAGTTTTAAGTTGATAAGTAAGTGCATAACATCGTTTTAGATAGTATTGTCTTTTCTTTATTTTGCTCTATTACTTAATCGTACATATATTACCTGTATTTCTTAAGTAGTCCTTCTTAGCAGATCTCAATACCGGTCACTCTTTCATCAGTTGATTAGGGACTATTATACAAGAATTGTAGATGAATTTTAGACTAGTTGCTATTGACTTGTTTGTTTCTGTATGTTTTGTATAGAATTATTTGTGTTCAATTCAAATCAATTTATTCCGCGGACCTTACGGTCCCTAACATCCTCGATACTCCAGGGCTTCCGATCACTTACGATCTCTACACGTGTAGAGATCGTAAGTGATCGGAACCCCTGGAATATCGAGGATGGGTCCCTAAGTGCAAATTACAACATATCAGATATACACAATAGCATATATGACAAAAGAGATGGAGAGTGATTCATACCATATACATGCATATTAAAAAATTTCAGACAAAAAGCTCCATTTTTTTTTATCTTTTCTGGAATTTTCTTAAACGCGAAATGAAAACATTTTCCAATATTTTGTAACACTTTTATACTGTAAAACTTAACAATTTATTTTATTAGAAACACTTGGTCTTCTGTAATATTTCTGAATATTCATTTAGCGTAACTCTACATAATATAAACATTGTAATGGGAAATGAAATATGCAACATTATGCAACTTTACACAATTCATTTTCCCATTCGATATTTTGTTTTCTTCCATTTTATATTGTTTATACCGAAATTCCTATTTTTGTCAAACATATTTTATTCGTGGTATTATTGGGCTTTATTATCTAATGTTGTAAACAGAAATTAGATATTCATAAAGTATATCTTAGGTGTCCTAGGGACGTGTTACTGGTATATTCACGATGAAGTCTAGGTTTGTAAGTGTGGAGATGGATTGTAATAAATAAGTACAAATTTTATCCTTTGTTTATCCTTTTTCACATATTACAAGAGCTACATGCATCTCCCCATTTCACTAGCTGTAGTAGCAATGTGAAAGAGATACCCCAACCAACGAGGTCTGCTCAATGCATGTCATCTTTTGTTTAAAGGCTAGTGTCGTGACGCATTTAAATATTTTATACACTCATTATATTTATAAAGCCCTTTCATTTATCAATAAATATCTTGCTTAGCTAAACGAACATGAAGAAATTGAATAATTTGATTATATTTTAAACTTACAAATGTCTCTTCTTGTATAAATTTTCGGTCTCCTTTCCATCCTATAAGTCATTTGATTATAACTTTCAATTGTTGTGCCATACATATTGATATACCAATTATAAGTACATGAATTATGTCGCATTAATATTGGCGCATTTATTATGTATACTTTATGCAAACGTACAAATACATTAAAACATTGGCGTGTGTTACAAATGTTCACTTAGCAATCATAGAGCACATTGTTGAATACACTTAATATCTCCATTAGCAGTTTATGTGGTGTTAGTGTATTCTGGTTAGATATGAAGTTGGTATAATATTGCGTTAATTGTAACTGATTACATTGTACTAATAGGTAGAGTATATAATTTAATTAGTGATCAAGCAAAGTAAAAGTGAAATACCAGGTATGGGAGATAGGACATCTCTGTTTACACAGCGTTCACTTACAGAAGTCTAACATCCCTGTACATACTATCATTTATAATAAGTGCACAATTTCTTAAACATTTTCCATTGACATATAATAAGTTTTTCTTAATTTCCACACTAAACCAGACTTTCTGATTGGCTACTTATTTTCCTTCGTACTTCTATACACACACACACACACACATAAAAAACAAAAACAAAAAAAAGCAAAAATAAAATAAAAAAGCTACCAGAATAGAGAGAAACTAAAACCTGACATTATCATGACTTCGCAGTAGCGATATCGACGTTACATATTGATTTGAAAACTCCATTGAAAACTCATTTGAAACTACATATCTAATTTTGTCAAGTAGTATGAAGAATTAATTAAATAATAAACATTGATGTAGCTATGTTTTAAATTGATCGGGTTATGAAATAACTTTTATTTGCAAACGTTTGTGAGACCTTGTAAGAACCTGCTACGCAGTGACATCAATGGTAAAATCAGTAAAATATATATAAGATATATAGCATCTAAAATGACACTTGACAAGCTTGATGTTACGTTGTTTAATCAGATATTTTATCTGTTTTACACAACTGACAAAGTCGTGAACTCTTAAACACTAACTTACAAGTTAAAATGAGTCGTACTATCTAATAGTGAAGTACTATTTCATATCCTTATGGTAAGATATTCAAACCAAAACATATTGGTAGTTTTGCATTGAATCTATTGATGACATTATATTCTTAAGCAAAATAATGGTTGTTTCAAAAACGTTTACATTAGGACTAGTACCTTTTTACTTAATAACATATATACATAGTTCATTAATTTTATCTTATACAATCGACGAGTTTATTGTGTGAGGGGATATGTTTTATGATATTTGTAATCATAAATCGGTATATATATAAACCACTCTATATAAACTGTTTATACCGTAAGAGTTAATTATGTGAGGGGATATGTTTTATAATATTTGTAATCATAATTCAGTATATATAAAAAACACTCTATATAAACTGTAGTAAGCATGAACGTGACACTCAGACAGAGGACGTGACACGGTATCACGTGATCTCGGTGACGGTGAGTCGACATTTTAGAGCTAGATTACACGTAATAGGTGAATACCTGTGTAAATCCGCGGATAAGTCTCTGGACAAACTTTATTTGATAGCTATTAATGTCAATAATACGTCGATTGCCAATAAATATTTTTCTTCGAAATCTGTACAAGTAGAGTGAAGTTCTCTTAAGATATCAAAAGTTACCTCCCTTAAGCTTGTAATTATTACCCTATGGGTATATAAAGGAGACAACTTATTTTTTTTCAAATAATAAGCTGATTAAGTTTGGTTTATATTGTATGAATGGTAATTATAACAATCGTTAAACAAAATGTAAAAAAAAGCATTAAAGCTGTAAACAAATAATCATAACAAATGAACCGTGATGTGTAATAACTATTATCAATATATTGATTTAATATTTAAACGTCATTTAAAAAACAAATTATGCATACTACATGTATTTCAGATTTCATTGATATATTTTAACTTTTAACAGCAGGGCTCGGTTTCTAAAAACGAGATTAGGCTAATCCGACTTTAGCGAATCAAGATTAAAATAAAGATAAAATAATTTCTTGTAACATTAACTTGAGAAACCTTGATAAGGGTTTGAAAAGCACTATATTTGTTAATTCATTATCATTAACTTTGAGGAATCCCTTAACTTAGTTTCACATTGGGAAATATTACATATTTTAAGGAAGGCTCATTAATCTATGTAATGTTTTCCTATGAAGACTTAAAAAAACTGGGTCCTGGGGAAACATACAGAACACATCAAAACCTTCTTTTTGGCATCGTGCGATAACTCTAAAACATCTTGCATTTTAAAACAAGAAAAATAATTGCTGACTGGGGTACTCGAACCTGCTGAATAATGGGCTAGACAGGATATGCCTCGAAGCTATTTATAAATGTTTGCATTGATGAAAAGTAAACAAATCATAAAATTAAAACTGAAGACATCTATTTCTGGAATGCTAAGAGAAAAATCTGGATTCAAGCACTCGGTAGAATATTTTCCCAAAAGTGTTCCAGGTTGGGTATAGCATATATACAAAACATATAAAAATTAAACTCATTTGTTTTAAGTTGTTTCCTTGATAGTTTTTTATCAAGGAAACAATCAAAACAAACGAGTTCAAAATCACGGTACATTGTGGTTGACCTTGTGTCTTCAAGGTGGGTATCGATCTCTGTCTAATCTTCTAAAGACGACTCTGTGGGCCTATGATTGGTAACTGAACTGTCTCAAGTTTTTACTATGACATATACCATAGATTATACAGCAGTGATAGAAACCTCTTCAATGTGCAAGAATATGCATACCATTAGAAGACATAATGTGTGATGATTGTATGTACATGTAAAATCTGTGTAAACGTCTTATCGGTAACGATAGTAACATGTAATACGAGCGTATGGAAGAAGAATTTACTTTATGTGGAAAATTGTAGTCGTCCGAAGATACCACGTGTTGCTTCCCTTCCATTTTAAAATTTTGCACAAACGTAATTTATGATTGAATATAAGAAACGAGAATCGTACGTGGACAGAATAAGATTTCATTTAAAAAGTCATTTTGTTTGTTTAATCTAATTTAGCAGCTAAGTTCTAAATAAACGTGTGAAAGATACACCTTTGTATACACCCTTATGGTATAATTGTACAATGTATTTGTTACACTCATTTTAGTGGTTAAAAGTTTGAGATTTTAATGAAAATGTTTGTTACTAAAGCGAGCATGCTCGCCAGACTTACACCTATCGCAAAGTTAATGTCTCTATAAGTCATAAAGCATGGTTTTGATAGATATAGAATTGAAGTTTGTAGTTTTAATAGTGATGATATGATCAAGATTAGCCAAATGAAGGTGAAAGCTAGTGTTGGTGCGCCACAATTGAGTGTTTGTAATGTTAACAAAATCATGACCAATAGATCGAAATTACCGGAAGATAGTTGTAATACACGTACAAATCTAATAAAAAGGCGCAACATGTTTGTTTATATCTACTGCGCTGTATGACGTCACGTAGAAATTGACGAGAATCTAGCTCCTCTTGTGGTAGCAGTTGATGTTCGCAGCAGATATTGTTTCTCCTCGAGCAATGGCGGCATAAATCCAGTTTACAGTTCACACATATAAATATGCCATCACCACCGTGACACACTGCACATGGGCTATTTGCAGTTTTTAAAGTATCAAGGACTTTGTTGAAACTGACGTTCTTTCTCAGTTTTCGTATATCTCTTTGAGGAACAATATATGTTTCCTTACAAGTTGGACATTTTCCAAACGTGAGACCAGACGTTTCGTAGGCTTTGCTGATGCATTCAAAGCAAAAAGTATGCCACATGTAAAATGAATTGATAAAGTATATTTAAGTACTCGACATATTATTCAACTTAAAAAATCAAAACAGTCTTGAAAAAGGTCAAAAGCAACCATGTTATCTTGAAACTGAACGTAAAATAGTTTATTTGTATAGCCTTTAATCAACGAGTCTCATTTCACAAGATTCTACCCAAATGAGTATCAATGGTACTGTTCATTATGGCAATGTTTTGTCCTAACAATTCAACAATGGTTACACAACTTCCAAGTTGTCATACTTTGTCCGTGTGTTGATTTCAACTATTGGTTTTCAGGTCTGTATGAAGAACACGTTAAACAATATGCTGTAATCACTATATGTTTGACTATGGACAATATTTGTTTCCAACAAAAAAAATAATAACACTAGTAAGATAATCTATACAATTGTCTAAAATACGGATCAATACTTAGCAAAAACTGTAAATAGAAAATAAATAATAAATAAGTATAATTTCCGTGGACCTTTAGCAATTAAACACATGATATCTTACCTCAAAGCCGACAGTATGGCGCAATCTATATGTTTCCCCATGGGTTGGGGATGACATACGGTTCATCATAAATTTTTATTTGTGTTTTATATTCGGATATTCATGAAAATATTAAAATATTACCATCGTTTTAGATAGTATCGCCTTTTCTTTATTTTGCTCTATTACTTAATCGTCGTGTATAATGTATTACCTGGATTTCTTCAGTACTCATTCTTAGCACTTTCTCAATACCGGTAACTCTTGCGTCAATTGATTAGGGACTAATACACAGAAATTGTATATGAAGTCTAGACTAGGTGATGTTTACTTGTTTGTTTCTGTATGGTTTGTATAGTATTGTTTGTGTTTATTTCAGACAATTTATTCCGCGGACCTTACGGTCCCTAAGTACAAATTACAACATATCAGTACAATGACATATTTTACAATAGAGATTGAGAGTTTTTCTAAACTTTTTATCTTTTCTGGCATTTACTTAAAAGCGAAATAAATAAATTTACTAGTGTTTTGTAACACTTTAAAACTGTTAAAGCTGATCAATTTATCTAATTTAAAAACACTTGGTCGTCTGTAATATTTCGGAATATACTTTTAGTGTAAGTCGACATAACATGGACATCGTAATGTTCACTTACATTGTTGCGTTGCACAACCAATTCTCCCGTTAGATATTTTGTTTTCTTCCATTTTGATATTTTTATGCCGAAATTCCTATTTTTGTTAAACATATTTTATAGATGATATAATTGGGTTTTATTAGATAATAGAAATAATATATTTTATAAAGTATATCTCGTGTTGTATTACTTACATGGTTAATTACTTCTTGTCTATATACACGATTGATTATATTATTAATAATTGTTGATGTATAACAGAGAGCGTAACTTTCATTCCAGAGGTATGCTAATCCAATTTCTGTCTAGTCCATTGTTAATGTTGACTATCCAACCACCACTAATTTTAATGCTATTATCTAAACATTTTTTTTAAATACAATTAGAAGTAACTTTTATTTTTTTCATGTTATATACAAATGTCACCTTCCACATTCTAATTCGGGAGCTTTATGATGCCCTCAAATTCCAATATACTATTAATATATGTTTTACAACCATTGCGTCAAAATACTAAAAGCATGCATGCTTTTTCAAATTACATTTTTTTGGAAAAAATCTGTTTTTCTACCTTGATTTGCAACACGAATTTGGTTTTTCTTATCTATTGTAATTAAATAACATTCCAAGATGATTGAATTCATTGACAAATATAAATATTTACATTATATAAGTCCAGTGCTCATTTTCCCGCAGTTTATCCCCGTTTCTGAAAATCATTTTTTTGGACATGGTGAGCACATTTCACAATAATTGACAAATAAAATGTACAAAATCGATTACAATATTTCGCCTTAGAATAGACCGATCGTGTTTTAGTAGTACATGTATTCAGACAAAAATCCACTATATTTAATACAGTATTTAATATTTTGATACAGTGATATGAATAATTCTAAGTATGTTTCCATCAATTCAGTGATTTATAAGTTTAGATGATAAATTGCTATTATCAATGAGATCAAATGCTTTCTTATAATCTTTATAGAAGCAATATAATGCGTTTCTTTTTTTTTCTTTTTTTTCACTGTTTCATATCTTGTCCCCACCAATGTTTGTAAAATGAAAATAAAAATTGCATCAATTGTGGAACATTCACGTTTAAGTGTAGGTTTGTTAGTGTGGAGTTGTAGTTCCCCATTCCACTAGCTGTAGTAGCGATGGGAAAGGGAACCCCTACCAGCGATGTCTGCTCACTGCTCATCTATTGTTTCGAGGCTATTGCCTGGATATTTTAAAACCATTTTAGGCGCTCTTTATATTTTAAGATCATTCCATTCATCGATAAATGTCTTGATTTGATAATATTTGATTATAGTTTTCAATTTCAAAAAAATGGTTTATTCTGAAAGCTCATTATTCCTACATTTTGTCAAGCATGCATTAAGTGATTGAATTGGTTTGCTATAAATATTGAATACTAATTATATGTACATGGTTCACGTCGCATTAATGTTGGTGCATTTATTCTGGCGTATTCTGGTCAAATATGAAGTTTAAATATTGCGTTAACTGTAACTGATTGCATTGTACTAATAGGTAGAATATATAACCGGACACAGGTGTCAATATGATCCACTTATTATACGATAACAGCTTCATCAATCAAACAAAGTAAAAGTGAAATACCAGGTATGGGAGGAAGGACATTTCTGTTTTCACATTGTTCACTTACAGAAGTCTAACCTCCCTGTACATTATTATTGTATACGATTGCTTGCAAAACTGAAACGTATCATTCATTGGAATTGCACAATTTCTAAACAGTTTTCCATTGATATATTATCAGTTGTTCATTTACTTTTCATATTAAATCAGATTTTCTGGTCTGCTTATTTCTTCTTCTTCGAACTTGTATAAAAATAATTCCGAGAATAGGGCGAAACGAAAACCCGAAGTTATCGTGAAGTCACAATAGAGACATCGACGTTGCGTATTGATTTGAAAAGAAATAATCCTTTGAAAAGTCAATGGAATCGTACGTTTGATATTTAATTTTGTCAAAAAGGATCACAAATTAATTAAATTATGAACATTGATGTCACTATTGTTTAATTTCATCGGGCTATGGAAATAAAAAAGTGAGTACCGCTACGTTTGAATTAGTAAATTATAGATAAGATAAATATCATCTAAACGAAACGTGACAAGCTAGGATGTTACGTTTTTTAATCAGATATATTTTCTGTTTTTGCTTAATTGCAGAGTCCTGAACTCTGAAACACTATCTTCTTAGAAGTTTTGTACTATTTAATAGTAAAATACCGTTCCATATCGTTATGGTAAAATATTCAAACCAAAACAATTTTGGGTTTTTGCATTTAATTTTTTGATGAAATTATATAAATAAATGAAAATAATGATAGTTTCAAAACGTTTACTTTAGGACTAGTACACTTTTATTTAATAACAGACATACATAGTTCATTTTAATTCCATCTGATATAATGCACGAATTTATTGTGTGAGGGCAAATGTTTTATAACATTTGTAATCATAATTCGGTATATATATATAAACCACTCTATATAAACTGTATTAGACGTGAACGTGACACGAAGACCGAGGACGTGACACGGGTATCACGTGATCTCGGTGACGGTGAGTCGACATTTTAGAGCTAGATTAGACGTAATAGGTGAATACCTGTGTAAATCCGTGGGTAAGTCTCTGGACAAACTTTATTTGATAGCTACCAATTTCAATAATACGTCGATTGCCAAAAAATGTTTTTCTTCAAAATCTATTCAAGTAGAGTGTAGTTCTCTTAATATATCACAGGTTGCCTCCCTTGTAATTATTATCAATTCAATTCAATTCATTTATTTGCATTTTTACATCCACAAACAAGGATCGATAGCAAATTACAAAGATAACATTACATGTATAACACAATAACAATAAAACAAGAACAACTTATGCATTCAGCAAGCCCGCTTTCCTCAGTTCAAACGACTTTTTAATGAAGAGGCCCAAATCCTGCAGAAGTTGTGGTTCATTAGATGACAATAACTTTATTAAATTTTCATAGTCTGTGAACATAGAATTAATGTTGTATTTCACTTGGGTTAATAACGGAGACAACTTATTTTTTCAAAAACTAAGTTGATTAAGCTGGTTCATACTGTATGAATGGTAACAATCGGAAAAATAAAATGTCAAACAAGCATTAAAGCTGTAACAAATGAACCAGAATGCGTAATAACTATTATAAGTATGTCAATTTAATATCTAAACGTCATTTTAAAAATAAATTACGCATACTTAGTCCGACAAATATCATGGTATTTTGTTAACTATGATAAAACATTTCTACGGCACAGCTCAGTTTTTACAAACCAGATTAGGCTAATCAGACTTTAACGAAAATTTTCAAATCAAGATAAAATATTCTTTGTAAATTGACAAACCTTGATTAGGGTTTAAAAATATCTATATTTGATAATTCATTAATGGATTAACATTCATTAACTTTGAGGAATTCCTTAACTGTGTTTCCCAAGGGTTTTAAAAGTTTTAAGTTGATAAGTAAGTGCATAACATCGTTTTAGATAGTATTGTCTTTTCTTTATTTTGCTCTATTACTTAATCGTACATATATTACCTGTATTTCTTAAGTAGTCCTTCTTAGCAGATCTCAATACCGGTCACTCTTTCATCAGTTGATTAGGGACTATTATACAAGAATTGTAGATGAATTTTAGACTAGTTGCTATTGACTTGTTTGTTTCTGTATGTTTTGTATAGAATTATTTGTGTTCAATTCAAATCAATTTATTCCGCGGACCTTACGGTCCCTAACATCCTCGATACTCCAGGGCTTCCGATCACTTACGATCTCTACACGTGTAGAGATCGTAAGTGATCGGAACCCCTGGAATATCGAGGATGGGTCCCTAAGTGCAAATTACAACATATCAGATATACACAATAGCATATATGACAAAAGAGATGGAGAGTGATTCATACCATATACATGCATATTAAAAAATTTCAGACAAAAAGCTCCATTTTTTTTATCTTTTCTGGAATTTTCTTAAACGCGAAATGAAAACATTTTCCAATATTTTGTAACACTTTTATACTGTAAAACTTAACAATTTATTTTATTAGAAACACTTGGTCTTCTGTAATATTTCTGAATATTCATTTAGCGTAACTCTACATAATATAAACATTGTAATGGGAAATGAAATATGCAACATTATGCAACTTTACACAATTCATTTTCCCATTCGATATTTTGTTTTCTTCCATTTTATATTGTTTATACCGAAATTCCTATTTTTGTCAAACATATTTTATTCGTGGTATTATTGGGCTTTATTATCTAATGTTGTAAACAGAAATTAGATATTCATAAAGTATATCTTAGGTGTCCTAGGGACGTGTTACTGGTATATTCACGATGAAGTCTAGGTTTGTAAGTGTGGAGATGGATTGTAATAAATAAGTACAAATTTTATCCTTTGTTTATCCTTTTTCACATATTACAAGAGCTACATGCATCTCCCCATTTCACTAGCTGTAGTAGCAATGTGAAAGAGATACCCCAACCAACGAGGTCTGCTCAATGCATGTCATCTTTTGTTTAAAGGCTAGTGTCGTGACGCATTTAAATATTTCATACACTCATTATATTTATAAAGCCCTTTCATTTATCAATAAATATCTTGCTTAGCTAAACGAACATGAAGAAATTGAATAATTTGATTATATTTTAAACTTACAAATGTCTCTTCTTGTATAAATTTTCGGTCTCCTTTCCATCCTATAAGTCATTTGATTATAACTTTCAATTGTTGTGCCATACATATTGATATACCAATTATAAGTACATGAATTATGTCGCATTAATATTGGCGCATTTATTATGTATACTTTATGCAAACGTACAAATACATTAAAACATTGGCGTGTGTTACAAATGTTCACTTAGCAATCATAGAGCACATTGTTGAATACACTTAATATCTCCATTAGCAGTTTATGTGGTGTTAGTGTATTCTGGTTAGATATGAAGTTGGTATAATATTGCGTTAATTGTAACTGATTACATTGTACTAATAGGTAGAGTATATAATTTAATTAGTGATCAAGCAAAGTAAAAGTGAAATACCAGGTATGGGAGATAGGACATCTCTGTTTACACAGCGTTCACTTACAGAAGTCTAACATCCCTGTACATACTATCATTTATAATAAGTGCACAATTTCTTAAACATTTTCCATTGACATATAATAAGTTTTTCTTAATTTCCACACTAAACCAGACTTTCTGATTGGCTACTTATTTTCCTTCGTACTTCTATACACACACACACACACACACATAAAAAACAAAAACAAAAAAAAAGCAAAAATAAAATAAAAAAGCTACCAGAATAGAGAGAAACTAAAACCTGACATTATCATGACTTCGCAGTAGCGATATCGACGTTACGTATTGATTTGAAAACAATAACTCCATTGAAAACTCATTTGAAACTACATATCTAATTTTGTCAAGTAGTATGAAGAATTAATTAAATAATAAACATTGATGTAGCTATGTTTTAAATTGATCGGGTTATGAAATAACTTTTATTTGCAAACGTTTGTGAGACCTTGTAAGAACCTGCTACGCAGTGACATCAATGGTAAAATCAGTAAAATATATATAAGATATATAGCATCTAAAATGACACTTGACAAGCTTGATGTTACGTTGTTTAATCAGATATATTATCTGTTTTACACAACTGACAAAGTCGTGAACTCTTAAACACTAACTTACAAGTTAAAATGAGTCGTACTATCTAATAGTGAAGTACTATTTCATATCCTTATGGTAAGATATTCAAACCAAAACATATTGGTAGTTTTGCATTGAATCTATTGATGACATTATATTCTTAAGCAAAAATAATGGTTGTTTCAAAAACGTTTACATTAGGACTAGTACCTTTTTACTTAATAACATATATACATAGTTCATTAATTTTATCTTATACAATCGACGAGTTTATTGTGTGAGGGGATATGTTTTATGATATTTGTAATCATAAATCGGTATATATATAAACCACTCTATATAAACTGTTTATACCGTAAGAGTTAATTATGTGAGGGGATATGTTTTATAATATTTGTAATCATAATTCAGTATATATAAAAAACACTCTATATAAACTGTAGTAAGCATGAACGTGACACTCAGACAGAGGACGTGACACGGTATCACGTGATCTCGGTGACGGTGAGTCGACATTTTAGAGCTAGATTACACGTAATAGGTGAATACCTGTGTAAATCCGCGGATAAGTCTCTGGACAAACTTTATTTGATAGCTATTAATGTCAATAATACGTCGATTGCCAATAAATATTTTTCTTCGAAATCTGTACAAGTAGAGTGAAGTACTCTTAAGATATCAAAAGTTACCTCCCTTAAGCTTGTAATTATTACCCTATGGGTATATAAAGGAGACAACTTATTTTTTTTCAAATAATAAGCTGATTAAGTTTGGTTTATATTGTATGAATGGTAATTATAACAATCGTTAAACAAAATGTAAAAAAAAGCATTAAAGCTGTAAACAAATAATCATAACAAATGAACCGTGATGTGTAATAACTATTATCAATATATTGATTTAATATTTAAACGTCATTTAAAAAACAAATTATGCATACTACATGTATTTCAGATTTCATTGATATATTTTAACTTTTAACAGCAGGGCTCGGTTTCTAAAAACGAGATTAGGCTAATCCGACTTTAGCGAATCAAGATTAAAATAAAGATAAAATAATTTCTTGTAACATTAACTTGAGAAACCTTGATAAGGGTTTGAAAAGCACTATATTTGTTAATTCATTATCATTAACTTTGAGGAATCCCTTAACTTAGTTTCACATTGGGAAATATTACATATTTTAAGGAAGGCTCATTAATCTATGTAATGTTTTCCTATGAAGACTTAAAAAACTGGGTCCTGGGGAAACATACAGAACACATCAAAACCTTCTTTTTGGCATCGTGCGATAACTCTAAAACATCTTGCATTTTAAAACAAGAAAAATAATTGCTGACTGGGGTACTCGAACCTGCTGAATAATGGGCTAGACAGGATATGCCTCGAAGCTATTTATAAATGTTTGCATTGATGAAAAGTAAACAAATCATAAAATTAAAACTGAAGACATCTATTTCTGGAATGCTAAGAGAAAAATCTGGATTCAAGCACTCGGTAGAATATTTTCCCAAAAGTGTTCCAGGTTGGGTATAGCATATATACAAAACATATAAAAATTAAACTCATTTGTTTTAAGTTGTTTCCTTGATAGTTTTATCAAGGAAACAATTAAAACAAACGAGTTCAAAATCACGGTACATTGTGGTTGACCTTGTGTCTTCAAGGTGGGTATCGATCTCTGTCTAATCTTCTAAAGACGACTCTGTGGGCCTATGATTGGTAACTGAACTGTCTCAAGTTTTACTATGACATATACCATAGATTATACAGCAGTGATAGAAACCTCTTCAATGTGCAAGAATATGCATACCATTAGAAGACATAATGTGTGATGATTGTATGTACATGTAAAATCTGTGTAAACGTCTTATCGGTAACGATAGTAACATGTAATACGAGCGTATGGAAGAAGAATTTACTTTATGTGGAAAATTGTAGTCGTCCGAAGATACCACGTGTTGCTTCCCTTCCATTTTAAAATTTTGCACAAACGTAATTTATGATTGAATATAAGAAACGAGAATCTTACGTGGACAGAATAAAATTTCATTTAAAAAGTCATTTTGTTTGTTTAATCTAATTTAGCAGCTAAGTTCTAAATAAACGTGTGAAAGATACACCTTTGTATACACCCTTATGGTATAATTGTACAATGTATTTGTTACACTCATTTTAGTGGTTAAAAGTTTGAGATTTTAATGAAAATGTTTGTTACTAAAGCGAGCATGCTCGCCAGACTTACACCTATCGCAAAGTTAATGTCTCTATAAGTCATAAAGCATGGTTTTGATAGATATAGAATTGAAGTTTGTAGTTTTAATAGTGATGATATGATCAAGATTAGCCAAATGAAGGTGAAAGCTAGTGTTGGTACGCCACAATTGAGTGTTTGTAATGTTAACAAAATCATGACCAATAGATCGAAATTACCGGAAGATAGTTGTAATACACGTACAAATCTAATAAAAAGGCGCAACATGTTTGTTTATATCTACTGCGCTGTATGACGTCACGTAGAAATTGACGAGAATCTAGCTCCTCTTGTGGTAGCAGTTGATGTTCGCAGCAGATATTGTTTCTCCTCGAGCAATGGCGGCATAAATCCAGTTTACAGTTCACACATATAAATATGCCATCACCACCGTGACACACTGCACATGGGCTATTTGCAGTTTTTAAAGTATCAAGGACTTTGTTGAAACTGACGTTCTTTCTCAGTTTTCGTATATCTCTTTGAGGAACAATATATGTTTCCTTACAAGTTGGACATTTTCCAAACGTGAGACCAGACGTTTCGTAGGCTTTGCTGATGCATTCAAAGCAAAAAGTATGCCACATGTAAAATGAATTGATAAAGTATATTTAAGTACTCGACATATTATTCAACTTAAAAAATCAAAACAGTCTTGAAAAAGGTCAAAAGCAACCATGTTATCTTGAAACTGAACGTAAAATAGTTTATTTGTATAGCCTTTAATCAACGAGTCTCATTTCACAAGATTCTACCCAAATGAGTATCAATGGTACTGTTCATTATGGCAATGTTTTGTCCTAACAATTCAACAATGGTTACACAACTTCCAAGTTGTCATACTTTGTCCGTGTGTTGATTACAACTATTGGTTTTCAGGTCTGTATGAAGAACACGTTAAACAATATGCTGTAATCACTATATGTTTGACTATGGACAATATTTGTTTCCAACAAAAAAAATAATAACACTAGTAAGATAATCTATACAATTGTCTAAAATACGGATCAATACTTAGCAAAAACTGTAAATAGAAAATAAATAATAAATAAGTATAATTTCCGTGGACCTTTAGCAATTAAACACATGATATCTTACCTCAAAGCCGACAGTATGGCGCAATCTATATGTTTCCCATGGGTTGGGGATGACATACGGTTCATCATAAATTTTTATTTGTGTTTTATATTCGGATATTCATGAAAATATTAAAATATTACCATCGTTTTAGATAGTATCGCCTTTTCTTTATTTTGCTCTATTACTTAATCGTCGTGTATAATGTATTACCTGGATTTCTTCAGTACTCATTCTTAGCACTTCTCAATACCGGTAACTCTTGCGTCAATTGATTAGGGACTAATACACAGAAATTGTATATGAAGTCTAGACTAGGTGATGTTTACTTGTTTGTTTCTGTATGGTTTGTATAGTATTGTTTGTGTTTATTTCAGACAATTTATTCCGCGGACCTTACGGTCCCTAAGTACAAATTACAACATATCAGTACAATGACATATTTTACAATAGAGATTGAGAGTTTTTCTAAACTTTTTATCTTTTCTGGCATTTACTTAAAAGCGAAATAAATAAATTTACTAGTGTTTTGTAACACTTTAAAACTGTTAAAGCTGATCAATTTATCTAATTTAAAAACACTTGGTCGTCTGTAATATTTCGGAATATACTTTTAGTGTAAGTCGACATAATATGGACATCGTAATGTTCACTTACATTGTTGCGTTGCACAACCAATTCTCCCGTTAGATATTTTGTTTTCTTCCATTTTGATATTTTCATGCCGAAATTCCTATTTTTGTTAAACATATTTTATAGATGATATAATTGGGTTTTATTAGATAATAGAAATAATATATTTATAAAGTATATCTCGTGTTGTATTACTTACATGGTTAACTACTTCTTGTCTATATACACGATTGATTATATTATTAATAATTGTTGATGTATAACAGAGAGCGTAACTTTCATTCCAGAGGTATGCTAATCCAATTTCTGTCTAGTCCATTGTTAATGTTGACTATCCAACCACCACTAATTTTAATGCTATTATCTAAACATTTTTTTAAATACAATTAGAAGTAACTTTTATTTTTTTCATGTTATATACAAATGTCACCTTCCACATTCTAATTCGGGAGCTTTATGATGCCCTCAAATTCCAATATACTATTAATATATGTTTTACAACCATTGCGTCAAAATACTAAAAGCATGCATGCTTTTTCAAATTACATTTTTTTGGAAAAAATCTGTTTTTCTACCTTGATTTGCAACACGAATTTGGTTTTTCTTATCTATTGTAATTAAATAACATTCCAAGATGATTGAATTCATTGACAAATATAAATATTTACATTATATAAGTTCAGTGCTCATTTTCCCGCAGTTTATCCCCGTTTCTGAAAATCATTTTTTTTGGACATGGTGAGCACATTTCACAATAATTGACAAATAAAATGTACAAAATCGATTACAATATTTCGCCTTAGAATAGACCGATCGTGTTTTAGTAGTACATGTATTCAGACAAAATCCACTATATTTAATACAGTATTTAATATTTTGATACAGTGATTGAATAATTCTAAGTATGTTTCCATCAATTCAGTGATTTATAAGTTTAGATGATAAATTGCTATTATCAATGAGATCAAATGCTTTCTTATAATCTTTATAGAAGCAATATAATGCGTTTCTTTTTTTTCTTTTTTTTTCACTGTTTCATATCTTGTCCCCACCAATGTTTGTAAAATGAAAATAAAAATTGCATCAATTGTGGAACATTCACGTTTAAGTGTAGGTTTGTTAGTGTGGAGTTGTAGTTCCCCATTCCACTAGCTGTAGTAGCGATGGGAAAGGGAACCCCTACCAGCGATGTCTGCTCACTGCTCATCTATTGTTTCGAGGCTATTGCCTGGATATTTTAAAACCATTTTAGGCGCTCTTTATATTTTAAGATCATTCCATTCATCGATAAATGTCTTGATTTGATAATATTTGATTATAGTTTTCAATTTCAAAAAAAATGGTTTATTCTGAAAGCTCATTATTCCTACATTTTGTCAAGCATGCATTAAGTGATTGAATTGGTTTGCTATAAATATTGAATACTAATTATATGTACATGGTTTACGTCGCATTAATGTTGGTGCATTTATTCTGGCGTATTCTGGTCAAATATGAAGTTTAAATATTGCGTTAACTGTAACTGATTGCATTGTACTAATAGGTAGAATATATAACCGGACACAGGTGTCAATATGATCCACTTATTATACGATAACAGCTTCATCAATCAAACAAAGTAAAAGTGAAATACCAGGTATGGGAGGAAGGACATTTCTGTTTTCACATTGTTCACTTACAGAAGTCTAACCTCCCTGTACATTATTATTGTATACGATTGCTTGCAAAACTGAAACGTATCATTCATTGGAATTGCACAATTTCTAAACAGTTTTCCATTGATATATTATCAGTTGTTCATTTACTTTTCATATTAAATCAGATTTTCTGGTCTGCTTATTTCTTCTTCTTCGAACTTGTATAAAAATAATTCCGAGAATAGGGCGAAACGAAAACCCGAAGTTATCGTGAAGTCACAATAGAGACATCGACGTTGCGTATTGATTTGAAAAGAAATAATCCTTTGAAAAGTCAATGGAATCGTACGTTTGATATTTAATTTTGTCAAAAAGGATCACAAATTAATTAAATTATGAACATTGATGTCACTATTGTTTAATTTCATCGGGCTATGGAAATAAAAAAGTGAGTACCGCTACGTTTGAATTAGTAAATTATAGATAAGATAAATATCATCTAAACGAAACGTGACAAGATGTTACGTTTTTTAATCAGATATATTTTCTGTTTTTGCTTAATTGCAGAGTCCCGAACTCTGAAACACTATTAACTTACAAGTTTTTTTACTATCATATCGTTATGGTAAAATATTCAAACCAAAACATTTTCAGGGTTTTGCATTTAATTCTTTGATGACATTATATACTTAAATAAAAATAATGATAGTTTCCTTTAGGACTAGTACACTTTTATTCAATAACAGACATTAATAGTTCATTTTCATTCCATCTTATATAATGCACGGATTTATTGTGTGAGGGCATATATTTATAACATTTGTAATAATAATTCGGTATATATATAAACCACTCTTTATAAACTGTATTAGACGTGAACGTGACACTAATAAGACCGAGGACGTGACACGGGTATCACGTGATCCCGTAATAGGTGAATATCTGTGTAAATCCGTGGGTAAGTCTCTAGACAAACTTTAATTGGTAGCTACCAATCTCAATAATACGTCGATTGCCAATAAATGTTTGTCTTCAAAATCTGCTCAGGTAGAGTGTAGTTCTCTTAATATATCACAGATTACCTCCCTTGTAATTATTATCACTTGAGTTAAGGTAGGTCCATACTTTTGAAAATCGCGCCAATTCATATGACGCTATACCGGAAGTTGCGGAGGTTGTTTTGAATTCCAGAATGGTTTCCGATACGCCACGACATCACACTTGGATATTTTTTCAATAGGTGAAAATTGTCTACATATAATACTGAATGTTTAAAATTATTAGATAAATCAAATAAAAGCAGTGAAGTGAAAATTATATGCTATCTCTGAGGTTTTTGCGGTCCCTGTCGTAAATGGGAATGGATTTTTAAACACCGGAAGTGCCGTTCGTCGCTATAAATCGTAAGAGGGGACCCAGCCGGACCGAAATTCCGGAATTCTAAAAAAAATCGCATACGGATTTCCTTTAAACACACAATTTGGAGAAAATCATAAAAACAAACCGACATAAACCAAATACAATATCACAAAAACGTATGAACTGATGTGGAATATATTTTTGCGGCATGATTTTCAAAAAATAGTCAAATATAACCCCTCTTAGCACTGGATGAAATGGGGGTAGGGTTGCGAGTTACAAACTTCAAGCCTACAAATTTGTGAAATTTTGATCGAGGACCCCGTGTTTTTATATGATATTTGAAAAATATATTACCTTGGGCATATCATATACAAATATTGCGAAATTGACATGGGTTTTCATTTCCTTTTTGGCTTATTCATTGATTTTTTACGGGCGAAAATATGGCAAAACATGATAATTACGTATAGAAACGGTCCTGTGAAATAACAAAAATTAGTTAGCATTTGTAAAAATAAAATAGTTTTGTATATTGTTCTATTGTAAGAAATTAAGGACAAAAAATCAACAGGGTCGAGACTACAGGAGGGCTGAAGTTGGTTGCGAGTTCCTAGTTCCTAGTTCCGTTTAATAAACGGAACTAGGAACCAGACCCGAGTTCCGTTTAACTTAAACGGAACTAGGAACCAGACCCGAGTTCCGTTTAACTTAAACGGAACTAGGAACCAGACCCGAGTTCCGTTTAACTTAAACGGAACTAGGAACCAGACCCGAGTTCCGTTTAAGCTTATACGGAGCTAGGAACCAGACCCGAGTTCCGTTTAAGCTTATACGGAACTAGGAACCAGACCCGAGTTCCGTTTAACATACATACTGGCCAACGAGCGGAGTTCCGTTTATTAGGATTCCTATCTCTAACTGCATGTTCAATTACCTATTATATACAGGAATCGAACTTAGAGCTTCCATGAATAATACAGCATAGAATTAATCTCCTTAACACAAGTTTCCTTAAACGGATCTGACACCTAGACTCCAGTTCCGTTTAACTTAAACGGAACTAGGAACCAGACCCGAGTTCCGTTTAAGCTTATACGGAACTAGGAACTAGACCCGAGTTCCGTTTAACAAACATACTGGCCAACAAGCGGAGTTCCGTTTATAAGGATTCCTATCTCTAACTGCATGTTCAATTACCTATTATATACAGGAATCGAACTTAGAGCTTCCATGAATACTACAGCACAGAATTAATCTCCTAATCACAAGTTTCCTTAAACGGATCTGACACCTAGACTCCAGTTCCGTTTAACTTAAACGGAACTAGGAACCAGACCCGAGTTCCGTTTAACAAACATACTGGCCAACGAGCGGAGTTCCGTTTATTAGGATTCCTATCTCTAACTGCATGTTCAATTACCTATTATATACAGGAATCGAACTTAGAGCTTCCATGAATAATACAGCACAGAATTAATCTCCTTAACACAAGTTTCCTTAAACGGATCTGACACCTAGACTCCAGTTCCGTTTAACTTAAACTAGGAACCAGACCCGAGTTCCGTTTAAGCTTATACGGAACAAGGAACCAGACCCGAGTTCCGTTTAACATACATACTGGCCAACGAGCGGAGTTCCGTTGATTAGGATTCCTATCTCTAACTGCATGTTCAATTACCTATTATATACAGGAATCGAACTTAGAGCTTCCGTGAATAATACAGCATAGAATTAATCTCCTTAACACAAGTTTCCTTAAACGGATCTGACACCTAGACTCCAGTTCCGTTTAACTTAAACGGAACTAGGAACCAGACCCGAGTTCCGTTTAACATACATACTGGCCAACGAGCGGAGTTCCGTTTATTAGGATTCCTATCTCTAACTGCATGTTCAATTACCCATTGTATACAGGAATCGAACTTAGAGCTTCCGTGAATAATACAGCATAGAATTAATCTCCTTAACACAAGTTTCCTTAAACGGATCTGACACCTAGACTCCAGTTCCGTTTAACTTAAACGGAACTAGGAACCAGACCCGAGTTCCGTTTAAGCTTATACGGAACTAGGAACTAGACCCGAGTTCCGTTTAACAAACATACTGGCCAACAAGCGGAGTTCCGTTTATAAGGATTCCTATCTCTAACTGCATGTTCAATTACCTATTATATACAGGAATCGAACTTAGAGCTTCCATGAATACTACAGCACAGAATTAATCTCCTAATCACAATTTTCCTTAAACGGATCTGACACCTAGACTCCAGTTCCGTTTAACTTAAACGGAACTAGGAACCAGACCCGAGTTCCGTTTAAGCTTATACGGAACTAGGAACCAGACCCGAGTTCCGTTTAAGCTTATACGGAACTAGGAACCAGACCCGAGTTCCGTTTAACAAACATACTGGCCAACGAGCGGAGTTCCGTTTATTAGGATTCCTATCTCTAACTGCATGTTCAATTACCTATTATATACAGGAATCGAACTTAGAGCTTCCATGAATAATACAGCACAGAATTAATCTCCTTAACACAAGTTTCCTTAAACGGATCTGACACCTAGACTCCAGTTCCGTTTAACTTAAACTAGGAACCAGACCCGAGTTCCGTTTAACTGAAACGGAACATGGAACCAGGCCCTAGTTCCGTTTAACTTAAACGGAACTAGAAACCAGACCTGAGTTCCGTTTAACACAAATATACTGGTCAATGAGTCGAGTTCCGTTTATTAGGATTTCTGCATCGTATAAGATATTAAATTCAAATGATATAAAGGAATCTAGCTCTGAGCTTTCAGAAATAATACAACAGAGAATTAATTTCTATAACACAGATTTTATTAAACGGATCTGACACCTAGACCCTAGTTCCGTTTTGCTTAAACGGAACTAGGAACCAGACTCTAGCTCCGTTTAACACAAATACTGGTCAACCAGCCGGATTCCGTTTATTAAAATTTCTACCTGTAATAAGATGTTTAATATCCATTATAATATCATTATAATTAAAATCGAACGTAAAGCTTCCATGAATAATACAACACTTAATTAATCTATATAACAGAATTTCTTCAGCGGGTTTGACACCTAGACCCCAGTTCCGTTTAACTAAATCGGAACTAGGAACCAGACCCGAGTTCCGTTTAACACAAATACTGGTCAACCAGACGGGTTCAATTTATTAGAATTTCTACCTCTAATAAGATGTTTAATTACCATTGTAATACAGGAATCGAACTTAAAGCTTCCATGAATAATACAACACAGAATTTCTTCAACGGGTTTGACACCTAGACCCTGGTTCCGTTTAACTTAAACGGAACTAGGAACCAGACCCGGGTTCTGTTTAAGCTCAAACAGAACTAGGAACCATATTCGAGTTCCGTTTACTGGATCGGAACTAGGAACCAGACTCGAGGTCAGTTTAGAGCCGACGCTTGCATAGATGTGACTTTTTTAGATATATTTTTACAGGAATTGTCTTTGAAATTTCAGGACCATGTAATCAAAGTAAAAAATTATTTCAGTGTAGATTTCTTTACACGAAGTCGACAACGAGACCTGTTCTGTTCTGTTTAATATTATGCGGATCTAGGAACCAGTTCCTAGTTCTGTTTAAGCCGATGTTGGCCTATACATTGCCTTTAAAGACTTTAATGAATATCCTGATGCTTAATAGTGCCCCGTATTGCAATACGGGTGCCTTATAGTAATCAGGTTGTCGGTCTATCTGTCCGTCCGTCTGTACGTCCGTCCGTCCGTCCGTCCGCCTGTCCTTTTTTAGTTCTTTTTTTGTTACCAAGAAGTCTTAAATTGCAGATGTAGGTTACCTTAGTGCCCTTGTTCTGCATATTACATTTTTGGGCCAATCGGTCAATATGATGGCCGACAGAGAAACACCTTTGATTTTGGTAGTTGAAGATATTTATCTCTATTAAGCACCAAAGGGATCTGTCTGAAATTTCAGAGGTTGGTTTCCCCTAGATTCCTAGTTGCGTATAAGGCATTTTTGAACCGATCTATCAACAAGATAGCCCCAAATGGGCCATACAACTCAATCAAACAAAATCAACAAGATGGCCAAGAGGCAGTCATCTTGGATTTTAATATTTATTGTTTAAAAAGCAGAGAAAATATTCCTCTTTCGTCAGACATACATCATTCTTTGGTACGCGCCAAGAATCCTCTAAGATATCTTGTAATATATACTGTCATCAATCATTTCGAAATCAGAGCTTCAATTGTACATTTCATTGTCAAGATATTACTTTTCCTAATCGCAAAGCATCTTGAGCGGGGCCTATTTTGACGTGTCAGTGTTCTAGTATTTAACAGTAATCGTCTTCGGAACCTTTAGGAACATATAATCACAGAAAAAACTCAATATAGCGTAGAAACGGAGTCGAAAAACCATGCCCGAGTTCCGTTTAAGATCATACGAATCTAGGAATTAGACCCGAGTTCCTTTTAACCCAACGCAGTCAAATTCCATATTCAGTTCACGTGCTTTTACTGACCAATGAGTTCGTTTATTATGATTCCCACGTGTAATAAGATGTTTAACTGGACATTTTCATTGGACAATATGACGGGTGTTTATCTAACAAGGAAAAGTGGTCAACGGCATTCATATCTTAACTCGAGTTATGAACAAGAATTTTTCCTCATCTCGCACGCTTAAGTTAGCCCTGTTGCACCTCAGTTTTGGTCAAAGGTTCAAGCCCCTGGTTATGCAATACACGATAGACTGCCGTCCTCTTTGCCTGCTAAGCTTGAGTGTTGAACTCTGGAAACTTGGTCAATGAGCCAGGAAGTGTTCGGCTCCAAGGAGCACCACACGATGGAGAGGCTGTTGCGTCTCTCCATCCAGAATGTCATATATAAACTTGAAATTTTCTGCCCTGAACAGGACATTGAGAGGATTGGCTTCTTTGAAGGTGTCATTACTGCCTATATAATCTGCCTTTTTTGAAGAGAATTCAGAGGTTGAAGGCCATTACCTCACAGAGGTCAACACCACCAAAAAAGAAAGCTAGAAATTCTGCTCCCACTGTTATATGCGACCGAAGTCAAAGCCTTATTTCAATGGTAACATTGGGAAGGGTAGGAAGAGTACAAATCATTGGGACAAGACGAAAAGTTCCTGATTCGTCTCTCCGTCCTTGATCGTTCCGTACGAAAGGTCTGTTCTTGAGAATTCAGCCAGTCTCAGATTCAAGTCCTCCTCTCGTAAAATAGGGTTTCAGTAAGGCAACAATTCTCCATCTGTGAAGGTCTCGATATTCCTCGTTTTCATCTTCCTGTAGGAGATCGTCAGTCCACCTTCTTTCTGGAGTCAATGGAAGGATATCACCCAGGACCCTTGAGCCTTTTCTGTAGTGAAGGATCGGTTTGGCATTCCATACTTGCGGCATCCGCACTTTGTGTCAAAGTATGTATTTTTCCCTCCATCGGGGGATCCGGAGATGGCAGTTTCCATCCGGGAGGAACTAAGGACCATGCTTTTAAAGGGCGCGGTCGAGGAGGTGCCTATTATGGACTACACACTCGGCTTCTATTCCAGAATAATTCTGATCCTCAAGAGGTTTGGAGCTTGGTGTCCCATCAACTGCTGCTGGTTGTAGTGTGATTTCTGCACTCTAGGGAAGACATGTTCACAACTATGTCGACGAATTCCTAATGATCCATCTAGTTCGGGAATCTTTGGATCGGAACACCCGTCTGGTCATGAAACTTTTGCTTAGAGTTGGCTTAGTTCCTAAAAGAGTATGAGGTTCCTCTTCTTAAAACATTGTCTTCTTGGGAAACCGTTTCCACGCGGTTCATGGTATTGTCATTCCAACTTTGAGGAAATTCGAGAAGGCCAGATATATTCCTGTGACCTTCATCGGCTGGCCCCTCGTTGGTATCTAAATATTCTGTGTTATCTCAACTCATGGGGTTTGCTCGGTGGTGTACTCTGAAAGGCAATTACAAATGTATTTCAGGGGGTTTCGTTGTCGTCCATGCCAGCTCCCACCGTTAACATGTTCACGGATGCGTTCATGGAAGTGTTAGGAGCTTACCTCGACATCCATTGCCAGTCGATGGAGTGGTCTGGGGAACATGCAGAAGATGATGGCTCTTCTGTTTTCTCTGCAGACATTTTAGAAGATTCTGCATTCCAATGCAGTTTGAATGGCTACGGACAACTCTACAGTGGTCGCTTATCTGGAGAGAAAGGGACACCAGCTCACGTCCTTTGTGCCCTCGCTATCAGTATTTCCGTATTATTCCTATCTATAAGGAAATGCAGTTAACAATTTTAGTCAAGCATCTTCCAGGAAGCGCAAATGTTCTGGCGGATAATCTCCAGGCGGCGCCAGCTGGTTATGACAGAACGGCATCTATATCCCTCGACCTTTTTGCCTCTTTTCTCAATAATCAGTTGTCAACCTTTGTCTCTCCGTGGCAAACCAAATGGCTTGGGCCATAGACGCAGGGTTCTACAGAAGTTTCCGGAGCATTATTGCTCCTTCTTTCCGATAGCGCCACTGTTGCCGCGTCAACCCTGGTTTTCGGAGCTCTTGTCGTTTCTGGTCCTCTGGTTCTCTCACCAAAAACAAATGTCTTTCGTTAGCATCGGCCCCAGACGTTACCTTCACGCTTGGACGTGATTTCAGGAGTCCTAGCTCAGACAGGCTTTTCTTCGGATATGTCAGCTCGCATCGCCCGATCAATTAGGTCTGTGGCGTTTTTAGTGTATAAAGGTTGAGTATAATTGTAGTTTTAAGTATTTTTAATTGTTAGTCTCTATGATAGGTAGATTAGATCACTAGGATCATTAATTTGGTGTAACAATTAGCATGTCCAATTAGTTTGTAGTTATTGGGTCAGCAGACCAGTAGGTGTTAAATAGAGATGGCGGTTATGGTCAACGCCAGCTGTAAACCGAGCCATTTGTAGACTAGAAAGGGCTGTGGTCAGTCTGAGAGCGCTAATGATGTAGTAATGGTGGTGAGAACATTAGGGCACTGTAGTTCAGATGATATGTAAATAAAGGGGTCAGTGATTGTGTTTCTATAGAGCCTAACTAATGAGCCGTCTGTAGTAAGGGTAGGTCATTAGGCTAAGAATGGATAGGGGATTTCCTTATCTTAGTTTGGAGTTATTTATATACTTCTGCTCTCTGGTGATTCCGACCGCCTATCTTTAGCAGCAGATAGAGATGTGGTGCATGGGACAGTCTTTAATTTGCATATTCAGTATTGTTCTATCTTTAGTTATGGTATCTATGTGCTAGGTCTAATTTTGGCCAGGGTCACAAAGAGTTCAGGGGCCATCCTATTTTAGGTATGCATGTGTATTCATAGCCATCCTATAAATATATATCCTTAGTTTAGATTGTTTAGTTAAGAATAGCATTTTATAAATAAGTATCCTTAGAATAGAGTATCTAGCTAATAATAGTAGTCTAAGAATAGAGATGTAAATGAGAGTCAGTAAAAGGGAAGGAGACACTTGGAGTTGGGCAGTTAGTTGAGAGTCAGCCAAGAGATACAGCTGGAGTCATTGGACAGTTAGACGATAGTAGTTAGTGATTAGTTTGTAGTGCGTTTAGATAAATCGGACAGTTGGTTTAAAAGGATTAGTTTACGTATGTAGATGTTGCTGTTGAGTGAAAACCCAGAACTTTAGCTTGATTTGATACAACTTGAATAAATGGAAACATATCTCATAAAAGGACTTTGTTTAATATTTTTCGGCGGTGCCTGACAACCTGAACTTGAACTTTATTTATATTTTGGTTATACACGAAGAGAGAGAAACGTAACAACTGGTGTCAGAAGTGGGATGCTTCTTCAGAATAAAACAAAGAGAGCAAAAACGTAACAGGTCTTTCTCCTCTGCCGCCTTCCAGTCACGCTGGAAGATCTTCTTTGATTGGCGTCAGGAAGATTGATCCGGTCATGGCCTCTGCCCAGCTGATTGCGAGTTTCCTTCTCTGTCTTGTTTAGGGAGCACAATCATGTACTATTGCAGGCTATCACACAGCTATTGCCAGTGTACTTTCTTTCGGTGGTAAACCAGAGGTAGGATCTTCATTCTTTGTCTTTCTTTATTCGGGGGTTCAATCTGGACAGGCCTAACGTACAGTAGTTAGCTCAACAGTAGAACCTAGAACTCGTTTTAGAGTCATAAATGGGGGCTTCGGCTTCTAATGGGCCTTTAGGATCGGACTCCATAAAGTTTTTTTAACTTTTAAGACTGTCTTCTGCTTGCTGTTGCCTCAGGCCACATGAGAAGTGATATTTATGCATTGTCTTTTCGCTCTTCGCGTATTTCATGGGCAAGAGCTAGCTCTGCCGTTACCCTTCTCACTGATCCTGAAATTTGGGCAAAGAATTGGGAACCAGGTTTTTCGCCCCATTCCATTAGAATCCCTTTCCTGTCAGTCTCTATTGAGTCTGGGGAGAATTATCAGATGCTTTGTTCCTGTCGGGACCTTAAAACAGGGTCAGCAGGATATCTCCTTCCAGTCCATCTCCACATTGATATGTCAGGTGATCAAGATTGCTTATGAGCCGTCTAATGATCAATCTCATGCAGAATGCAAGGTGAGGGCTCATGAGGTTAGAGCCCTTGCGACCGCAATAGGTCCTTGTGCCAGGACATCAATGTTTTCTGCCGTTTGGCGTGGTCAGTCTACTTTCACCTCCGGTCTCTGTCCTTCCACTCTGATGGACTGTTTTCTGTCTGTGACTGTTCCTCCTCAGTAGACATTAAATGCATTTATGGTCTTTTAACCTTATGCGAGCAGGTTTCACAATGGTGCACCTCTTTCCACGGGGAGGTATATCCGTTTTTACCTTTGTTCATTCAACCCTGTTTTATATTCTCTGCCTGAGGCCTGTCCCCTACATTTACCATTTGACTGGGCTGCCTGGCTTCGGGACTCGCCATTACGGTAAGAAAGACAAATTCGCATACTAAAGTTATAGTAGCGTATTACTGTAAAGAAATTGAGGTTTTTCAATGTAAAACCAATTTACATGATGTAAAACTAACAATGACTTTATGGGGTTCCACTCTTCTGTCCTCCCTCCCTTTCCTCCTCAGTCATTTGGCCTCGTGGCTACATAGAGGTGTTTAGGAAGGGACATCATTATATATACTCTCGTCGAGTACGAAATAAGGTACGGTAGGGAGACGGGATTCTCAAATATAATGTTTTCAGGGCTATAAAAATTGGTGTATGTAGTGAATTTGAATTCTAAAGTTATAGTAAGTATTATATCATGAAAGTGGCTTAACATTGAAAAAAACTCTAATTTCCTTATAAAAGACTTCTTCTCTAAAACTAAGCACGATATATAACAACTCATATTGCAAAGGTAGTATCTGTATGGGGCGAGGATACAAAATTATAAAAAGGGTGTGGCTTATCCCCTTGGGCCTGAGGGGCGGGGCCAAAAGGGGTCAATTTGTTTATTTCCATATAAACGACTTTTTCTCTGAAATTAAGTATGGGATAGTACTCATATTGCGATGGTAGCATCCTTAAGGGAATTCAAAATTGTAAAAATGCTGGGACTGACTCTCTACCACTATTGATTAGCACTCATAATCATATGATATTGAAAGCATCATTATATGATGGAGATTTAAAATTAAGCAAATCGTGGAGCCTGTTTTGCTATTTCCAATTGTAAGAGTTTTTGTGACAATTACTTCATAAAACAGGTGATTCTTCGTGATCTATTTTGTTGACTCACGGAAGGATATTCTTAACCAAGATCAATAGGTACAATATACATGTATATTTCGAAGGCAGTTTTGGTTTATGCTTGCAGTTCGATAAAATGCACATCAATTTAACAAGATATTAAAATATCAGAAAAATATTAATTTGAAATACTCCTTCACATAAAAATAAAAATAAATGGAGAAAAATAATCTGGAAATCTAAATATTTCGATGAAACATTGTTAGATTTAAAATTAAAAATAAAATCCTTTTACCATGGGGATTAGATAAAGATAAAAGTAAAAATCGTATGTACTGGGCTTAAACGGTCTAGATCTGTTGCTAGGAATTTCCATTTAATTTCAAAAGAATTCCGGTCTCATTCATAAACGCTACACGTCGCGTTATCACATAACTTCACTCGGTCCTTTGGACCAGTTGAGCTAAAATGAGTAAATGCTATGGCAAGCCAATTTAAAATTTATTGAAGGAGCAAGGTCCATCCAGAATTTGATCGAATTATATCAGATATCATATATTATTATATTCGATATCAGGCCCTTCAGGTCAGATGAGCTTTACAAATGTCTATACAAGCGTGGGGTTATACGGAACTCCGGTCTGGTTCCTAGTTCAGTTAAAGCTTAAACGGAACTCGGGTCTGGTTTCTAGTTCCGTATTTGCTTAAACGGAAATCGGGTCTGGTTCCTAGTTCCGTTTAAGTTAAACGGAACTGGAGTCTAGGTGTAAGATCCGTTTAAGGAAACTTGTGTTAAGGAGATTAATTCTATGCTATATTATTCACGGAAGCTCTAAGTTCGATTCCTGTATATAATAGGTAATTGAACATGCAGTTAGAGATAGGAATCCTTATAAACGGAACTCCGCTCGTTGGCCAGTATGTATGTTAAACGGAACTCGGGTCTGGTTCCTAGTTCCGTATAAGATTAAACGGAACTCGGGTCTGGTTCCTAGTTCCGTTTAAGTGAAACGGAACTGGAGTCTAGGTGTCAGATCCGTTTAAGGAAACTTGTGATAAGGAGATTAATTCTGTGCTGTATTATTCATGGAAGCTCTAAGTTTGATTCCTGTATATAATAGGTAATTGAACATGCAGTAAGAGATAGGAATCCTAATAAACGGAACTCCGCTCGTTGGCCAGTATGTTTGTTAAACGGAACTCGGGTCTGGTTCCTAGTTCCGTATAAGCTTAAACGGAACTCGGGTCTGGTTCCTAGTTCCGTTTAAGTTAAACGGAACTGGAGTCTAGGTGTCAGATCCGTTTAAGGAAACTTGTGTTAAGGAGATTAATTCTGTGCTGTATTATTCATGGAAGCTCTAAGTTCGATTCCTGTATATATAATGGGTAATTGAACATGCAGTTAGAGGTAGGAATCCTAATAAACGAAACTCCGCTCGTTGGCCAGTATGTTTGTTAAACGGAACTCGGGTCTGGTTCCTAGTTCCGTATAAGATTAAACGGAACTCGGGTCTGGTTCCTAGTTCCGTTTAAGTTAAACGGAACTGGAGTCTAGGTGTCAGATCCGTTTAAGGAAACTTGTGTTAAGGAGATTAATTCTGTGCTGTATTATTCATGGAAGCTCTAAGTTTGATTCCTGTATATAATAGGTAATTGAACATGCAGTTAGAGATAGGAATCCTAATAAACGGAACTCCGCTCGTTGGCCAGTATGTTTGTTAAACGGAACTCGGGTCTGGTTCCTAGTTCCGTATAAGATTAAACGGAACTCGGGTCTGGTTCCTAGTTCCGTTTAAGTAAACGGAACTGGAGTCTAGGTGTCAGATCCGTTTAAGGAAACTTGTGATTAGGAGATTAATTCTGTGCTGTAGTATTCATGGAAGCTCTAAGTTCGATTCCTGTATATAATAGGTAATTGAACATGCAGTTAGAGATAGGAATCCTAATAAACGGAACTCCGCTCGTTGGCCAGTATGTTTGTTAAACGGAACTCGGGTCTGGTTCCTAGTTCCGTATAAGTTAAACGGAACTCGGGTCTGGTTCCTAGTTCCGTTTAAGTTAAACGGAACTCGGGTCTGGTTCCTAGTTCCGTTTATTAAACGGAACTAGGAACTAGGAACTCGCAACCAACTTCAGCCCTCCGAGACTACATTCACTCTAATATTACAGAAAACATAATTTTATGAATTTTTCTATTTTTGGTCAGCAAATTTGCATGGATGGTATATTTCAAGCTCAAATATCTCAAAAAGTAGTTCGAGAACACCCATTTATCTTTACATATTTGAAATCTACATGAAAAATGCAAGAAAATAAGACCTGTTAGTAAAAAATGACATGGGTTTTCCCAAAAGTATGGAGCTACCTTAATAAAGGAGACAACTTATTGTTTTCAAAAACTAAGTTGATTAAGCTTGTTCATATTGTATGAATGGTAATAAACGGAAAAATAAAAGGTCAAACAAGCATTAAAGCTGTAACAAATGAACCAGAATGCGTAATAACTATTATAAGTATGTCAATTTAATATCTAAACGTCAATTTAAAAACAAATTACGCATACATAGTCTGACTTGACTTTTTTACATTAAACATTTTTTACGGCACAGCTCAGTGTTTAAAAACCAGATTAGGCTAATCAGACTTTATCGAAAATTTTCAAATCAAGATAAGATATTCTTTGTAAATTGACAAACCTTGATTAGGGTTTAAAAATATCTATATTTGATAATTCATTAATGAATTAACATTCATAAACTTTGAGGAATTCCTTAACTGTGTTTCCCAAGGGTTTTAAAAGTTTTAAGTTGATAAGTAAGTGCATAACATCGTTTTAGATGGTATTGCCTTTTCTTTATTTTGCTCTATTACTTAATCGTTCATATATTACCTGTATTTCTTAAGTAGTCCTTCTAACCACTTCTCAATACCGGTAACTCTTTCATCAGTTGAATAGGGACTATTATACAAGAATTGTAGATGAAGTTTAGACTAGGTGCTGTTTACTTGTTTGTTTCTGTATGTTTTGTATAGAATTATTTGTGTTCAATTCAAATCAATTCATTCAGTGGACCTTACGGTCCCTAAGTGCAAATTACAGCTTATCAGATATACACAATTGCATATATTACAAAAGAGATGGAGAGTGATTCATACCATATACATGTATAATAAAAAATTTCAGATAAAAAGCTCTAAACTTTTTATCTTTTCTGGCATTTTCTTAAAAGCCAAATGAATACATTTTCCAATATTTTGTAACACTTTAATACTGTGAAACTTAACAATTTATCTTATTAAAAACACTTGGTTTTAGTGTAACTCGACATAATAAAAAAACATTGTAATGGAAAATGAAATATGCAACATTACGCAACATTACACAATTTGGGCTTTATTAGATAATTTTGTAAACAGAAATTAGATATTCATAAAGAATATCTTAGGTGTCCTATGGACGTGTTACTGGTATATTCACGCTGAAGTCTAGGTTTGTAAGTGTGGAGTTGGATTTCAATAGATAAGAGCAACTTATATCTTTGGTTTATCCCTTTTCACATATTACAAGAGCTATCTCCCAATTCCACAAGCTGTAGTAGCGATGTGAGACTCAAAAAGTTTCACAAAGTAATTAAATTATGAATATTGATGTCAATATTTGTTATATTTCTTTCGGGCTATAAAATAAATATTGTTTGCAAAATTTGTTAGTACCGCTACGCTTAAATTAGTAAAAATAATGATAAGATAAATAACATTTAAAACGAAACTTGACAGCTATCTGTTTTTGCTTAACTGCAGAGTCCCGAACTCTGAAACACTATTAACTTACAAGTTTTGTACTATGTAATGGTAAAGTACTGTTCAATATCGGTATGGTAAAATAATTGAAAAACGAAACTTATTCGAAGTTTTGCATTTAATTTTTTGATGACATTCTATTTTTAAATAAAAAAATAATGATAGTTTCAAAACGTTTACTTTAGGACAAGTACACTTTTATTTAATAACAGACAAACATAGTTCATTTTAATTCCATCTTATATAATGCACGAGTTTATTGTGTGAAGGGATATGTTTTGAAACATCTATAATCATAATTCAGTATATGTAAACCACCCTATATAAACTGTTTATACCGTACGAGTTAATTATGTGAGGGGATAAGTTTTATAACATTTGTAATCATAATTCGGTATATATATGAATAACTCTATATAAACTGTAGTAAAAAATTAAACATGAACGTGACATTAAGACCGAGGACGTGACACGGGTATCACGTGATCCCGGTGATAATGAGTCTAGATTACACGTAATAGTTGTATGTTTGTGTAATTAGAAATGCCTGTGTAAATACCTCTGGACAAACTGTTATTAATGGCTGTTCAACTCAAAAATACGTCAATATGCATGACATAGTTGTCCTCGAAACATGCCCAGGTCAGTTAGGTACATGTGAAAGAGAGTGAAATTTCTCTTAAGATATCAAAAGTTACCTCCCTTGTAAATAGCATTATATGGGTACATAATTCAGAAAATGTTTTTTTTTTTTTTTTAATTTTTAGTTACTTTAGAATTGCTTTAATTTTAACACTCAGAAAAAAATGTCAAGAAATAGGCCAAAATGACAAAAATTCAAATTTATTTATTGGATACATAGTTTGGATGGTAACTATATAATAGCAACACAAGTTACAACAACAAATGGGCAGGATGTGCAAACGATAATGGTCAGAGTTATTTCCCCTGTAACACTGGAGCGTGTCTAATAGGGCGAGTTCACTTGAAACTCTAGGGTTAACCCGAGTTACTGAGGTTTCAATTGGACGACGCGAGTTTTAACTCCAATGACGTAATTTGACCTTTTACCTTAACACGAGTTCAACCCACCCATGCTGCGAGGTTCAGAGAGTTCCAAGATGGCAGATCATGCACGTACCAGTGCGGACCGAAAAATTGTAAGTGTCAATATTTTAGTATTTGTGTTAGTATTTCCTAGTAACTGTGATATATTTGGCATCAACAAAGATGAGTCGATACCAAACTCCAAAGTTTTAATATGTATTTGTTGTGGAGCTGTCATTTAAATTTAAAATTGATGTTTATACAGAAGCCAGAAGCATATCACTCAGTCACTAGCCTAAATCTAATAGGTCTAGTGCGTTTCTGAGTAGGCTGAATATACATGTATACTGTATTGTAGATGTTTGGCGTTATTTTTTCGACATATTAGACTTAGGCCTATAAGGTTATTTACTGTGCAATTTGTAAATCGTACAAAACGCTCGGTTCGCTGTAATACAGTAGACCTATGGCTACTATGTGATCAGACACTGGCAGGACTTTCATGCACCATGAGCACGTGGAACATGCAGCGCCCATGGTGCGCGTAAAACAACCTTTACATGACACCGATTGGATTTATCAGTGTTAATACTTCAATTTGAGGTATACTTCAGGCCAGGAGTTAGGTATCCCATGTGATGCTGTGCGAGATGTTTAATATCAGAAAAATACTGTACCAGAAATACTGTACACTAGGCCTAAGTAATTATATATTTTAGCTCACCTGGCCCACATGCGTTTGGCTCTATAGATATATATTTTTTTATATATAAATATATATATATATATACTGTGTCAATTAAAAGTTTATAACTTCTTTGATCCCTGTAATAAAAAAAAATCTACTAAAAATAGAAATGTATTTTTTGGGACAAATTCGCAACTGGCAACAGATATTGATCAATTGTAAAATCTCAGAAGAATACATTATTAAAGATAAATTATTTGTCTGTTGATTAAGAATATTGCCAATTCTCACATCTTATTGAGTTTGTTAATAATCATACTTTTTCTGAAATTGGGTAGTGTTATATGGCCGGACGAGTTATACTTTAACACAGTATTACATACATGTATATATAGCCTATAGAGAAAAAATATGTATGGAGTCTAATGCCTGTGTCTGGCCTGAAGTGCCAGTGAGCTATGTCATGGCGAGCCTCCCGTCGTCTTGGAACATTACTTGGCATTATGAACCAGGTGATCGATACAGGCCCCTTGTTCCGTTTGTGCAAAAATATACATCATTATTAATTATTAATGCCCCTTAATTTTGTCACTATAACCTAATAAGCGTTGAGACAATAAAGTTAATTGTATGAAAGAAATTAATGTTGTTTTTGTTATTTGACAGGGTTAAAATTCGAGTCATCAAAAATAACAAGACATATATGGCTTTACTGGGAGAATCATTGGCTACAGAACTACAATCTCCAGACTGTGGTGAGTATCAGTTAGTAGCTTCCTCTTTCCATTGCCAGGTATAGATCATTCTTTGGTGGGGCACCATGATTTCTGTGGTAGCTCTTTGTGTAATGTGAACTAAGATACCAATTAAGTGAATCTAAGGCTATAGTCTAGTCACCCTAAGCTACGTTTCACCTCAAAGTAATTGCAACAGACACAATTTAAGCAAAAAAGTATCAATTATGACACCATAAACACATACTAAAAATCGCCAAAGGGTAAATATTGAAAATTATGATTTAAAATTGTTGATTTATGTATAGATTACATAGGGAACAAAATGATAATCATAATCTACTTTTATTAACAATAATAACACAAATTATTCCTCTTTACAATAATCTTTTTGAAAAGAAATAAGTTGGTTTAGAGAACAAGCATTGATAACAAAATTGTCAATAGTAAATATTTTTAATCTTTCCCTTACAGAAGTTTTAAAACGTCATTGACCAGTGTTAAGTGACGACCAAGGATCTGATTCATAAAATAACATTTGTAGTCTGATAACCATTTGACTTTGACATATGCAGGTCTTGTAGGTTATTCCTACATATCCTAATTTCATATTTACTAAATCTTTTACAAAATGTTTTGTTTATAATCACTGGCTTCCGGCATCGCTGAAACACGTGTTTGTCTGTAGTAATTTATGTTGATGGTAATTTATCTGAACGCTTTCTGCACTACCGATTTCCCGTTGGTTAGTACGTTTACCCATATAAAGTATTAATTCCATTGATTGGGACACCAGACAATACTCACACAAGTACTTCAAATAAAAGAAGTCTTATACAGAATATATGGTGTCAATATTATTTTATTTTGCCTGATGTGGTCTCCGTTTTTCAAGATCAAGATTAGATTCATTTTAAATAAAGTACAATGTAGAAGATAAATCCTGAAAAAAGTTTCCATCCTATCGACAACAGGGTAAATTTTGCATGATTATATCCATCGTATTTCAAAACATAGTGGTAAGTCTGTTCAATCATAATGTTTCATTTTGAAAACCTTTCACGGACAGATTCCATCGTCTCTGGCTAATGATAATTCAACATTTTCTGACCTGAAATGTAAATAATATCCAGTTGAATTAAAATAATTCCAGGACAGTGCATTTCAATGACAAAGTTGAAATAATCTAAATATCTTATATATATTTCAATGTAGAATAATATAAAACAAAATCAATGATCCAAGGTCATCCTCGAAATATGTAACAAATGCATTTTATCCCTACGTCAGATTTCCTAATGTAAGGATTATATGTATATAGGACGTGTATATTTTATTACAACACTAGGAATAAATTATTGATATAAATATTAGTGTGTGAGATACGACAATATTTCTCTACATTATACACGACCTTCAATCAAACGTCTGTAATGTCAATTCCTGAACTAAAATGTTCATACTTTTCTTTAGGAGAAAATAATCCCCGCATGGAAATTTTAATCACCATATAGGTGGACAGATGTAAACAGGGCATTATAGCTGAAATGCATGTTTAAATATTTGTGTTTAGATAAAACTGTTTCGATAGGTTTGTATATGGCCTCGAAATGTCCGCCATCGTTTCGAAGGTAATTGGTGGACAATTTCCGTCTAAGACACCTATAGCTAGTTTCCATTGTTAGCATAACAGGGTATATTCATAGGATATTAATGTAAAACCGGTTTTTCATTCAACACTGAACGCGAACATGTAGGAGCCCAATAAGTCAACTCAAGATAAACAGTTATATCACATGGAAATAAAATTTAATAAAAAAAACCCGAAAAACAAAACAAAAATTAAAGCAAACAAAACACTCCAATTTTACTATGCATTATGCACTTAAATACTGTCGACCGCGGGCTTTTAGACTGCAAAAGTCCTTAACTTGTCTCACTCAGAGATAGTTAGAAAATGTTTATTATAGCTCATATGACATAGATTTTTTTATATGATTACAATTAAATGTACAATCAAATAAGAAAGTATTAGAAAAAACACGATTCTGAAAAGGCTCCGCGCTAGAGGCATGACGTATCACATAAAACGGTTGGATAGATTTTTTCCCCTAAATGATTTACTCAAAAATAAATATTACGAAAGAATCAACCTATATCTTAAAATATATTTTTCATTCACAGGATATAATTTTGACTATGACATGTATATATAATTCTGAGATAAGAAATATTTAGCAGGCATTTCAGCCATTGCAATTGAAATGAAAGATGTAATTATTACGTCAATCGCCATATATGGTACTGACATCCTATCATAACTCTTATACCAGTAGACGGGTTGGAATTCTGGTGCAAACTCCGCATATGGATAAATAACGTCATAGTCCGTTTAGCCAATCAGGCGAGGCTTTATATTTATAGCCTTGTGAAGGTAGATTTCCCGCAATCCCGTAACATACAAACACCCGCGTGATGCTGACGGATGAGGCGGCATGCTGAAAACAAACAAATGGATTGTGGAAGGTAAGCTTTAACAGAGAATTCAACATATTTTATCTGTAATATTTGTTTAAATTATAAATAGCGACTAAAATTAGGACGAGGGATCCGGATAATGTAAAGAGTCTCCGGCTCACACACAGTGAAAGGTGCCTGGCTCCCTAGTTCTCGCTTGGTATTTCCATTCTCGTCATCGCATGTGTAGGCCTTCTTGTCAACACGTGCACACGAATTTTCAGATTTTTTTTTGTGGAAATAGCATGGTACACTGCACCACACTCGAGGACTTCAAGGCACATCATTCCTCGAGTAACCCATGAAGTTCTCATGCATTCGTTTTGCCAAGGACGTATAAATCCTTGGTTTTGCACAGATCTTTTTATTAATAATTAATTTCATTCACACTCTTGCACCCCTTAAGATCAACCTCGACTTAATCGTCATTATCATGTTGACGGCGTCGTGAAAACCAAAGAAGAAGAGTGTCTTCTATTAGAAGATATTACTTTTCACAGGTTGGGCACAACCCTGCATATGCATATGGAATATCCTGCATTTTAGAAACAGTTACCCAGAAATGAAAACACATTATTAGTACAACCCGTTACAATACACTCTTTCCCCATCTCTGTATGTAACCATAGGCCACGGCCAGCTGACGGCCAATATGGCGGTTGGCTATGCATAACTAAAAAGGACGTATGCTGTGAAGAATGCTATAATGTTGTTTTAAAAAAATATTTTCATAAATTTTAACGGTGTCATAATTTCAGAATGCCTTACGACTGATTTAAGACTATGTTTGTGCGCTTAAGTAGCGGGATTTGACTGGGTTGGTCATCAGTGACCGGGTAGCTCAGTCGGTAGAGCAACCACTAGTGTTTGGAGGGTACTGGGTTTGAATCCCAGTCTGCCCGCTACATTTTCTCCTCTGCTGTTAAAGAATTGGCACCCAACTAAATAACCCGCGTGATGGTTATTGGAGGGTCCCCGGGTTCGAATCCCGGTCTGCCTGCTACATTTCTCCTCTGCTGTTACAGAATTGGCACCCAACTAAATAACCCATGTGGTGGTGTTGGTGTGAGTCTTTCGAAGAATTCACGAATCCCGCGTAGATGGTCTTCCCACGTGTCGTGGTAGTTGATGACGTCATCAATGTATCCATCACAGCCTTCCAGGTCTGATATCACGCTGTTAAGAAGACGTTGAAATGTTGCCGGGGCATTCTTCATACCAAACGGCATAACTTTGTACTGGTACAAACCTTGTGAGGTTACAAATGCCGACACTTCTGTAGCTCTTTCTGTTAATGGCACCTGCCAATATCCTTTCAACAGGTCAAACTTGCTTACGTACTTGGCTTTGCCAACTTTGTCAATACACGAGTCAATCCTTGGAATTGGATAAGAGTCTGTTTTACTGACAGAGTTTACTTTTCTGAAGTCAGTACAGAACCGGTATGTCTTGTCTGGCTTTGGTACCAGAACACATGGAGAGCTCCATTCACTTTTGCTTGGTTCAATAATATCATTGTCCAACATGTATTGAATTTCTTTCTTTAAGTGTTCTTCTTTCAAAGGATTGACACGGTAAGGATGTTGCTTGACAGGTGGCGCATCGCCTACATCCACGTCATGATAGATAGCATCTGTTTTGCCTGGTGTATCCGGAAACAAATGTTTATACTCAAGTATCAAATCTTTAAGTTCATTGCGTTCCTTTTCCGATAGATGACATAGTTTCTTGTCCAAGTTCGCGAGCACATCTGAGTTCCGTAACTTAAGACCACAGTCTAAACCTACATCTTGTACACCACCATCTAAGTCTAATTTACAAATATCAGCTGTACTTTCACTTTGTGATGGTACAGAGGCCAAAGTAGCAATAGGTTGAGAGGTCTTGCTCTCTTCTCTATCTACATATTTCTTAAGCATATTAACATGACATAATTGAGTTTTCTTGCGCCTCCCTGGAGTTTGTACAATGTAGTTAACATCATCGACCTTTTTCTCAACAACATAAGGTCCAAAATATCTAGCTTGCAAAGGCTGACCCGGTATTGGTAATAGAGCCAAAATTTTGTCACCTGGATCAAAACTTCTTGCACGGGCATCTTTATCATACCATGTTTTCATTTTGGTTTGAGTAACGGCCAAATTTTCTTTTGCCAGTTCACATGCCCTTGTCAACCTTTGCTTAAAGTTAGACACATACTCTAAGAGATTCACTTTAGAATCTTCGTCCAAAATTTTGTCTTTCAAAATTTTCAAAGGACCACGTACAGTATGTCCAAACACAAGTTCAAAGGGACTAAAGCCAAGAGATTCTTGCACAGATTCTCTAACGCCAAACAACAACATGTGTATACCTTCGTCCCAATCTCTTTTGTTTTCAAAACAATAAGATCTCATCATATTCTTCAATGTCTGATGAAAACGTTCTAAAGCACCCTGAGACTCTGGATGATAAGCACTAGACTTATACTGCTTGATCTGGAGCTGGTACATGACTTGTTGAAAAATACCAGACATGAAATTTGAACCTTGGTCCGACTGGACAGCTTTTGGAAGACCAACCAATGTAAAGAATTTAACCAAAGCCTTGACTATGTTAGGGGCTTTAATATTCCTGAGTGGAATGGCTTCAGGAAAGCGTGTGGAAGCACACATAATAGTTAAAAGATACTCATTCCCAGACTTAGTTTTGGGTAGAGGACCTACACAGTCTATAATGACTCTACTAAATGGTTCCTCAAATGCTGGAATGGGATGCAAAGGTTCAACAGGGATTTTCTGATTAGGTTTCCCTACCACCTGACAAGTATGACAAGACCTACAAAAATCAGCCACATCCCGTTTCAACTTGGGCCAAAAGAAGTGATGTAAGATCCTGTTATAAGTCTTGGTCACACCTAGATGCCCTGCCATAGGTACGTCATGAGACAAACTTAGAATATCTTGCCTATACCTCGGTGGGACAACTATTTGATTGACAACCTTCCAGTCTTCCTCGGGAGACACATCAGGGGGGGGGGGGGGCGCCACTTGCGCATCAACACACCTGACTGACGGAAGTAACAAACCGGGACTTTTTCAGCCTCTTCCTCACTCAAAGCTCGATTACACAATAAGGAGATTTCAGGATCTTTCTCCTGTTCTACTATAAGCTCCTCTCTAGACAAAGATGATTTACTCATCATGTCAGACAAAGAAGTACCCTTGTTAGGAACAACTCTATTACTATCAAAGTCTACAGGATTGCTCAAAAGATCACACTTGCTCCCGACATCCTCTATATCATGAGCCAAGAAAGTGTCACCTAACCCTGGACTGTAATGATCCTCAACTACTGCAACATCAGAAACCTGCTTACTCATTGAACGAGTTACAGCACAAGAAGGGAAAATACCAGGAAATTCCTGTTGAATAGTCTCAGCATCATCTGTTTTATCTGGAATACTGGACACTAAGGGATCTACCCTAACTTTCTCTCCAGCCAAGTCATTGCCTAAAATGAGCGACACGCCCTCTATGGGAAGTTCCGGTCTAACACCAATGGTGACAGGCCCAGTAACCAAATCTGACTTTAAATAAACACAATGGAGAGGCACATTAACAAAACCTAACTCTACACCTTGAAGCAAAACACTACTACCAGATGAGGTCTCCTCAGACAAAGGCACTACGCCATCTAATATCAAAGAATGAGAAGCCCCAGTATCTCGCAAAATCTTCACAGGTTTCAAGTTGGTAATATCACTAGTAAGTGAAACAAAACCTTCAGAAATGAAGGGAGAGTACTTCTCCAAGACACTATCAGACTCTGAGCTCTTAATCTCAACAGACACTTTAGATTCTTCCACAATATCACTAAGTTTCTGACTAGGCTTTGACATAGCTAACACAGAAGGAACTGACTGTTTACGCCTTTGCTCCTTACGCTGGAGAGAATAACATTCAGACATAACATGTCCTACTTTCTTGCAGTAATTACAAATAGGACCAGAAGGAGACCCCACACCTACCTATCATCTGTTTTAGAAGCAGACTTAGTTTTATCACCTAATTTAGGTTTGTCATTGGAAGGGCCACTAAAGGTTGGGTTCCTAGGCTGACCAAATTTACTAGTACCTGTGGTACTGTTTTTGTCTTGAGAACTGTTTTTAACAAATGAGCCTTTGTGGGTGTGAGAGCGTAATCATCAGCCATTGTAGCTGCTTCGCTAAGTGTTTCAACTTTTCTCTCATCTAAATGAGTTTTTATGTTTATGTGGACACAACGTTTAAACTCCTCTATCAACAATAATTGCCTCAATTTACCGAAATCCTCATCAATTTCTTTAGAATCACACCACCTATTAAACAATTGTTCTTTTTCTCTGGCAAATTCTACATGAGTTTGTTCATATCTCTTTCTCGAGTTTCGAAATTTCTGGCGGTAAGCCTCAGGAACTAACTCATAAGCTTTCAAAATAACTTTCTTGACTACTTGGTAATTTGAAATCTCATCTACAGATAAAGAAGAATAAATGTCTCTAGCTTTACCAATCAAGACACTCTGAAGAAGCATTGTAAGCTTATCTTCAGGCCATTTCATACTGTCAGCTATTTTCTCAAAATGCAGAAAATACTTGTCAACTTCTTTCTCTTGAAAAGGAGGAACTAACCTGATGTTTCTACTGACATCAAAACCTCTGTTTCCTTGTAAACCCCTAAAAGTTGAATACTTGAACTGTCTTGAGAAGCTAGTTCTAATTCTTTAATTCTAAGTTCTGTTTCAGCTTGAATTTTTTGCTTCTCTAGCTCTAACATCTGATCTCTCTCTTTTTTTCTTTTAATTCTTTCTCAATTTCTTTTTCTCTTAACTCTCTTTCTTTGTCTATTTCTTTTTCTCTTAACTCCTTTTCTATTTCTCTTTCTCTCATTTCTTTCTCTATTTGTTTCATTTTCATTTCATGTTCAAGTTCCATTTGTCTAATTTGGATTTCTGAAGTGACTGTTTCCTCTATACTATCTAATGCACTAGAGTCAAATTTGCCATTGTCAACAAAATATCTTATAATTACATTCCTAATTTCAGCTTTCCTCAAATTAGTTTTGATAGTAAGGCCTAAATGTTTACCCAATAACAGTAAATCCTTCTTACTAACTTGCAAAAGAACTTCCAGGGATGGCGCTTTAACAAACTGTTCTACCTGCATAGTAGTCATATTTATCTAGCTGTTGGTTTCAAATGTAAACTCAAAGTTTGTACACAAATTTTGAAAATTTCTTAATTAATTTTTCAAAGTTAGATTTCACAAATTAAATATCGATCCCGGACGAGCCCCCAATTCTGTTACATTAACGAATAACAGAAAGGAGAAACCAGCAGCTAAATTCAAAACACAATTTAATTATATATACAATATTATACAGAGATGGTTTACAATATCTAAAGTAATTGGTGGTGGTACAAGAGTAATACGATGATTTAAAGTGTTACTTATCTGTATGCGAATGTCCTGGTATAATCCTTGATCCTTCCAGGTTTCAAATTAACAATAATCAAAAATCCACGAGGAAAATGAATGTCCACAGATGATTTGTAAAGTTCCAGGCAATATGAATAAATTCACACAAAGTGTTGTAATAATCCACAGATAAAGTCACAATAGCTCTCCTAATAGAATCTTATATGGCGCTGTACAATTCTTGATATGTCTTATTACAGGTCTCATTACAGTTCTGATTAGCCTTGGGCAGCTGGAGTATATATAGCTTAACCCTAATTCAAGAATATTGGAGAACCTTCTACTTCTAGAAATATCTAACTAAAAACAGTAAACAAGTAAACATACATAACTTTCTGGAAATAGATCATTCTAGATCTCTACTTAAAATCAACATGTTTACAAACATATTTGTTTATACATGATTATATTCTAGAAAGTTCTATAACCTAAATCAATGATATGACTTTCATAGGATGTTTTGATAAAAAAAAGCTATAGGAGTTATCTCCCTTATCTCATAACTACATGTATTTAGTGTCATACATAACACTACACATAGACTTGTGTTATAAGACTACACATATACTTGTGCTATATGACTACAATAGACTTGTGTTATAAGACCAAACATAGACTTGTGTTATAAGACTACACATAGACTTGTGTTATAAGACTACACATAGACTTGTGTTATAAGACTTCACATAGACTTGTGTTATAAGACTACGCATAGACTTGTGTTATAAGACTCTACATAGACTTGTGTTATAAGACGACACATAGACTTGTGTTATAAGACTACACATAGACTTGTGTTATAAGACTACACATAGACTTGTGTTATAAGACGACACATAGACTTGTGTTATAAGACTACACATAGACTTGTGTTATAAGACTACACATAGACTTGTGTTATAAGACGACACATAGACCTGTGTTATAAGACTACACATAGACTTGTGTTATAAGACTACACATAGACTTGTGTTATAGACTACACATAGACTTGTGTTATATGACTACACATAGACTTGTGTTATAAGACTACACATAGACTTGTGTTATAAGACTACACATAGACTTGTGTTATAAGACTACACATAGACTTGTGTTATAAGACTACACATAGACTTGTGTTATAAGACTACACATAGACTTGTGTTATAAGACTACACATAGACTTGTGTATATAAGACTACACATAGACTTGTGTTATAAGACTAAAAGTGTAAAACTACACATAGACTTGTGTTATAAGACTACACATAGACTTGTGTTATAAGACTACACATAGACTTGTGTTATAAGACTACACATAGACTTGTGTTATAAGACTACACATAGACTTGTGTTATAAGACTACACATAGACTTGTGTTATAAGACTACACATAGACTTGTGTTATAAGACTACACATAGACTTGTGTTATAAGACTACACATAGACTTGTGTTATAAGACTACACATAGACTTGTGTTATAAGACTACACATAGACTTGTGTTATAAGACTACACATAGACTTGTGTTATAAGACTACACATAGACTTGTGTTATAAGACTACACATAGACTTGTGTTATAAGACTACAATAGACTTGTGTTATAAGACTACACATAGACTTGTGTTATAAGACTACACATAGACTTGTGTTATAAGACTACACATAGACTTGTGTTATAAGACTACACATAGACTTGTGTTATAAGACTACACATAGACTTGTGTTATAAGACTACACATAGACTTGTGTTATATGAGACTACACATAGACTTGTGTTATAAGACTACACATAGACTTGTGTTATATGACTACACATAGACTTGTGTTATAAAGACGACACATAGACTTGTGTTATAAGACTACACATAGACTTGTGTTATAAGACTACACATAGACTTGTGTTATAAGACTACACATAGACTTGTGTTATAAGACTACACATAGACTTGTGTTATAAGACTACACATAGACTTGTGTTATAAGACTACACATAGACTTGTGTTATAAGACTACACATAGACTTGTGTTATATGACTACACATAGACTTGTGTTATAAGACTACACATAGACTTGTGTTATAAGACTACACATAGACTTGTGTTATAAGACTACACATAGACTTGTGTTATAAGACTACACATAGACTTGTGTTATAAGACTACACATAGACTTGTGTTATAAGACTACACATAGACTTGTGTTATAAGACTACACATAGACTTGTGTTATAAGACTACACATAGACTTGTGTTATAAGACTACACATAGACTTGTGTTATAAGACTACACATAGACTTGTGTTATATGACTACACATAGACTTGTGTTATAAGACTACACATAGACTTGTGTTATATGACTACACATAGACTTGTGTTATAAGACTACACATAGACTTGTGTTATATGACTACACATAGACTTGTGTTATAAGACTACACATAGACTTGTGTTATAAGACTACACATAGACTTGTGTTATAAGACACACATAGACTTGTGTTATAAGACTACACATAACTTGTGTTATAAGACTACACATAGACTTGTGTTATAAAACTACACATAGACTTGTGTTATAAGACTACACATAGACTTGTGTTATAAGACTACACATAGACTTGTGTTATAAGACTACACATAGACTTGTGTTATAAGACTACACATAGACTTGTGTTATAAGACTACACATAGACTTGTGTTATAAGACTACACATAGACTTGTGTTATAAGACTACACATAGACTTGTGTTATAAGACTACACATAGACTTGTGTTATAAGACTACACATAGACTTGTGTTATAAGACCACACATAGACTTGTGTTATAAGACCACACATAGACTTGTGTTATAAGACTACACATAGACTTGTGTTATAAGACTACACATAGACTTGTGTTATGAGACTACACATAGACTTGTGTTATAAGACGACACATAGACTTGTGTTATAAGACTATACATAGACTTGTGTTATAAGACTGTACATAGACTTGTGTTATGAGACTACACATAGACTTGTGTTATAAGACTACACATAGACTTGTGTTATAAGACTACACATAGACTTGTGTTATATAAGACTACACATAGACTTGTGTTATAAGACGACACATAGACTTGTGTTATAAGACTACACATAGACTTGTGTTATAAGACTACACATAGACTTGTGTTATAAGACTACACATAGACTTGTGTTATAAGACGAAAACATAGACTTGTGTTATAAGACTACACATAGACTTGTGTTATAAGACTACACATAGACTTGTGTTATAAGACTACACATAGACTTGTGTTATAAGACTATACATAGACTTGTGTTATAAGATATAAGACTACACATAGACTTGTGTTATAAGACTATACATAGACTTGTGTTATAAGACTACACATAGACTTGTGTTATAAGACTACACATAGACTTGTGTTATAAGACTACACATAGACTTGTGTTATAAGACAACACATAGACTTGTGTTATAAGACTACACATAGACTTGTGTTATATGACTACACATAGACTTGTGTTATAAGACTACACATAGACTTGTGTTATAAGACTACACATAGACTTGTGTTATATGACTACACATAGACTTGTGTTATAAGACTACACATAGACTTGTGTTATAAGACTACACATAGACTTGTGTTATAAGACTACACATAGACTTGTGTTATAAGACTACCATAACTTGTGTTATAGACACACATAGACTTGTGTTATAAGACTACACATAGACTTGTGTTATAAGACTACACATAGACTTGTGTTATAAGACTACACATAGACTTGTGTTATAAGACTACACATAGACTTGTGTTATAAGACTACACATAGACTTGTGTTATAAGACTACACATAGACTTGTGTTATATGACTACACATAGACTTGTGTTATATGACTACATATAGACTTGTGTTATATGACTACACATAGACTTGTGTTATAAGACTACACATAGACTTGTGTTATAAGACTACACATAGACTTGTGTTATAAGACTACACATAGACTTGTGTTATAAGACTACACTATACTTGTGCTATATGACTACACATAGACTTGTGTTATAAGACTACACATAGACTTGTGTTATAAGACTACACATAGACTTGTGTTATAAGACTACACATAGACTTGTGTTATAAGACTACACATAGACTTGTGTGTTATAAGACTACACATAGACTTGTGTTATAAGACTACACATAGACTTGTGTTATATGACTACACATAGACTTGTGTTATAAGACTACACATAGACTTGTGTTATATGAGACTACACATAGACTTGTGTTATAAGACTACACATTTAGACTACACACATAGACTTGTGTTATAAGACGACACATAGACTTGTGTTATAAGACTTACACATAGACTTGTGTTATAAGACTACACATAGACTTGTGTTATAAGAACCACATAGACTTGTGTTATAAGACTACATAAAACCTAGACTTGTGTTATAAGACCTACACATAGACTTGTGTTATAAGACTACACATAGACTTGTGTTATAAGACTACACATAGACTTGTGTTATATGACTACACATATACTTGTGTTATAAAACAACTTCTAGAAATATCTAACTAAAAACAGTAAACAAGTAAACATACATAACTTTTACAGGAAATAGATCATTCTAGATCTCACGACTAAAATCAACATGTTTATCAAACATATTTGTTTATACATGATTATATGATCTAGAAAGTACTAAAACCTACTTTTCATAAGGAAGTAAATGTAAAAAAAAGGCATAGACTTTAGTCTCATAGACTCCATGAATTTAGTGTTATAAGACTATAAGACTACATATAGACTTGTGTTAAAAGACCAAACCATAACTGTGTGTTATAAGACTACACATACTTGTGTTATAAGACTACACATAGACTTGTGTTATAAGACTTTTCACATAGACTGTGTGTTATAAGACTACGCATAGACTGTGTGTTTATAAGACTTCTACATAGACTTGTGTTATAAGACGACACATAGACTTGTGTTATAAGACTACACATAGACTTGTGTTATAAGAATACTACACATAGACTTGTGTTATAAGACGACACATAGACTTGTGTTATAATGACTACTACATAGACTTGTGTTATATAATACTACATAGACTTGTGTTATAAGACGACACATAGACCTGTGTTGATAAGACTACACATAGACTTGTGTTATAAGACTACACATAGACCTGTGTTATATGACTACACATAAACCCATTGTGCTATATGACTACACATAGACTTGTGTTATAAGACTACACATAGACTTGTGTTATATAGACTACACATAGACTTGTGTTATAAGACTACACATATGACTTGTGTTATAAGACTATACATAGACTTGTGTTATAAGACTACACATAGACTTGTGTTTATAAGACTACACATAGACTTGTGTTATAAGACTACACACATAGACTTGTTTTTAAGACTACACATAGACTTGTGTTATAATGACTACACATAGACTTGTGTTATAAGACTACACATAGACTTGTGTTATAAGACTACACATAGACTTGTGTTATAAGACTACACATAGACTTGTGTTATAAGACTACACATAGACTTGTGTTATATAGACTACACCATAGAACTTGTGTTATATGACTACACATAGACTTGTGTTATAAGACTACACATAGACTTGTGTTATAAGACTACACATAGACTTGTGTTATAAGACTACACATAGACTTGTGTTATAAGACTACACATAGACTTGTGTTATAAGACGACACATAGACTTGTGTTATAAGACTACACATAGACTTGTGTTATAAGACTACACATAGACTTGTGTTATAAGACTACACATAGACTTGTGTTATAAGGACTACACATAGACTTGTGTTATAAGACTACACATAGACTTGTGTTATAAGACTACACATAGACTTGTGTTATAAGACTACACATAGACTTGTGTTATAAGACTACACACATAGACTTGTGTTATATGACTACACATAGACTTGTGTTATAAGACTACACATAGACTTGTGTTATAAGACTACACATAGACTTGTGTTATAAGACTACACATAGACTTGTGTTATAAGACTACACATAGACTTGTGTTATAAGACTACACATAGACTTGTGTTATATGACTACACATAGACTTGTGTTATAAGACTACACATAGACTTGTGTTATAAGACTACACATAGACTTGTGTTATAAGACTACACATAGACTTGTGCTTATAAGACTACACATAGACTTGTGTTATAAGACTACACATAGACTTGTGTTATAAGACTACACATAGACTTGTGTTATAAGACTACACATAGACTTGTGTTATAAGACTACACATAGACTTGTGTTATAAGACTACACATAGACTTGTGTTATAAGACTACACATAGACTTGTGTTATAAGACTACACATAGACTTGTGTTATAAGACTACACATAGACTTGTGTTATATGACTACACATAGACTTGTGTTATAAGACTACACATAGACTTGTGTTATAAGACTACACATTGACTTGTTATATGACTACACATAGACTTGTGTTATAAGACTACACATAGACTTGTGTTATAAGACTACACATAGACTTGTGTTATAAGACTACACATAGACTTGTGTTATAAGACTACACATAGACTTGTGTTATAAGACTACACATAGACTTGTGTTATAAGACGACACATAGACTTGTGTTATAAGACTACACATAGACTTGTGTTATAAGACTACACATAGACTTGTGTTATAAGACTACACATAGACTTGTGTTATATGACTACACATAGACTTGTGTTATAAGACTACACATAGACTTGTGTTATAAGACTACACATAGACTTGTGTTATAAGACTACACATAGACTTGTGTTATAAGACTACACATAGACTTGTGTTATAAGACTACACATAGACTTGTGTTATAAGACTACACATAGACTTGTGTTTATAAGACTACACATAGACTTGTGTTATAAGACTACACATAGACTTGTGTTATAAGACTACACATAGACTTGTGTTATAAGACTACACATAGACTTGTGTTATAAGACTACACACATAGACTTGTGTTATAAGACTACACATAGACTTGTGTTATAAGACTACACATAGACTTGTGTTATAAGACTACACATAGACTTGTGTTATAAGACTACACATAGACTTGTGTTATATGACTACACATAGACTTGTGTTATAAGACTACACTACACATAGACTTGTGTTATAAGACTACACATAGACTTGTGTTATAAGACTACACATAGACTTGTGTTATAAGACTACACATAGACTTGTGTTATAAGACTACACATAGACTTGTGTTATAAGACTACACATAGACTTGTGTTATAAGACTACACATAGACTTGTGTTATAAGACTACACATAGACTTGTGTTATAAGACTACACATAGACTTGTGTTATAAGACTACACATAGACTTGTGTTATAAGACTACACATAGACTTGTGTTATAAGACTACACATAGACTTGTGTTATAAGACTACACATAGACTTGTGTTATAAGACTACACATAGACTTGTGTTATAAGACTACACATAGACTTGTGTTATAAGACTACACATAGACTTGTGTTATAAGACTACACATAGACTTGTGTTATAAGACTACACATAGACTTGTGTTATAAGACTACACATAGACTTGTGTTATAAGACTACACATAGACTTGTGTTATAAGACTACACATAGACTTGTGTTATAAGACTACACATAGACTTGTGTTATAAGACTACACATAGACTTGTGTTATAAGACTACACATAGACTTGTGTTATATGACTACACATAGACTTGTGTTATAAGACTACACATAGACTTGTGTTATAAGACTACACATAGACTTGTGTTATAAGACTACACATAGACTTGTGTTATAAGACTACACATAGACTTGTGTTATAAGACTACACATAGACTTGTGTTATAAGACTACACATAGACTTGTGTTATAAGACTACACATAGACTTGTGTTATAAGACTACACATAGACTTGTGTTATAAGACTACACATAGACTTGTGTTATAAGACTACACATAGACTTGTGTTATAAGACTACACATAGACTTGTGTTATAAGACTACACATAGACTTGTGTTATAAGACTACACATAGACTTGTGTTATAAGACTACACATAGACTTGTGTTATAAGACTACACATAGACTTGTGTTATATAGACTACACATAGACTTGTGTTATAAGACTACACATAGACTTGTGTTATAAGACTACACATAGACTTGTGTTATAAGACTACACATAGACTTGTGTTATAAGACTACACATAGACTTGTGTTATAAGACTACACATAGACTTGTGTTATAAGACTACACATAGACTTGTGTTATAAGACTACACATAGACTTGTGTTATAAGACTACACATAGACTTGTGTTATAAGACTACACATAGACTTGTGTTATAAGACTACACATAGACTTGTGTTATAAGACTACACATAGACTTGTGTTATAAGACTACACATAGACTTGTGTTATAAGACTACACATAGACTTGTGTTATAAGACTACACATAGACTTGTGTTATAAAGACTACACATAGACTTGTGTTATAAGACTACACATAGACTTGTGTTATAAGACTACACACATAGACTTGTGTTATAAGACTACACATAGACTTGTGTTATAAGACTACACATAGACTTGTGTTATAAGACTACACATAGACTTGTGTTATAAGACCACCATAGACTTGAATGTGTTATAAGACTACACATAGACTTGTGTTATAAGACTACACTTAGACTTGTGTTATAAGACTACACATAGACTTGTGTTATAAGACTACACATAGACTTGTGTTATAAAGACTACACATAGACTTGTGTTATAAGACTACACATAGACTTGTGTTATAAGACTACACATAGACTTGTGTTATAAGACTACACATAGACTTGTGTTATAAGACTACACATAGACTTGTGTTATAAGACAACACATAGACTTGTGTTATAAGACTACACATAGACTTGTGTTATAAGACTACACATAGACTTGTGTTATAAGACTACACATAGACTTGTGTTATAAGACTACACATAGACTTGTGTTATAAGACTACACATAGACTTGTGTTATAAGACTACACATAGACTTGTGTTATAAGACTACACATAGACTTGTGTTATAAGACTACACATAGACTTGTGTTATAAGACTACACATAGACTTGTGTTATAAGACTACACATAGACTTGTGTTATAAGACTACACATAGACTTGTGTTATATGACTACACATAGACTTGTGTTATAAGACTACACATAGACTTGTGTTATAAGACTACACATAGACTTGTGTTATAAGACTACACATAGACTTGTGTTATAAGACTACACATAGACTTGTGTTATAAGACTACACATAGACTTGTGTTATAAGACTACACATAGACTTGTGTTATAAGACTACACATAGACTTGTGTTATAAGACTACACATAGACTTGTGTTATAAGACTACACATAGACTTGTGTTATAAGACTACACATAGACTTGTGTTATAAGACTACACATAGACTTGTGTTATAAGACTACACATAGACTTGTGTTATAAGACTACACATAGACTTGTGTTATAAGACTACACATAGACTTGTGTTATAAGACTACACATAGACTTGTGTTATAAGAACTACACATAGACTTGTGTTATAAGACTACACATAGACTTGTGTTATAAGACTACACATAGACTTGTGTTATAAGACTACACATAGACTTGTGTTATAAGACTACACATAGACTTGTGTTATAAGACTACACATAGACTTGTGTTATAAGACTACACATAGACTTGTGTTATAAGACTACACATAGACTTGTGTTATATGAGACCACACATAGACTTGTGTTATAAGACTACACATAGACTTGTGTTATAAGACTACACATAGACTTGTGTTATAAGACTACACATAGACTTGTGTTATAAGACTACACATAGACTTGTGTTATAAGACTACACATAGACTTGTGTTATAAGACTACACATAGACTTGTGTTATAAGACTACACATAGACTTGTGTTATAAGACTACACATAGACTTGTGTTATAAGACTACAACATAGACTTGTGTTATAAGACTACACATAGACTTGTGTTATAAGACTACACATAGACTTGTGTTATAAGACTACACATAGACTTGTGTTATAAGACTACAATAGACTTGTGTTATAAGACTACACATAGACTTGTGTTATAAGACTACACATAGACTTGTGTTATAAGACTACACATAGACTTGTGTTATAAGACTACACATAGACTTGTGTTATAAGACTACACATAGACTTGTGTTATATGACTACACATAGACTTGTGTTATAAGACTACACATAGACTTGTGTTATAAGACTACACATAGACTTGTGTTATAAGACTACACATAGACTTGTGTTATAAGACTACACATAGACTTGTGTTATAAGACTACACATAGACTTGTGTTATAAGACTACACATAGACTTGTGTTATAAGACTACACATAGACTTGTGTTATAAGACTACACATAGACTTGTGTTATAAGACTACACATAGACTTGTGTTATAAGACTACACATAGACTTGTGTTATAAGACTACACATAGACTTGTGTTATAAGACTACACATAGACTTGTGTTATAAGACTACACATAGACTTGTGTTATAAGACTACACATAGACTTGTGTTATAAGACTACACATAGACTTGTGTTATAAGACTACACATAGACTTGTGTTATAAGACTACACATAGACTTGTGTTATAAGACTACACATAGACTTGTGTTATAAGACTACACATAGACTTGTGTTATAAGACTACACATAGACTTGTGTTATAAGACTACACATAGACTTGTGTTATAAGACTACACATAGACTTGTGTTATAAGACTACACATAGACTTGTGTTATAAGACTACACATAGACTTGTGTTATAAGACTACACATAGACTTGTGTTATAAGACTACACATAGACTTGTGTTATAAGACTACACATAGACTTGTGTTATAAGACTACACATAGACTTGTGTTATAAGACTACACATAGACTTTGTTATAAGACTACACATAGACTTGTGTTATAAGACTACACATAGACTTGTGTTATAAGACTACACATAGACTTGTGTTATAAGACTACACATAGACTTGTGTTATAAGACTACACATAGACTTGTGTTATAAGACTACACATAGACTTGTGTTATAAGACTACACATAGACTTGTGTTATAAGACTACACATAGACTTGTGTTATAAGACTACACATAGACTTGTGTTATAAGACTACACATAGACTTGTGTTATATAGACTACACATAGACTTGTGTTATAAGACTACACATAGACTTGTGTTATAAGACTACACATAGACTTGTGTTATAAGACTACACATAGACTTGTGTTATAAGACTACACATAGACTTGTGTTATAAGACTACACATAGACTTGTGTTATAAGACTACACATAGACTTGTGTTATATGACTACACATAGACTTGTGTTATAAGACTACACATAGACTTGTGTTATAAGACTACACATAGACTTGTGTTATAAGACTACACATAGACTTGTGTTATAAGACTACACATAGACTTGTGTTATAAGACTACACATAGACTTGTGTTATAAGACTACACATAGACTTGTGTTATAAGACTACACATAGACTTGTGTTATAAGACTACACATAGACTTGTGTTATAAGACTACACATAGACTTGTGTTATAAGACTACACATAGACTTGTGTTATAAGACTACACATAGACTTGTGTTATAAGACTACACATAGACTTGTGTTATAAGACTACACATAGACTTGTGTTATAAGACCACACATAGACTTGTGTTATAAGACTACACATAGACTTGTGTTATAAGACTACACATAGACTTGTGTTATAAGACTACACATAGACTTGTGTTATATACACATAGACTACACATAGACTTGTGTTATAGACTACACATAGACTTGTGTTATAAGACTACACATAGACTTGTGTTATAAGACTACACATAGACTTGTGTTATAAGACTACACATAGACTTGTGTTATAAGACTACACATAGACTTGTGTTTATAAGACTACACATAGACTTGTGTTATAAGACTACACATAGACTTGTGTTATAAGACTACACATAGACTTGTGTTATAAGACTACACATAGACTTGTGTTATAAGACTACACATAGACTTGTGTTATAAGACTACACATAGACTTGTGTTATAAGACTACACATAGACTTGTGTTATAAGACTACACATAGACTTGTGTTATAAGACTACACATAGACTTGTGTTATAAGACTACACACATAGACTTGTGTTATAAGACTACACATAGACTTGTGTTATAAGACTACACATAGACTTGTGTTATAAGACTACACATAGACTTGTGTTATAAGACTACACATAGACTTGTGTTATAAGACTACACATAGACTTGTGTTATAAGACTACACATAGACTTGTGTTATAAGACTACACATAGACTTGTGTTATAAGACTACACATAGACTTGTGTTATAAGACGACACATAGACTTGTGTTATAAGACTACACATAGACTTGTGTTATAAGACTACACATAGACTTGTGTTATAAGACTACACATAGACTTGTGTTATAAGACTACACATAGACTTGTGTTATAAGACTACACATAGACTTGTGTTATAAGACTATACACATAGACTTGTGTTATAAGACTACACATAGACTTGTGTTATAAGACTACACATAGACTTGTGTTTATAAGACTACACATAGACTTGTGTTATAAGACTACACATAGACTTGTGTTATAAGACTACACATAGACTTGTGTTATAAGACTACACATAAACCTTGTGTTATAAGACTACACATAGACTTGTGTTATAAGACTACACATAGACTTGTGTTATAAGACTACACATAGACTTGTGTTATAAGACTACACATAGACTTGTGTTATAAGACTACACATAGACTTGTGTTATAAGACCACACATAGACTTGTGTTATAAGACTACACATAGACTTGTGTTATAAGACTACACATAGACTTGTGTTATAAGACTACACATAGACTTGTGTTATAAGACTACACATAGACTTGTGTTAAAAACTACACATAGACTTGTGTTATAAGACTACACATAGACTTGTGTTATAAGACTACACATAGACTTGTGTTATAAGACTACACATAGACTTGTGTTATAAGACTACACATAGACTTGTGTTATAAGACTACACATAGACTTGTGTTATAAGACTACACATAGACTTGTGTTATAAGACTACACATAGACTTGTGTTATAAGACTACACATAGACTTGTGTTATAAGACTACACATAGACTTGTGTTATAAGACTACACATAGACTTGTGTTATATAAGACTACACATAGACTTGTGTTATAAGACTACACATAGACTTGTGTTATAAGACTACACATAGACTTGTGTTATAAGACTACACATAGACTTGTGTATAAGAAAGACTACACATAGACTTGTGTTATAAGACTACACATAGACTTGTGTTATAAGACTACACATAGACTTGTGTTATAAGACTACACATAGACTTGTGTTATAAGACTACACATAGACTTGTGTTATAAGACTACACATAGACTTGTGTTATAAGACTACACATAGACTTGTGTTATAAGACTACACATAGACTTGTGTTATAAGACTACACATAGACTTGTGTTATAAGACTACACATAGACTTGTGTTATAAGACTACACATAGACTTGTGTTATAAGACTACACTTAGACTTGTGTTATAAGACGACACATAGACCTGTGTTATAAGACTACATATAGACTTGTGTTATAAGACGACCACACATAGACTTGTGTTATAAGACTACACATAGACTTGTGTTATATGACTACACATAGACTTGTGTTATAAGACTACACATAGACTTGTGTTATAAGACTACACATAGACTTGACTTGTGTTATAAGACTACACATAGACTTGTGTTATAAGACTACACATAGACTTGTGTTATATGACTACACATAGACTTGTGTTATATGACTACACATATACTTGTGTTATAAGACTACACATAGACTTGTGTTATAAGACTACACATAGACTTGTGTTATAAGACTACACATAGACTTGTGTTATAAGACTACACATAGACTTGTGTTATAAGACTACACATAGACTTGTGTTATAAGACTACACATAGACTTGTGTTATAAGACTACACATAGACTTGTGTTATAAGACTACACATAGACTTGTGTTATAAGACTACACATAGACTTGTGTTATAAGACTACACATAGACTTGTGTTATATGACTACACATAGACTTGTGTTATAAGACTACACATAGACTTGTGTTATAAGACTACACATAGACTTGTGTTATAAGACTACACATAGACTTGTGTTATAAGACTACACATAGACTTGTGTTATAAGACTACACATAGACTTGTGTTATAAGACTACACATATACTTGTGTTATAAAACCTCACATAGACTTGTGTTATAAGACTACACATAGACTTGTGTTATAAGACTACACATAGACTTGTGTTATAAGACTACACATAGACTTGTGTTATATGACTACACATATACTTGTGTTATAAGACCTCACATAGACTTGTTATAAGACTACACATAGACTTGTGTTATAAGACGACACATAGACTTGTGTTATAAGACTACACATAGACTTGTGTTATAAGACTACACATAGACTTGTGTTGTAAGACTACACATAGACTTGTGTTATAAGACCAAACATAGACTTGTGTTATAAGACCAAACATAGACTTGTGTTATAAGACTACACATAGACTTGTGTTATAAGACTAATACATAGACTTGTGTTATGAGACTACACATAGACTTGTGTTATAAGACGACACATAGACTTGTGTTATAAGACTATACATAGACTTGTGTTATAAGACTGTACATAGACTTGTGTTATGAGACTACACATAGACTTGTGTTATAAGACTACACATAGACTTGTGTTATAAGACTACACATAGACTTGTGTTATAAGACTACACATAGACTTGTGTTATAAGACGACACATAGACTTGTGTTATAAGACTACACATAGACTTGTGTTATAAGACTATACATAGACTTGTGTTATAAGACTACACATAGACTTGTGTTATAAGACTACACATAGACTTGTGTTATAAGACGACACATAGACTTGTGTTATAAGACTATACATAGACTTGTGTTATAAGACTATACATAGACTTGTGTTATAAGACTACACATAGACTTGTGTTATAAGACTATACATAGACTTGTGTTATAAGACGATACATAGACTTGTGTTATAAGACTACACATAGACCTGTGTTATAAGACTACACATAGACTTGTGTTATAAGACTACACATAGACTTGTGTTATAAGACTACACATAGACTTGTGTTATAAGACTACACATAGACTTGTGTTATAAGACTACACATAGACTTGTGTTATAAGACTACACATAGACTTGTGTTATAAGACTACACATAGACTTGTGTTATAAGACTACACATTAGTCTTCTTTCACAATGTATAACTACGCACAAGGCAGTTAACTATTTGCGATGCAATAAGAGAAAATAGCACATTTTAATTGAATTAATGATTTGTTTTCTTTTATCAGAGGAAGTGAAAAACGAGCCTGAACAGACCATGGCTTCCAGAAATAGGTTGGAAGAGATTAAAGGGGATCTCAAATGTAGCATTTGTAAGGAATTATTCAATGACCCAAGGATTTTAAGTTGTGGTCATACATTCTGTTTGGAATGTATCAGGAAAGCTTACGAAACCTCCATTCTTAGTTACAGACAATGTCCATTGTGTAAGGAAACCTATATCGTGTATAATAATAATGTACGGAATCTGCGGAAAAACTTCACAGTGAACAATATCATCGACACTGTGAGATCTACAAACCTTCGGTGTGCAGTTTGCCAAGGTGGCGAGGAAACATTGATATGTTTAAAGTGTAAATTGAGTTTGTGTCGACATTGCTCGCGGAGGGACACGATTAGGTGTAATCACCAGACACTGCGTAGGGACGAGCTAGATTCCCGCCCATTTCTACGTGACGTCATACAGCGCAGCAAATCTAAACAAACATGTCCGTCCCATCCTGACAATGATGTCGGATTTTTCTGCCACACGTGTAACCGTGTGATGTGCACTACATGTCAGCTCCTAGACCATCCTCACCACGTCACCACGGAACTGAAGGACGCGGTGAGAAAACTTCGCGCCAAAAACATACCTAGACTGCTGGCTAAAAAGGCGCGTGCATTTGACATATCTACACAATGCCTTACTAGAGGAATCTGCGCGTGTCAGACTGTCGATCAAACAGACATACGGAGGTACCACTCATATAGAAGGGACTGTTCCGAGTTACAAAGGGACATGCTACATTTGTTTCAGTTTGGCAGCGATAAAACAATCATGGATGTGTTTTATGAACACAAGAACCGCATTGATGAAATACTTGACGCCAAGACATATACTGGCTGTTGTCATTTACTCGGCATGGTCTACACTGTGATCATGTTCCAGATAGCAATAGCTTGTTTGGTACTATTTACACTGTTTTCTGCGATTTTCGATCTGATGACTTTAGTACATGATCTGAATGCATTCCGTTTGGATCACGAATTGTTTACAATGACTGAAATCACTAACATTTTCCTCCTGATCATCAAATTACTAATAATACTGCAGTTTTTATCAAAACTCCTCATTTCAAAATCGAAAAGACGGACGACATATGGAAGAATTCTTCATATTTTGTGCAGAACAAAAATTTGGCATTCGAGTAGTCATGAATGTGAATAAGGTTTTAGACACTCTTTTTAACTACTGCGCGTGCTTTTGTAAAATAGAATCCGCACAAACAAGGAGTCCTTACATGCTAAAGACACAAATAAATAAAGTGTCATTCATATTTGGTGACAGAAATATATCCCGAATTTGCATATTACAGAGTTAGCTCACTTGTGGGTAGGTATTGATTGTGACGTCATGTGTTTGCAAGCATAACGTCATACGTTTCGGAGAAAACGACGTGAATTGCGCTCACAAAATAATGACGTAACAATCGATACCTACCCGCAAGGGAGCTAACTCTGTAATATGCAAAGATGGAATACCGAACCCTGTGGATATGCAAAACTAACATGTGCATTTCGCGTATTTGCCAAGATGTATACGCAACACACCAATCTACGACTCGGCAGTAATCCACAGTAGTACCTATGACACAAATAAACATAGTGACATGGGTATTTGGTGACAGAAATGTAGGTTAGACCTGATACACACACGTGTACTTTTTAACAACTTAGTATTCCTAAGGTGTGATATACTTGCATACAAAATATCACTAGTTTAAACAGGGTCTAAAACCTTAATCAGTATGGCGACATCGAGACTAAATTGTTTGTGATTGACTCAGCGGCAACTGTTTGATTGTTGTGCTCCGTTGTATATCATGATCTATGTGGCATAGAAACTATACTGATCTAAAGCGAATGATTGTACAATATTTTTATTGGAGTTATTCCCCTTGATTTCCGGAAGTTTATAATGATTCTTTTTTTTAGGTTATCTGACCCGAAGGGTCAGGATGACCTATAGTCGTCATGTTTCGTCCGTCGTCGTCCGCCGTGCGCCGTGCGTTAACTTTTCACATTTCGAACTTCTTCTCAAGTTCTGCCAGTGCGATTTAGCTGAATCTTACATGAAATGATCCTGACATGGTCCCGACAAAGTGTTGTTATTTTTCGGGTCGATCTGAAATCCAAGATGGCCGCCACAGCCGCCATCTTGAAAACACATTTTGAACTTCTTCTCAAGTTCTACCGGTGCGATTTGGCTGAAACTTGCATGAAATGATCCTGACATGGTCCCGACAAAGTGTTGTTATTTTTCGGGTCGATCTGAAATCCAAGATGGCCGCCACAACCGCCATCTTGAAAACACATTTTGAACTTCTTCTCAAGGTCTACCGGTGCGATTTGGCTGAAACTTGCATGAAATGATCCTGACATGGTCCCGACAAAGTGTTGTTATTTTTCGGGTCGATCCGAAATCCAAGATGGCCGCCACAGCCGCCATCTTGAAAACACATTTTGAACTTCTTCTCAAGTTCTACCGGTGCGATTTGGCTGAAACTTGCATGAAATGATCCTGACATGGTCCCGACGAAGTGTTGTTATTTTTCGGGTCGATCCGAAATCCAAGATGGCCGCCACAGCCGCCATCTTGAAAACACATTTTGAACTTCTTCTCAAGTTCTACCGGTGCGATTTGGCTGAAACTTGCATGAAATGATCCTGACATGGTCTCGACGAAGTGTTGTTATTTTTCGGGTCGATCCGAAATCCAAGATGGCCGCCACAGCCGCCATCTTGAAAACACATTTTGAACTTCTTCTCAAGTTCTACCGGTGCGATTTGGTTGAAATTTGCATGAAATGATCCTGACATGGTCCCGACAAAGTGTTGTTATTTTTCGGGTCGATCCTTCTCAAGTTCTACCGGTGCGATTTGGTTGAAACTTGCATGAAATGATCCTGACATGGTCCCGACAAAGTGTTGTTATTTTTCGGGTCGATCCGAAATCCAAGATGGCCGCCACAGCCGCCATCTTGAAAACACATTTTGAACTTCTTCTCAAGTTCTACCAGTGCGATTTGGCTGAAACTTGCATGAAATGATCCTGACATGGTCCCGACAAAGTGTTGTTATTTTTCGGGTCGATCCGAAATCCAAGATGGCCGCCACAGCCGCCATCTTGAAAACACATTTTGAACTTCTTCTCAAGTTCTACCGGTGCGATTTGGCTGAAACTTGCATGAAATGATCCTGACATGGTCCCGACAAAGTGTTGTTACATCTCTGGTTGATCCAAAATCGAAGATGGCTACCATGACACTATATCTAATTAATTTCCTATATGTCAAGGCCCTTGGGCCTCTTGTTTGAAATAAAATTTGTTGAAAGAAATTGAAAATGATCCTGACATGGTCTTGACAAAGTGACACCGTATATGATTAATTTTACTATTGCCAAGGTAGTCAGATGACCGTTAAGGCCCTTTGGGTCTCTTGTTTAATTAATGAGCAGGTCTGGAATATTGCAAATAGTTTCTAATTTTACAGTTATATATAGGGAAGATATATTGGCAATGAGAGGTTGGTTACTGTTGCAATAAATAACAAAGTTAATTATTGTATGTATATATATTGTTACATTAACGAATAACAGAAAGGAGAAACCAGCAGCTAAATTCAAAACACAATTTAATTATATATACAATATTATACAGAGATGGTTTACAATGTCTAAAGTAATTGGTGGTGGTACAAGAGTAGTACGATGATTTAAAGTGTTACTTATCTGTATGCGAATGTCCTGGTATAATCCTTGGTCCTTCCAGGTTTCAAATTAACAATAATCACCAATCCACAAGGAAATTGAATGTCCACCGATGATTTGTAAAGTTCCAGGCAATATGAATAAATCCACACAAAGTGTTGTAATAATCCACAGATAAAGTCACAATAGCTCTCCCAATAGAATCTTATATGGCGCTGTACAATTCTTGATATGTCTTATTACAGGTCTCATTACAGTTCTGATTAGCCTTGGACAGCTGGAGTATATATAGCTAAACCTTAATTCAAGAATATTGGAGAACCTTCTACTTCTAGAAATATCTAACTAAAAACAGTAAACAAGTAAACACACATAACTTTCTGGAAATAGATCATTCTAGATCTCTACTTAAAATCAACATGTTTACAAACATATTTGTTTATACATGATTATATTCTAGAAAGTTCTATAACCTAAATCAATGATATGACCTTCATAGGATGTATTGATAAAAAAAGCTATAGGAGTTATCTCCCTTATCTCATAACTACATGTATTTAGTGTTCATACATAACACACCCCTCCTTAAAGAAAAGAAAGTTTTCTTGAAAAGGAAACTTTCTTCAAATATTAAGTCATATTTAAATCCTTGATAAAGCATCTGCTAGAATATTGTCTTTCCCTTTGATATGTTTGATGTCAAGATTGTATTCTTGCAAAGTCAAACTCCACCTGAGAATGCTTTGGTTTTTGTTTTTCATTTTCCCAATGAATGTCAAAGGGTTGTGGTCGGTAAAGACCAACACAGGCACAACTGTAGTGCAGAGATACACATAAAATTGGTTCAAGGCCAAAATCAACGCCAAACATTCTTTCTCAATGGTGGAATAATTTCTCTGGTGTTTGTCAAACTTTTTCGAGAAATAACAAATTGGATGGTCAATTTGTTCAGAACCTTCTTGCATCAAAACAGCACCAACACCTACATCACTGGCGTCAACAAACAGTTTAAACTGTTTATTAAAATCTGGAGCAGTCAGAACTGGTGAGTTTGATAGTATGGCTTTCAATTTCTCAAATGCAGACTTACATTCGTCTGACCAAACAAATTTGACATTTTTCTTTAACAAAGCAGTAAGTGGAGCTGCTATAACAGAGAAATTTTGACAAAATTTTCTGTAGTATCCAGCCATACCAAGAAATATCATCAGCTCTCTCTTGCCTCCAGGAGTTGGAAAATCTATAATTGATTCTACTTTGGCCTGAACAGGTTTACCCTGCCCCTGTCCTACAACATGGCCTAAAAATTCAACAGTTGCATGACAAAATTCACATTTCAATAAGTTTACAGTCAATTTCATGGTAGTGAGTCTTTCGAAGAATTCACGAATCCCGCGTAGATGGTCTTCCCACGTGTCGTGGTAGTTGATGACGTCATCGATGTATCCACCACAGCCTTCCAGGTCTGATATCACGCTGTTAAGAAGACGTTGAAATGTTGCCGGGGCATTCTTCATACCAAACGGCATAACTTTGTACTGGTACAAACCTTGTGAGGTTACAAATGCCGACACTTCTTTAGCTCTTTCTGTTAATGGCACCTGCCAATACCCTTTCAATAGGTCAAACTTGCTTACGTACTTGGCTTTGCCAACTTTGTCAATACACGAGTCAATCCTTGGAATTGGATAAGAGTCTGTTTTACTGACAGAGTTTACTTTTCTGAAGTCAGTACAGAACCGGTATGTCTTGTCTGGCTTTGGTACCAGAACACATGGAGAGCTCCATTCACTTTTGCTTGGTTCAATAATATCATTGTCCAACATGTATTGAATTTCTTTCTTTAAATGTTCTTCTTTCAAAGGATTGACACGGTAAGGATGTTGCTTGACAGGTGGCGCATCGCCTACATCCACGTCATGATAGATAGCATCTGTTTTGCCTGGTGTATCCGGAAACAAATGTTTATACTCAAGTATCAAATCTTTAAGTTCATTGCGTTCTTTTTCCGATAGATGACATAGTTTCTTGTCCAAGTTCGCGAGCACATCTGAGTTCCGTAACTTAAGACCACAGTCTAAACCTACATCTTGTACACCACCATCTAAGTCTAATTTACAAATATCAGCTGTACTTTCACTTTGTGATGGTACAGAGGCCAAAGTAGCAATAGGTTGAGAGGTCTTGCTCTCTTCTCTATCTACATATTTCTTAAGCATATTAACATGACATAATTGAGTTTTCTTGCGCCTCCCTGGAGTTTGTACAATGTAGTTAACACCATCAACCTTTTTCTCAACAATATAAGGTCCAAAATATCTAGCTTGCAAAGGCTGACCCGGTATTGGTAATAGAGCCAAAATTTTGTCACCTGGATCAAAACTTCTTGCACGGGCATCTTTATCATACCATGTTTTCATTTTGGTTTGAGTAACGGCCAAATTTTCTTTTGCCAGTTCACATGCCCTTGTCAACCTTTGCTTAAAGTTAGACACATACTCTAAGAGATTCACTTTAGAATCTTCGTCCAAAATTTTGTCTTTCAAAATTTTCAAAGGACCACGTACAGTATGTCCAAACACAAGTTCAAAGGGACTAAAGCCAAGAGATTCTTGTACAGATTCTCTAACGCCAAACAACAACATGTGTATACCTTCGTCCCAATCTCTTTTGTTTTCAAAACAATAAGATCTCATCATATTCTTCAATGTCTGATGAAAACGTTCTAAAGCACCCTGAGACTCTGGATGATAAGCACTAGACTTATACTGCTTGATCTGGAGCTGGTACATGACTTGTTGAAAAATACCAGACATGAAATTTGAACCTTGGTCCGATTGGACAGCTTTTGGAAAACCAACCAATGTAAAGAATTTAACCAAAGCCTTGACTATGTTAGGGGCTTTAATATTTCTGAGTGGAATGGCTTCAGGAAAGCGTGTGGAAGCACACATAATAGTTAAAAGATACTCATTCCCAGACTTAGTTTTGGGTAGAGGACCTACACAGTCTATAATGACTCTACTAAATGGTTCCTCAAATGCTGGAATGGGGTGCAAAGGTGCAACAGGGATTTTCTGATTAGGTTTCCCTACCACCTGACAAGTATGACAAGACCTACAAAAATCCGCCACATCCCGTTTCAACTTGGGCCAAAAGAAGTGATCTAAGATACTGTTATAAGTCTTGGTCACACCTAAATGCCCTGCCATAGGTACGTCATGAGACAAACTCAGAATACCTTGCCTATACCTCGGTGGGACAACTATTTGATTAACAACCTTCCAGTCTTCCTCGGGAGACACATCAGGGGGGCGCCACTTGCGCATCAACACACCTGACTGACGGAAGTAACAAACCGGGACTTTCTCAGCCTCTTCCTCACTCAAAGCCCGATTACACAATAAGGAGATTTCAGGATCTTTCTCCTGTTCTACTATAAGCTCCTCTCTAGACAAAGATGATTTACTCATCATGTCAGACAAAGAAGTACCCTTGTTAGGAACAACTCTATCACTATCAAAGTCTACAGGATTGCTCAAAAGATCACACTTGCTCCCGACATCCTCTATATCATGAGCCAAGAAAGTGTCACCTAACCCTGGACTATAATGATCCTCAACTACTGCAACATCAGAAACCTTCTTACTCATTGAACGAGTTACAGCACAAGAAGGGAAAATACCAGGAAATTCCTGTTGAATAGTCTCAGCATCATCTGTTTTATCTGGAATACTGGACACTAAGGGATCTAACTTTCTCTCCAGCCAAGTCATTGCCTAAAATGAGCGACACGCCCTCTATGGGAAGTTCCGGTCTAACACCAATGGTGACAGGCCCAGTTACTAAGTCTGACTTTAAATAAACACAATGGAGAGGCACATTAACAAAACCTAACTCTACACCTTGAAGCAAAACACTACTACCAGATGAGGTCTCCTCAGACAAAGGCACTACGCCATCTAATATTAAAGAATGAGAAGCCCCAGTATCTCTCAAAATCTTCACAGGTTTCAAGTTGGTGATATCACTAGTAAGTGAAACAAAACCTTCAGAAATGAAGGGAGAGTACTTCTCCAAGACACTATCAGACTCTGAGCTCTTAATCTCAACAGACACTTTAGAATCTTCCACAATATCACTAAGTTTCTGACTAGGCTTTGACATAGCTAACACAGAAGGAACTGACTGTTTACGCCTTTGCTCCTTACGCTGGAGAGAATAACATTCAGACATAGTATGCCCTACTTTCTTGCAGTAATTACAAACAGGACCAGAAGGAGACCCCACACCTGCCCTGTGATCTGTTTTAGAATCAGACTTAGTCTTATCACCTAATTTAGGTTTGTCGTTAGAAGGGCCACTAAAGGTTGGGTTCCTAGGCTGACCAAATTTACTAGTACCTGTGGTACTATTTTTGTCTTGAGAACTGTTTTTAACAAATGAGCCTTTGTGGGTGAGAGCGTAATCATCAGCCATTGTAGCTGCTTCACTAAGTGTTTCAACTTTTCTCTCATCTAAATGAGTTTTTATGTTTGTGTGGACACAACGTTTTAAACTCCTCTATCAACAATAATTGCCTCAATTTACCGAAATCCTCATCAATTTCTTTAGAATCACACCACCTATTAAATAATTGTTCCTTTTCTCTGGCAAATTCTACATGAGTTTGTTCATCTCTCTTTCTCGAGTTTCGAAATTTCTGGCGGTAAGCCCCAGGAACTAACTCATAAGCTTTCAAAATAGGCTTTCTTGACTACTTGGTAATTTGAAATCTCATCTACAGATAAAGAAGAATAAATGTCTCTAGCTTTACCAATCAGGACACTCTGGAGAAGCATTGTAAGCTTATCTTCAGGCCATTTCATACTGTCAGCTATTTTCTCAAAATGCAGAAAATACTTGTCAACTTCTTTCTCTTGAAAAGGAGGAACTAACCTAATATTTCTACTGACATCAAAACCTCTGTTTCCTTGTAAACCCCTAAAAGTTGGATTACTTGAACCGTCTTGAGAAGCTAGCTCTAATTCTTTAATTCTAAGTTCTGTTTCAGCTTGAATTTTCTGCTTCTCTAGTTCTAACATCTGATCTCTCTCGATCTCTTTTTCTTTTAATTTTCTTTCAATTTCTTTTTCTCTTAACTCCTTTTCTATTTCTCTTTCTCTCATTTCTTTCTCAATTTGTTTCATTTTCATTTCATGTTCAAGTTCCATTTGTCTAATTTGGATTTCTGAAGTGACTGTTTCCTCTATACTATCTAATGCACTAGAGTCAAATTTGCCATTGTCAACAAAATATCTTATAATTACATTCCTAATTTCAGCTTTCCTCAAATTAGTTTTGATAGTAAGGCCTAAATGTTTACCCAATAACAGTAAATCCTTCTTACTAACTTGCAAAAGAACTTCCAGGGATGGCGCTTTAACAAACTGTTCTACCTGCATAGTAGTCATATTTATCTAGCTGTTGGTTTCAAATGTAAACTCAAAGTTTGTACACAAATTTTGAAAATTTCTTAATTAATTTTTCAAAGTTAGATTCCACAAATAAAATATCGATCCCGGACGAGCCCCCAATTCTGTTACATTAACGAATAACAGAAAGGAGAAACCAGCAGCTAAATTCAAAACACAATTTAATTATATATACAATATTATACAGAGATGGTTTACAATGTCTAAAGTAATTGGTGGTGGTACAAGAGTAGTACGATGATTTAAAGTGTTACTTATCTGTATGCGAATGTCCTGGTATAATCCTTGATCCTTCCAGGTTTCAAATTCACAATTATCACAAATCCACAAGGAAATTGAATGTCCACCGATGATTTGTAAAGTTCCAAGCAATATGAATAAATCCACACAAAGTGTTGTAATAATCCACAGATAAAGTCACAATAGCTCTCCCAATAGAATCTTATATGGCGCTGTACAATTCTTGATATGTCTTATTACAGGTCTCATTACAGTTCTGATTAGCCTTGGACAGCTGGAGTATATATAGCTAAACCGTAATTCAAGAATATTGGAGAACCTTCTACTTCTAGAAATATCTAACTAAAAACAGTAAACAAGTAAACACACATAACTTTCTGGAAATAGATCATTCTAGATCTCTACTTAAAATCAACATGTTTACAAACATATTTGTTTATACATGATTATATTCTAGAAAGTTCTATAACCTAAATCAATGATATGACCTTCATAGGATGTATTGATAAAAAAAAGCTATAGGAGTTATCTCCCTTATCTCATAACTACATGTATTTAGTGTCATACATAACAATATCAAGAATAATTCACCAATCCTTACATATATAGTTTAGCTAGACTGTCAACAATATTATATACTAGGCTGGGTTATAACCGGAACAAGGACGTTAAGCCCCATAAATCAATCAACAAATTTAATAGTGTAAATTGGTCTTGACAAAGTGACACCGTATATGATTAATTTTACTATTGCCAAGGTAGTCAGATGACCGTTAAGGCCCTTTGGGTCTCTTGTTTAATTAATGAGCAGGTCTGGAATATTGCAAATAGTTTCTAATTTTACAGTTATATATAGGGAAGATATATTGGCAATGAGAGGTTGGTTACTGTTGCAATAAATAAATAGTTAATTATTGAAATTATGTATACCAAGAATAATCCACCAATCCTTACATATATAGTTTAGCTAGACTGTCAACAATTTTATATACTAGGCTGGGTTATAGCCGGAACAAGGACGTTAAGCCCCATCAATCAATAAATCAATCAATCAACAAATTAAATAGTGTAAGGCACAGTGTTAGTGTTTCTGGCCCAAACAATTTAGAACCCTCATTATATATAGTAAACTGCGAAATTGCCTCCCTTGATATCCCCATCAAACCCCCTCCCCACTTAGTGTCCTAGGCTCAGTTATAACCGGAACAAGGACGTTAATTAAGCCCCATCAATCCAATCAACAAGGAGCATGAAGTATGAGGCGAATTTCTGCTTCAGCAAGATTCTGTCAGTGACAAAGCTGAATAAGTTTGGGTCAAGCTGAGGAAGTTGGGGTTCCACTGTTGCTGTCACCATGGGGTATACGTTACAGGGTACTGCAGTACAGGGTGACGTGCTAACGAGTACAGGGTATCGGGATGTCAGTTCGATACCTGGTGTTCAGTAACACAGGGCGACGTGTTCCTTGAACAATGAGACAAGGTTTGCCAAAGCACTTGGTGCCGCGGTAAAAGGGTGACTCGGTCATAGGTGTTGTGATACTGTGTACTTTGTACAAGATTAACTGACTGCCATGGTGAAGCAGCCTCGATAAAGGTTGTTCAAGGTGATTCAGTTGTTGTATTTACCAGGTGTAAGTGGACTAGCCATTTATTTGTATATATTGTCGGCAGTATTTAGTTTGTTGTGTTTAACAGTGCCTGGGTCCAAGATAGAACTTGGTAACGGACTGTACTACAGCAGCGGGCATCTATATGGAATGCCATAACTGTCTCGAATGGTTCAGTTATACTTATGAATTTGTGTTTTCTTTATATTATGTATATGGTTTTATCATTTTTATACTTACTTAAAAAGTAAGGAATGTGAAGAAAATAAGCATTTTATAATTATTTATGAAGTCTCCATGTATGCCATAATTTGCTTTTGTAAAGTCCGTTCAAACAAACGTTCCTTGCACCTACTATAGATACTAGTGGATATCTAAGCATTAAACTATCTTCCTATGACATCTATGGTCTATATACAATTTAGATGCCAGAGCTTTGCAGACAATCTTAATAAAATGATTGTCTACAAAGCTCTGGCATCTACTGTATATAGACCATAGATAGTTTAATGCTTATATTTACATTACCAACTCATTTTGGGGTCTCTGCATTAACATTGTTTAAGCTAGACCAGGAAAACCGTTTATTAACGACGATTTAATCCACAAGATGGAACAGCCATTTTGACGGTGATCAGTTGACGTCACCACGTCAACATTAATTAGTGACTTCAGAATGGTCACGTTTTGGGTGTCAGTTATACCGCCATATACTTCACTTTGCCTTGGTTAGATTATATAGTAGACGGTACAAGTAAACGTAAACATAATGACATAGTGATGTAGTGACAGGAATGTGTTGCGAACCATGTGGGCATAACATGTACATTTGTTTTTCGGATATTTTTTAAAATAAAAGCTACACAACAATTTACGAATCAAAATTAATACTTAATGTTAACCCATACACACTTTTATCATTTTACTTATGTAAACGTATCCTTAATGTAAGAACTGATATACATATAGGCATACTAAATCATACTTGTTTAAACAGGGTTTTAAATTATCAAAAAGGCTTGTTGATAATCTTGACCTGTGACGTAACACATCGGCGTTAAAGTTAATATCGTATCATATAATCTTGTGAGACGACTTTGTACCTGTTACACCTTTCAAGGCATTGTTTAAGGAAACAACAGAAGCGAATTTTCTTGGCAGGTTCGTATTCATTTTAAACTATTTCTCTTGCTTTGTCATCATTATAGAAGGAATCATTTTATGCAGACAATAGGTTCCGTAATTCCAAAAATTGTTAAACTACAAATACGCGATTAAAAACTAAAGAATAAATATATCAACTTGAAGATTTCTATTTTGCTTTATCAAAAAGCTTTGTTAAACTTGTTGCACTGTTACTAAATCATTTTAAAATATTCACAGTCATAGAAATATTTACTAATTTTGTTTGAAAACCAGTTAAAATAAGTCTTTACCTGATAAACATCAATGAAATATATGAAGGTATGTGGAATTCTGATTGCGGTTATCATTATAGGTCAAAGTTCAGCACGCGCGAGATTCACGAGCTCAAGTTCGAGTGTAATATTGACTTCACAGATTAATTGTTATTTGCATATACGACGTTTTACAACTTCCGGTTTATCACGCGAATATGTTCTACACGTGCAGGCTGTCTTGCCGGTAATACAGAGAAATCTTTCCCTCACCGGGAGGTTAGATATCTCTTTCCGATGGGGTAGAATAATAGAATATTACATGGGTCTGTAAAGTGGACAGAGATATCTCAACCCTCGTGAAAGATTTTGGCCGTCAATCCTCGCCAAGTCTCGGGTTGACCGGTCAAAATCTTTCACTCGGGTTGAGATATCCCTGTCCACTTCACAGACCCATGTAAGATTATTTTTCTCCCATATTTAGTAGAAAAAATGATGAGATTCCATTTGGTTTCAAGCTTTTTCATCGCGCGATTATCGCAGGAACGTCGTTATGCGTCAAAATTGATGACGTCATCTACAATGAGCGGCGCAGTAACACCGCATATATTGATGACGTCACGTTATTGTCTAGCGCGTGCGAGCTGTCTTACACCCCCCTGTGTAAGATAGAGTTATCTTTTCTCTAGCAACCGCGGGATACCCCTGTGAAGTATGGGAGAAACTGTTTTCTCTGGTATGGTCTTAACATACATTTTTATTATCAATAGAAGTAGCCTAATGGATAAGGCGTTTTATCTATAATTACATGTTTGGGGGTTCGATGAGGGCCGTTGATACATTTGCTGTCTTTTTTAACCTTTTTTGTTATTTGAAGTCTGAAATGTTAGTAAAAAAACTATTATTACATAATATATACACCTTGTACATAAATATGGTGTAGAGATATCGATCACAATATATTCATCAAAACGATATGAATCGTAAATAAATTACTTTAAATGCCACAATGCTGTTCCGTTTATTAATATGTAATACATGACTTGAAAAAAACCCTTAATTGTATCTGCTTTTAGAGAACCATAGACGGCAGGTAAAATGAAATAATGAATTTTTGGTGTATTATTTTAACGTCCTCTTAACAGCCAGAGTCATTGTAAGGACGAGCTAAGTTGGTTGGTGAAGGAATGCCGGAGTAATAACGGTCACCATTAGGGCGTTGTATTAACAGTTACCATTAGAGCGTAGTAGTAACAGTTACAGTCACCATTAGAGCGTAGTAGTTACATAGTTACAGTCACCATTAGAGCGTAGTAGTTACAGTCACCATTAGAGCGTAGTAGTTACATAGTTACAGTCACCATTAGAGCGTAGTAGTTACATAGTTACAGTCACCATTAGAGCGTAGTAGTTACAGTCACCATTAGAGCGTAGTAGTTACAGTCACCATTAGAGCGTAGTAGTAACAGTCACCATTAGAGCGTAGTAGTTAACAGTCACCATTAGAGCGTAGTAGTTACAGTCACCATTAGAGCGTAGTAGTTACAGTCACCATTAGAGCGTAGTAGTTACAGTCACCATTAGAGCGTAGTAGTTACAGTTACCATTAGAGCGTAGTAGTAACAGTCACCATTAGAGCGTAGTAGTTACAGTCACCATTAGAGCGTAGTAGTTACAGTCACCATTAGAGCGTAGTAGTAACAGTCACCATTAGAGCGTAGTAGTAACAGTCACCATTAGAGCGTAGTAGTAACAGTCACCATTAGAGCGTAGTAGTAACAGTCACCATTAGAGCGTAGTAGTAACAGTCACCATTAGAGCGTAGTAGTTACAGTCACCATTAGAGCGTAGTAGTTACATAGTTACAGTCACCATTAGAGCGTAGTAGTTACAGTCACCATTAGAGCGTAGTAGTAACAGTCACCATTAGAGCGTAGTAGTTACAGTCACCATTAGAGCGTAGTAGTTACAGTTACCATTAGAGCGTAGTAGTAACAGTTACCATTAGAGCGTAGTAGTTACATAGTTACAGTCACCATTAGAGCGTAGTAGTTACATAGTTACAGTCACCATTAGAGCGTAGTAGTTACATAGTTACAGTTACCATTAGAGCGTAGTAGTTACAGTCACCATTAGAGCGTAGTAGTTACAGTCACCATTAGAGCGTAGTAGTTACAGTCACCATTAGAGCGTAGTAGTTACAGTTACCATTGGAGCGTAGTAGTTACATAGTTACCGTCACCATTAGAGCGTAGTAGTTACATAGTTACAGTCACCATTAGAGCGTAGTAGTTACAGTCACCATTAGAGCGTAGTAGTTACAGTCACCATTAGAGCGTAGTAGTAACAGTCACCATTAGAGCGTAGTAGTTACATAGTTACAGTCACCATTAGAGCGTAGTAGTTACATAGTTACAGTCACCATTAGAGCGTAGTAGTTACATAGTTACAGTCACCATTAGAGCGTAGTAGTTACATAGTTACAGTCACCATTAGAGCGTAGTAGTTACAGTCACCATTAGAGCGTAGTAGTTACAGTCACCATTAGAGCGTAGTAGTAACAGTCACCATTAGAGCGTAGTAGTTACATAGTTACAGTCACCATTAGAGCGTAGTAGTTACATAGTTACCGTCACCATTAGAGTAGTAGTTACATAGTTACAGTCACCATTAGAGCGTAGTAGTTACAGTCACCATTAGAGCGTAGTAGTTACAGTTACCATTAGAGCGTAGTAGTTACAGTCACCATTAGAGCGTAGTAGTTACATAGTTACAGTCACCATTAGAGCGTAGTAGTTACATAGTTACAGTCACCATTAGAGCGTAGTAGTTTACATAGTTACAGTCACCATTAGAGCGTAGTAGTTACAGTCACCATTAGAGCGTAGTAGTTCACCATTAGCGTAGTACGTCACCATTAGAGCGTAGTAGTACAGTCACCATTAGAGCGTAGTAGTAACAGTCACCATTAGAGCGTAGTAGTAACAGTCACCATTAGAGCGTAGTAGTACAGTCACATTAGAGCGTAGTAGTAACAGTCACCATTAGAGCGTAGTAGTTACAGTCACCATTAGAGCGTAGTAGTAACAGTCACCATTAGCGTTTAGAGAGCGTAGTAGTTACATAGTAACAGTCACCATTAGAGCGTAGTAGTTACAGTCACCATTAGAGCGTAGTAGTTACATAGTAACAGTCACCATTAGAGCGTAGTAGTTACAGTCACCATTAGAGCGTAGTAGTTACAGTCACCATTAGAGCGTAACAGTCACCATTAGAGCGTAGTAGTAACAGTCACCATTAGAGCGTAGTAGTAACAGTCACCATTAGAGCGTAGTAGTTACATTACAGTCACCATTAGAGCGTAGTAGTAACAGTCACCATTAGAGCGTAGTAGTAACAGTCACCATTAGAGCGTAGTAGTAACAGTCACCATTAGAGCGTAGTAGTAACAGTCACCATTAGAGCGTAGTAGTAACAGTCACCATTAGAGCGTAGTAGTACAGTCACCATTAGAGCGTAGTAGTTACATAGTTACAGTCACCATTAGAGCGTAGTAGTTACAGTCACCATTAGAGCGTAGTAGTAACAGTCACCATTAGAGCGTAGTAGTAACAGTCACCATTAGAGCGTAGTAGTAACAGTCAGTCACCATTAGAGCGTAGTAGTAACAGTCACCATTAGAGCGTAGTAGTTACATAGTTACAGTCACCATTAGAGCGTAGTAGTAACAGTCACCATTAGAGCGTAGTAGTTACATAGTTACAGTCACCATTAGAGCGTAGTAGTTACATAGTTACAGTCACCATTAGAGCGTAGTAGTAACAGTCACCATTAGAGCGTAGTAGTTACATAGTTACAGTCACCATTAGAGCGTAGTAGTTACAGTCACCATTAGAGCGTAGTAGTAACAGTCACCATTAGAGCGTAGTAGTAACAGTCACCATTAGAGCGTAGTAGTAACAGTCACCATTAGAGCGTAGTAGTAACAGTCACCATTAGAGCGTAGTAGTAACAGTCACCATTAGAGCGTAGTAGTTACACAGTCACCATTAGAGCGTAGTAGTTACAGTCACCATTAGAGCGTAGTAGTTACAGTCACCATTAGAGCGTAGTAGTTACATAGTTACAGTCACCATTAGAGCGTAGTAGTAACAGTCACCATTAGAGCGTAGTAGTTACATAGTTACAGTCACCATTAGAGCGTAGTAGTTACATAGTTACAGTCACCATTAGAGCGTAGTAGTAACAGTCACCATTAGAGCGTAGTAGTTACATAGTTACAGTCACCATTAGAGCGTAGTAGTTACAGTCACCATTAGAGCGTAGTAGTAACAGTCACCATTAGAGCGTAGTAGTAACAGTCACCATTAGAGCGTAGTAGTAACAGTCACCATTAGAGCGTAGTAGTAACAGTCACCATTAGAGCGTAGTAGTAACAGTCACCATTAGAGCGTAGTAGTTACATAGTTACAGTCACCATTAGAGCGTAGTAGTAACAGTCACCATTAGAGCGTAGTAGTAACAGTCACCATTAGAGCGTAGTAGTAACAGTCACCATTAGAGCGTAGTAGTTACAGTCACCATTAGAGCGTAGTAGTAACAGTCACCATTAGAGCGTAGTAGTAACAGTCACCATTAGAGCGTAGTAGTTACAGTCACCATTAGAGCGTAGTAGTTACATAGTTACAGTCACCATTAGAGCGTAGTAGTTACATAGTTACAGTCACCATTAGAGCGTAGTAGTTACAGTCACCATTAGAGCGTAGTAGTAACAGTCACCATTAGAGCGTAGTAGTAACAGTCACCATTAGAGCGTAGTAGTAACAGTCACCATTAGAGCGTAGTAGTAACAGTCACCATTAGAGCGTAGTAGTTACAGTCACCATTAGAGCGTAGTAGTTACAGTCACCATTAGAGCGTAGTAGTTACATAGTTACAGTCACCATTAGAGCGTAGTAGTTACAGTCACCATTAGAGTTACAGTTACATAGTTACAGTCACCATTAGAGCGTAGTAGTTACATAGTTACAGTCACCATTAGAGCGTAGTAGTTACATAGTTACAGTCACCATTAGAGCGTAGTAGTAACAGTCACCATTAGAGCGTAGTAGTAACAGTCACCATTAGAGCGTAGTAGTAACAGTCACCATTAGAGCGTAGTAGTAACAGTCACCATTAGAGCGTAGTAGTTACAGTCACCATTAGAGCGTAGTAGTAACAGTCACCATTAGAGCGTAGTAGTAACAGTCACCATTAGAGCGTAGTAGTTACAGTACAGTCACCATTAGAGCGTAGTAGTTAACAGTCACCATTAGAGCGTAGTAGTAACAGTCACCATTAGAGCGTAGTAGTAACAGTCACCATTAGAGCGTAGTAGTAACAGTCACCATTAGAGCGTAGTAGTTACAGTCAGTCACCATTAGAGCGTAGTAGTAACAGTCACCATTAGAGCGTAGTAGTTACAGTCACCATTAGAGCGTAGTAGTAACAGTCACCATTAGAGCGTAGTAGTTACAGTCACCATTAGAGCGTAGTAGTTACAGTCACCATTAGAGCGTAGTAGTAACAGTCACCATTAGAGCGTAGTAGTAACAGTCACCATTAGAGCGTAGTAGTTACATAGTTACAGTCACCATTAGAGCGTAGTAGTTACATAGTTACAGTTACCATTAGAGCGTAGTAGTAACAGTCACCATTAGAGCGTAGTAGTAACAGTCACCATTAGAGCGTAGTAGTAACAGTCACCATTAGAGCGTAGTAGTAACAGTCACCATTAGAGCGTAGTAGTTACATAGTTACAGTTACCATTAGAGCGTAGTAGTAACATAGTTACAGTCACCATTAGAGCGTAGTAGTTACAGTCACCATTAGAGCGTAGTAGTAACAGTCACCATTAGAGCGTAGTAGTAACAGTCACCATTAGAGCGTAGTAGTAACAGTCACCATTAGAGCGTAGTAGTTACATAGTTACAGTCACCATTAGAGCGTAGTAGTTACATAGTTACAGTCACCATTAGAGCGTAGTAGTAACAGTCACCATTAGAGCGTAGTAGTAACAGTCACCATTAGAGCGTAGTAGTAACAGTCACCATTAGAGCGTAGTAGTAACAGTCACCATTAGAGCGTAGTAGTTACAGTCACCATTAGAGCGTAGTAGTAACAGTCACCATTAGAGCGTAGTAGTTACAGTCACCATTAGAGCGTAGTAGTTACAGTCACCATTAGAGCGTAGTAGTAACAGTCACCATTAGAGCGTAGTAGTAACAGTCACCATTAGAGCGTAGTAGTAACAGTCACCATTAGAGCGTAGTAGTTACATAGTTACAGTCACCATTAGAGCGTAGTAGTTACATAGTTACAGTCACCATTAGAGCGTAGTAGTTACATAGTTACAGTCACCATTAGAGCGTAGTAGTTACAGTCACCATTAGAGCGTAGTAGTTACATAGTTACAGTCACCATTAGAGCGTAGTAGTTACAGTCACCATTAGAGCGTAGTAGTAACAGTCACCATTAGAGCGTAGTAGTAACAGTCACCATTAGAGCGTAGTAGTAACAGTCACCATTAGAGCGTAGTAGTAACAGTTACCATTAGAGCGTAGTAGTAACAGTCACCATTAGAGCGTAGTAGTAACAGTCACCATTAGAGCGTAGTAGTTACATAGTTACAGTCACCATTAGAGCGTAGTAGTTACATAGTTACAGTCACCATTAGAGCGTAGTAGTTACATAGTTACAGTCACCATTAGAGCGTAGTAGTTACAGTCACCATTAGAGCGTAGTAGTTACATAGTTACAGTCACCATTAGAGCGTAGTAGTAACAGTCACCATTAGAGCGTAGTAGTAACAGTCACCATTAGAGCGTAGTAGTAACAGTCACCATTAGAGCGTAGTAGTAACAGTCACCATTAGAGCGTAGTAGTAACAGTCACCATTAGAGCGTAGTAGTAACAGTCACCATTAGAGCGTAGTAGTAACAGTCACCATTAGAGCGTAGTAGTTACAGTCACCATTAGAGCGTAGTAGTTACATAGTTACAGTCACCATTAGAGCGTAGTAGTAACAGTCACCATTAGAGCGTAGTAGTTACAGTCACCATTAGAGCGTAGTAGTAACAGTCACCATTAGAGCGTAGTAGTAACAGTCACCATTAGAGCGTAGTAGTAACAGTCACCATTAGAGCGTAGTAGTAACAGTCACCATTAGAGCGTAGTAGTAACAGTCACCATTAGAGCGTAGTAGTAACAGTCACCATTAGAGCGTAGTAGTAACAGTCACCATTAGAGCGTAGTAGTAACAGTCACCATTAGAGCGTAGTAGTTACATAGTTACAGTCACCATTAGAGCGTAGTAGTAACATAGTCAGTCACATTAGAGCGTAGTAGTAACAGTCACCATTAGAGCGTAGTAGTAACAGTCACCATTAGAGCGTAGTAGTAACAGTCACCATTAGAGCGTAGTAGTTAACAGTCACCATTAGAGCGTAGTAGTTACAGTCACCATTAGAGCGTAGTAGTAACAGTCACCATTAGAGCGTAGTAGTAACAGTCACCATTAGAGCGTAGTAGTATACAGTCACCATTAGAGCGTAGTAGTTACAGTCACCATTAGAGCGTAGTAGTAACAGTCACCATTAGAGCGTAGTAGTTGTACAGTCACCATTAGAGCGTAGTAGTAACAGTCACCATTAGAGCGTAGTAGTAACATGTACAGTCACCATTAGAGCGTAGTAGTAACAGTCACCATTAGAGCGTAGTAGTTACAGTTACAGTCACCATTAGAGCGTAGTAGTTACAGTCACCATTAGAGCGTAGTAGTAACAGTCACCATTAGAGCGTAGTAGTAACAGTCACCATTAGAGCGTAGTAGTAACAGTCACCATTAGAGCGTAGTAGTAACAGTCACCATTAGAGCGTAGTAGTTACAGTCACCATTAGAGCGTAGTAGTTACAGTCACCATTAGAGCGTAGTAGTAACAGTCACCATTAGAGCGTAGTAGTTACATAGTTACAGTCACCATTAGAGCGTAGTAGTAACAGTCACCATTAGAGCGTAGTAGTAGTAGTAACAGTCACCATTAGAGCGTAGTAGTTACAGTCACCATTAGAGCGTAGTAGTAACAGTCACCATTAGAGCGTAGTAGTTACATAGTAACAGTCACCATTAGAGCGTAGTAGTTACAGTCACCATTAGAGCGTAGTAGTAACAGTCACCATTAGAGCGTAGTAGTAACAGTCACCATTAGAGCGTAGTAGTAACATAGTTACAGTCACCATTAGAGCGTAGTAGTTACAGTCACCATTAGAGCGTAGTAGTAACAGTCACCATTAGAGCGTAGTAGTAACAGTCACCATTAGAGCGTAGTAGTAACAGTCACCATTAGAGCGTAGTAGTAACAGTCACCATTAGAGCGTAGTAGTTACATAGTTAGTAGTTACAGTCACCATTAGAGCGTAGTAGTAACAGTCACCATTAGAGCGTAGTAGTAACAGTCACCATTAGAGCGTAGTAGTTACAGTCACCATTAGAGCGTAGTAGTAACAGTCACCATTAGAGCGTAGTAGTAACAGTCACCATTAGAGCGTAGTAGTAACAGTCACCATTAGAGCGTAGTAGTAACAGTCACCATTAGAGCGTAGTAGTTACATAGTTACAGTCACCATTAGAGCGTAGTAGTAACAGTCACCATTAGAGCGTAGTAGTAACAGTCACCATTAGAGCGTAGTAGTAACAGTCACCATTAGAGCGTAGTAGTAACAGTCACCATTAGAGCGTAGTAGTAACAGTCACCATTAGAGCGTAGTAGTTACATAGTAACAGTCACCATTAGAGCGTAGTAGTTACATAGTAACAGTCACCATTAGAGCGTAGTAGTTACATAGTTACAGTCACCATTAGAGCGTAGTAGTTACATAGTTACAGTCACCATTAGAGCGTAGTAGTAACAGTCACCATTAGAGCGTAGTAGTAACAGTCACCATTAGAGCGTAGTAGTTAACAGTCACCATTAGAGCGTAGTAGTTACAGTCACCATTAGAGCGTAGTAGTAACAGTCACCATTAGAGCGTAGTAGTTACATAGTTACAGTCACCATTAGAGCGTAGTAGTTACAGTCACCATTAGAGCGTAGTAGTTACAGTCACCATTAGAGCGTAGTAGTTAACAGTCACCATTAGAGCGTAGTAGTTACATAGTTACAGTCACCATTAGAGCGTAGTAGTAACAGTCACCATTAGAGCGTAGTAGTTACATAGTTACAGTCACCATTAGAGCGTAGTAGTAACAGTCACCATTAGAGCGTAGTAGTAACAGTCACCATTAGAGCGTAGTAGTAACAGTCACCATTAGAGCGTAGTAGTAACAGTCACCATTAGAGCGTAGTAGTAACAGTCACCATTAGAGCGTAGTAGTAACAGTCACCATTAGAGCGTAGTAGTTACATAGTTACAGTCACCATTAGAGCGTAGTAGTAACAGTCACCATTAGAGCGTAGTAGTAACAGTCACCATTAGAGCGTAGTAGTTACATAGTTACAGTCACCATTAGAGCGTAGTAGTTACAGTCACCATTAGAGCGTAGTAGTAACAGTCACCATTAGAGCGTAGTAGTAACAGTCACCATTAGAGCGTAGTAGTAACAGTCACCATTAGAGCGTAGTAGTAACAGTCACCATTAGAGCGTAGTAGTAACAGTCACCATTAGAGCGTAGTAGTAACAGTCACCATTAGAGCGTAGTAGTAACAGTCACCATTAGAGCGTAGTAGTAACAGTCACCATTAGAGCGTAGTAGTTACATAGTTACAGTCACCATTAGAGCGTAGTAGTAACAGTCACCATTAGAGCGTAGTAGTTACATAGTTACAGTCACCATTAGAGCGTAGTAGTTACATAGTTACAGTCACCATTAGAGCGTAGTAGTAACAGTCACCATTAGTAGTAACAGTCACCATTAGAGCGTAGTAGTAACAGTCACCATTAGAGCGTAGTAGTAACAGTCACCATTAGAGCGTAGTAGTTACATAGTTACAGTCACCATTAGAGCGTAGTAGTTACATAGTTACAGTCACCATTAGAGCGTAGTAGTAACAGTCACCATTAGAGCGTAGTAGTAACAGTCACCATTAGAGCGTAGTAGTAACAGTCACCATTAGAGCGTAGTAGTAACAGTCACCATTAGAGCGTAGTAGTTACATAGTTACAGTCACCATTAGAGCGTAGTAGTTACATAGTTACAGTCACCATTAGAGCGTAGTAGTTACATAGTTACAGTTACCATTAGAGCGTAGTAGTAACAGTCACCATTAGAGCGTAGTAGTAACAGTCACCATTAGAGCGTAGTAGTAACAGTCACCATTAGAGCGTAGTAGTAACAGTCACCATTAGAGCGTAGTAGTAACAGTCACCATTAGTAGCAGTACCATTAGAGCGTAGTAGTAACAGTCACCATTAGAGCGTAGTAGTTAACAGTCACCATTAGAGCGTAGTAGTTACATAGTTCAGTCACCATTAGAGCGTAGTAGTTACAGTCACACCATTAGAGCGTAGTAGTAACAGTCACCATTAGAGCGTAGTAGTTACAGTCACCATTAGAGCGTAGTAGTTACATAGTTACAGTCACCATTAGAGCGTAGTAGTAACAGTCACCATTAGAGCGTAGTAGTTACAGTCACCATTAGAGCGTAGTAGTTACAGTCACCATTAGAGCGTAGTAGTAACAGTAACCATTAGAGTAACAGTCATCATTAGAGCGTAGTAGTAACAGTCACCATTAGAGCGTAGTAGTAACAGTCACCATTAGAGCGTAGTAGTAACAGTCACCATTAGAGCGTAGTAGTAACAGTCACCATTAGAGCGTAGTAGTAACAGTCACCATTAGAGCGTAGTAGTTACAGTCACCATTAGAGCGTAGTAGTAACAGTCACCATTAGAGCGTAGTAGTAACAGTCACCATTAGAGCGTAGTAGTTACATAGTTACAGTCACCATTAGAGCGTAGTAGTTACATAGTTACAGTCACCATTAGAGCGTAGTAGTAACAGTCACCATTAGAGCGTAGTAGTAACAGTCACCATTAGAGCGTAGTAGTAACAGTCACCATTAGAGCGTAGTAGTACACCATTAGAGCGTAGTAGTAACAGTCACCATTAGAGCGTAGTAGTAACAGTCACCATTAGAGCGTAGTAGTTACAGTCACCATTAGAGCGTAGTAGTAACAGTCACCATTAGAGCGTAGTAGTTACAGTCACCATTAGAGCGTAGTAGTAACAGTCACCATTAGAGCGTAGTAGTTACAGTCACCATTAGAGCGTAGTAGTAACAGTCACCATTAGAGCGTAGTAGTAACAGTCACCATTAGAGCGTAGTAGTTACAGTCACCATTAGAGCGTAGTAGTAACAGTCACCATTAGAGCGTAGTAGTTACATAGTTACAGTCACCATTAGAGCGTAGTAGTTACATAGTTACAGTCACCATTAGAGCGTAGTAGTTACAGTCACCATTAGAGCGTAGTAGTAACAGTCACCATTAGAGCGTAGTAGTAACAGTCACCATTAGAGCGTAGTAGTAACAGTCACCATTAGAGCGTAGTAGTAACAGTCACCATTAGAGCGTAGTAGTTACAGTAGTAACAGTCACCATTAGAGCGTAGTAGTAACAGTCACCATTAGAGCGTAGTAGTAACAGTCACCATTAGAGCGTAGTAGTTACAGTCACCATTAGAGCGTAGTAGTAACAGTCACCATTAGAGCGTAGTAGTTACAGTCACCATTAGAGCGTAGTAGTAACAGTCACCATTAGAGCGTAGTAGTAACAGTCACCATTAGAGCGTAGTAGTTACATAGTTACAGTCACCATTAGAGCGTAGTAGTAACAGTCACCATTAGAGCGTAGTAGTAACAGTCACCATTAGAGCGTAGTAGTAACAGTCACCATTAGAGCGTAGTAGTTACAGTCACCATTAGAGCGTAGTAGTTACATAGTTACAGTCACCATTAGAGCGTAGTAGTAACAGTCACCATTAGAGCGTAGTAGTTACATAGTAACAGTCACCATTAGAGCGTAGTAGTTACATAGTTACAGTCACCATTAGAGCGTAGTAGTTACAGTCACCATTAGAGCGTAGTAGTAACAGTCACCATTAGAGCGTAGTAGTAACAGTCACCATTAGAGCGTAGTAGTACATCAGTCACCATTAGAGCGTAGTAGTAGTAACAGTCACCATTAGAGCGTAGTAGTTTACAGTCACCATTAGAGCGTAGTAGTAACAGTCACCATTAGAGCGTAGTAGTTACAGTCACCATTAGAGCGTAGTAGTTACAGTCACCATTAGAGCGTAGTAGTTACAGTCACCATTAGAGCGTAGTAGTAACAGTCACCATTAGAGCGTAGTAGTAACAGTCACCATTAGAGCGTAGTAGTTACATGTCAATTAGACGTAGTATACAGTCACCATTAGAGCGTAGTAGTAACATTTCACAGTCACCATTAGAGCGTAGTAGTAACAGTCACCATTAGAGCGTAGTAGTATACAGTCACCATTAGAGCGTAGTAGTAACAGTCACCATTAGAGCGTAGTAGTACAGTCACCATTAGAGCGTAGTAGTTACATAGTTACAGTCACCATTAGAGCGTAGTAGTTACAGTCACCATTAGAGCGTAGTAGTTACATAGTAACAGTCACCATTAGAGCGTAGTAGTAACAGTCACCATTAGAGCGTAGTAGTAACAGTCACCATTAGAGCGTAGTAGTAACAGTCACCATTAGAGCGTAGTAGTAACAGTCACCATTAGAGCGTAGTAGTAACAGTCACCATTAGAGCGTAGTAGTAACAGTCACCATTAGAGCGTAGTAGTTACAGTCACCATTAGAGCGTAGTAGTAACAGTCACCATTAGAGCGTAGTAGTTACATAGTTACAGTCACCATTAGAGCGTAGTAGTTACATAGTAACAGTCACCATTAGAGCGTAGTAGTAACAGTCACCATTAGAGCGTAGTAGTTACAGTCACCATTAGAGCGTAGTAGTAACATAGTTACACACATTAGAGCGTAGTAGTTACAGTCACCATTAGAGCGTAGTAGTTAACAGTCACCATTAGAGCGTAGTAGTTACATAGTTACAGTCACCATTAGAGCGTAGTAGTTACATAGTACAGTCACCATTAGAGCGTAGTAGTTACATAGTTACAGTCACCATTAGAGCGTAGTAGTAACAGTCACCATTAGAGCGTAGTAGTTACATAGTTACAGTCACCATTAGAGCGTAGTAGTTACATAGTTACAGTCACCATTAGAGCGTAGTAGTAACAGTCACCATTACAGCGTAGTATACAGTCACCATTAGAGCGTAGTAGTTACAGTCACCATTAGAGCGTAGTAGTTACATAGTTACATTCACCATTAGAGCGTAGTAGTAACAGTCACCATTAGAGCGTAGTAGTAACAGTCACCATTAGAGCGTAGTAGTAACAGTCACCATTAGAGCGTAGTAGTTACATAGTTACAGTCACCATTAGAGCGTAGTAGTTACATAGTTACAGTCACCATTAGAGCGTAGTAGTTACAGTCACCATTAGAGCGTAGTAGTAACAGTCACCATTAGAGCGTAGTAGTTACATAGTTACAGTCACCATTAGAGCGTAGTAGTTACAGTCACCATTAGAGCGTAGTAGTTACAGTCACCATTAGAGCGTAGTAGTTACAGTCACCATTAGAGCGTAGTAGTTACATAGTTACAGTCACCATTAGAGCGTAGTAGTTACATAGTTACAGTCACCATTAGAGCGTAGTAGTAACAGTCACCATTAGAGCGTAGTAGTAACAGTCACCATTAGAGCGTAGTAGTAACAGTCACCATTAGAGCGTAGTAGTTACATAGTTACAGTCACCATTAGAGCGTAGTAGTTACATAGTTACAGTCACCATTAGAGCGTAGTAGTAACAGTCACCATTAGAGCGTAGTAGTTACATAGTTACAGTCACCATTAGAGCGTAGTAGTTACAGTCACCATTAGAGCGTAGTAGTTACATAGTTACAGTCACCATTAGAGCGTAGTAGTTAAATAGTTACAGTCACCATTAGAGCGTAGTAGTTACATAGTTACAGTCACCATTAGAGCGTAGTAGTTACATAGTAACAGTCACCATTAGAGCGTAGTAGTAACAGTCACCATTAGAGCGTAGTAGTTACATAGTAACAGTCACCATTAGAGCGTAGTAGTAACAGTCACCATTAGAGCGTAGTAGTAACAGTCACCATTAGAGCGTAGTAGTTACAGTCACCATTAGAGCGTAGTAGTAGTTACATAGTTACAGTCACCATTAGAGCGTAGAGCAGTCACCATTAGAGCGTAGTAGTTACATAGTTACAGTCACCATTAGAGCGTAGTAGTTAACAGTCACCATTAGAGCGTAGTAGTTACATAGTTACAGTCACCATTAGAGCGTAGTAGTAACAGTCACCATTAGAGCGTAGTAGTTACAGTCACCATTAGAGCGTAGTAGTAACAGTCACCATTAGAGCGTAGTAGTAACAGTCACCATTAGAGCGTAGTAGTTACAGTCACCATTAGAGCGTAGTAGTTACATAGTTACAGTCACCATTAGAGCGTAGTAGTTACATAGTTACAGTCACCATTAGAGCGTAGTAGTTACATAGTTACAGTCACCATTAGAGCGTAGTAGTTACAATAGTTACAGTCACCATTAGAGCGTAGTAGTTACATAGTTACAGTCACCATTAGAGCGTAGTAGTTACATAGTTACAGTCACCATTAGAGCGTAGTAGTTACAGTCACCATTAGAGCGTAGTAGTTAACAGTCACCATTAGAGCGTAGTAGTAAACAGTCACCATTAGAGCGTAGTAGTACGTCACCATTAGAGGTAGTACAGTTACAGTCACCATTGAGCGTAGTAGTTACATAATTTACAGTCACCATTAGAGCGTAGTAGTTACAGTCACCATTAGAGCGTAGTAGTAACAGTCACCATTAGAGCGTAGTAGTTACAGTCACCATTAGAGCGTAGTAGTATACAGTCACCATTAGAGCGTAGTAGTTACAGTCACCATTAGAGCGTAGTAGTTACATAGTTACAGTCACCATTAGAGCGTAGTAGTTTCATAGTTACAGTCACCATTAGAGCGTAGTAGTTACAGTCACCATTAGAGCGTAGTAGTAACAGTCACCATTAGAGCGTAGTAGTAACAGTCACCATTAGAGCGTAGTAGTAACAGTCACCATTAGAGCGTAGTAGTAACAGTCACCATTAGAGCGTAGTAGTAACAGTCACCATTAGAGCGTAGTAGTAACAGTCACCATTAGAGCGTAGTAGTAACAGTCACCATTAGAGCGTAGTAGTTACATAGTTACAGTCACCATTAGAGCGTAGTAGTTACATAGTTACAGTCACCATTAGAGCGTAGTAGTAACAGTCACCATTAGAGCGTAGTAGTTACATAGTTACAGTCACCATTAGAGCGTAGTAGTAACAGTCACCATTAGAGCGTAGTAGTAACAGTCACCATTAGAGCGTAGTAGTAACAGTCACCATTAGAGCGTAGTAGTACAGTCACCATTAGAGCGTAGTAGTAACAGTCACCATTAGAGCGTAGTAGTAACAGTCACCATTAGAGCGTAGTAGTAACAGTCACCATTAGAGCGTAGTAGTTACGTTACAGTCACCATTAGAGCGTAGTAGTAACAGTCACCATTAGAGCGTAGTAGTAATACATAGTAGGTACATCACCATTAGGCGTAGTCATAGTACAGTCACCATTAGAGCGTAGTAGTAACAGTCACCATTAGAGCGTAGTAGTTACATAGTTACAGTCACCATTAGAGCATAGTAGTAACAGTCACCATTAGAGCGTAGTAGTAACAGTCACCATTAGAGCGTAGTAGTAACGGTCACCATTAGAGCGTAGTAGTTACATAGTTACAGTCACCATTAGAGCGTAGTAGTAACAGTCACCATTAGAGCGTAGTAGTTACAGTCACCCATTAGAGCGTAGTAGTTACATAGTTACAGTCACCATTAGAGCGTAGTAGTAACAGTCACCATTAGAGCGTAGTAGTAACAGTCACCATTAGAGCGTAGTAGTTACATAGTTACAGTCACCATTAGAGCGTAGTAGTAACAGTCACCATTAGAGCGTAGTAGTTACAGTCACCATTAGAGCGTAGTAGTAACAGTCACCATTAGAGCGTAGTAGTAACAGTCACCATTAGAGCGTAGTAGTTACATAGTCACAGTTACCATTAGAGCGTAGTAGTAACAGTCACCATTAGAGCGTAGTAGTTACATAGTTACAGTTACCATTAGAGCGTAGTAGTTACAGTCACCATTAGAGCGTAGTAGTAACAGTCACCATTAGAGCGTAGTAGTTACATAGTTACAGTCACCATTAGAGCGTAGTAGTAACAGTCACCATTAGAGCGTAGTAGTAACAGTCACCATTAGAGCGTAGTAGTAACAGTCACCATTAGAGCGTAGTAGTAACAGTCACCATTAGAGCGTAGTAGTAACAGTCACCATTAGAGCGTAGTAGTTACATAGTTACAGTCACCATTAGAGCGTAGTAGTTACATAGTTACAGTCACCATTAGAGCGTAGTAGTAACAGTCACCATTAGAGCGTAGTAGTAACAGTCACCATTAGGGCGTAGTAGTTACATAGTTACAGTCACCATTAGAGCGTAGTAGTAACGGTCACCATTAGGGCGTAGTAGTAACAGTCACCATTAGAGCGTAGTAGTTACATAGTTACAGTCACCATTAGAGCGTAGTAGTAACGGTCACCATTAGAGCGTAGTAGTAACGGTCACCATTAGGGCGTAGTAATAACAATTCACCATTAGAGCGTAGTAGTAATAGTCACCATTAGAGCGTAGTAGTAACAGTCACCATTAGGGCGTAGTAGTAACAGTCACCATTAAAGCGTAGTAGTTACATAGTTACAGTCACCATTAGAGCGTAGTAGTAACGGTCACCATTAGGGCGTAGTAGTAACAGTCACCATTAGAGCGTAGTAGTTACATAGTTACAGTCACCATTAGAGCGTAGTAGTAACAGTCACCATTAGAGCGTAGTAGTTACATAGTTACAGTCACCATTAGAGCGTAGTAGTTACATAGTTACAGTCACCATTAGAGCGTAGTAGTTACATAGTTACAGTCACCATTAGAGCGTAGTAGTAACAGTCACCATTAGAGCGTAGTAGTAGTAACAGTCACCATTAGAGCGTAGTAGTTACATAGTTACAGTTACCATTAGAGCGTAGTAGTTACATAGTAACAGTCACCATTAGAGCGTAGTAGTAACAGTCACCATTAGAGCGTAGTAGTAACAGTCACCATTAGAGCGTAGTAGTTACATAGTTACAGTTACCATTAGAGCGTAGTAGTTACATAGTTACAGTCACCATTAGAGCGTAGTAGTAACAGTCACCATTAGAGCGTAGTAGTTACAGTCACCATTAGAGCGTAGTAGTTACAGTCACCATTAGAGCGTAGTAGTAACATTCACCATTAGAGCGTAGTAGTAACAGTCACCATTAGAGCGTAGTAGTTACAGTCACCATTAGAGCGTAGTAGTTACATAGTTACAGTCACCATTAGAGCGTAGTAGTAACGGTCACCATTAGAGCGTAGTAGTTACATAGTTACAGTCACCATTAGAGCGTAGTAGTTACATAGTTACATTCACCATTAGAGCGTAGTAGTTACATAGTTACAGTCACCATTAGAGCGTAGTAGTAACAGTCACCATTAGAGCGTAGTAGTAACAGTCACCATTAGAGCGTAGTAGTTACATAGTTACAGTCACCATTAGAGCGTAGTAGTAACAGTCACCATTAGAGGGTAGTAGTTACATAGTTACAGTCACCATTAGAGCGTAGTAGTAACAGTCACCATTAGAGCGTAGTAGTTACAGTCACCATTAGAGCGTAGTAGTTACATAGTTACAGTCACCATTAGAGCGTAGTAGTTACATAGTTACAGTCACCATTAGAGCGTAGTAGTAACAGTCACCATTAGAGCGTAGTAGTAACAGTCACCATTAGAGCGTAGTAGTAACAGTTACCATTAGAGCGTAGTAGTAACAGTTACCATTAGAGCGTAGTAGTTACATAGTTACAGTCACCATTAGAGCGTAGTAGTTACAGTCACCATTAGAGCGTAGTAGTAACAGTCACCATTAGAGCGTAGTAGTTACATAGTTACAGTCACCATTAGAGCGTAGTAGTAACAGTCACCATTAGAGCGTAGTAGTTACATAGTAACAGTCACCATTAGAGCGTAGTAGTAACAGTCACCATTAGAGCGTAGTAGTAACAGTCACCATTAGAGCGTAGTAGTAACAGTCACCATTAGAGCGTAGTAGTAACAGTCACCATTAGAGCGTAGTAGTAACAGTCACCATTAGAGCGTAGTAGTTACATAGTTACAGTCACCATTAGAGCGTAGTAGTAACAGTCACCATTAGAGCGTAGTAGTAACAGTCACCATTAGAGCGTAGTAGTAACAGTCACCATTAGAGCGTAGTAGTTACATAGTTACAGTCACCATTAGAGCGTAGTAGTAACAGTCACCATTAGAGCGTAGTAGTAACAGTCACCATTAGAGCGTAGTAGTAACAGTCACCATTAGAGCGTAGTAGTAACAGTCACCATTAGAGCGTAGTAGTTACAGTCACCATTAGAGGGTAGTAGTTACATAGTTACCGTCACCATTAGAGCGTAGTAGTAACGGTCACCATTAGAGCGTAGTAGTAACAGTCACCATTAGAGCGTAGAAGTAACGGTCACCATTAGGGCGTAGTAGTATTAATCCTATAAATCGCTACTAGTCTTAGAGTTCTGCATGGATTGTAGCCATATCCTTGGGGGAAAGGGAATAGGGTTTATATAAATTTTGCCCCTCAACCCCCTGGAGAAGAAGGGGCGGGGCCCAATAGCGTAACAAAATTTGGCCAGAAACATCATTCGGGGAAGGGGGACAGTTTGTATAGATTTTGGCTCTGAACTCCCCAGGGGCATGAGGGGCAGGGTCCCATAAAGGAAATAGAGGTAAATCCTTTAAATCCCTACTTGCCCTACAGTTCTGCATGGATTGTAACTAAATTTAGCCAGAAACATCCTTGGGGGAATAGAAACAGAGTTTGTATACATTTTGGCTCTGAACTCCCCAGAGGCAGAAGGGAAATAGATGGAATAAAGGTAAATCTTTTTAATTACTACTCGTCCTAGCATTCTGCATGGTGTGTAACCAAATTTGGCCAGACATGTCCTTGGGGAAAAGGGGGTAGAGTTGTTATAAATTTTGGCTCTGACCCCCGGAGGCAGAAGGGGCGAGGCCGACTATGGGAAATAGAGGCAAATCCTATAAATCGCTACTAGTTCTAAAGTTCTGCATGGATTGAAACCAAATTTGGTCAAAAAAATTCGTGTGGAAGGGGAACAGAGTTGATATGAAGTTTGGCTCTGACCCCCAGGGGGGACGAGGGGCGGAGCCTTATATGGGAAATAGAGAGGTAAATCCTTTAAATTGCTACTAGGTATAGAGTTCCGCATGGAATGTAACCAAAGTTGGTCAGGAATATCCTTGGGGAAAGGGAGCAGAGTTTGTATAAATGGCTCTGAGTCCCTCGGGGCAGGAGGATCGGGCCTAATAGGGGATACAGATATCAATTCTTTAAATCGCTACTGCCTACTAGTCATAAAGTGTTATATGGAATGTAACCAAATTTGGCCAGGAACATCTTTGGGGAATGGATACAGAATTTGACCCCCTGCAGAAGAAAGAGAGGAGCTCAATAGGGAAATTTGAGTTGAATCTTTATAATCCTAAATAAATGAAACAGTGGTGTTGTATTCAGAACATTACTTGGCATTACAACCATGTGAGTGATACAGGCTCTCTAGGCCTCTTGTTTGTAACCGAAGAAAAACAATACTTACTCATTTGATCCTGGGTTTTGATAAAGAAAAAAATTGTCGTCGGTGGAGCAACTTATCTTTCTAACATATCCATCATGGTGTTTACTTTCTTTTTTCAAAACCGTAAGTCGTTGTTCTGTAAAGTTGCATTCATTGATAAATATTTTTCTTTAGGCGTACTGTCATTTGACGACGATTGCTTCATATATAGAAGCCAAAGACAACTTCAGGATGGGAAACCAGTAAGTATAATTATATAAATGGCCATATTTTAATACTGTGAAATCATTAATTTTCGTGGGGGTTTAATTTTCGTGGATTTCGTTTTTTGACCAAAATCAACGAATTTACATCCCCACGAAAATATATATAGTTGAAAAATATTGTTCAAACAAAGATAGTTTTCAGAATTTCATAGACTGCATCTACATGTACCAACAAATAACTGATTGAGTATATCATGACTCTATTAGTGTGACACGATAATTGTTTGTTGGACACATCTGTAAAAACACTGGCTACCGACTCTAGATTGTGATTGTAACTGTGTTGTGTGGTAGAGCTTAGTTCCGCTTGAGCGATCAAACAGTACAGGTGACAGTGTCGACTGTGTGTTTTAACGGTAATGTCTAAGGTCTTCTCCACGAATTTAAGTGCCAAAGAAATTGTAAAATTTTAGAATCAACGAAAATTGAGCCCAACGAAAATAAATGATTTCACAGTAGATATATAAAGGAGGTTTTGTACCGACATCGAAGAACCATTTTAAGATGTTTCGTACGAGTAAATCAATCGGCGAATAACAAGCATTGAAACAGGACTTTTTCATTGAATAAATTTCTCTCGTACGGCGAAACAGAAAATATGTTTTTTAATGTGTGGTGACCAATATTTCTATTTGTGTATGCTAAACATATTCTATTTTATGTAGTGTTATTTTTTTTTATCTTTTTACGTGCTCACGTAAAACTGAACAATAACACAAATTAAAAAAATATATTGTTTAAAAAAGCAATAAGCAAAAAAGCTAGTAATGTAAAAAAAAAATGAACGCAACATAGTATTCCTGTCTTGTTATCGTATAAATGTCGTCCTCCAAATCAGATTGTATATCGGTATCAAATACATTAATGCGCATACCTCGCCACGCAGTTGTCAATATCGAATTGGGGTTTAAGTTATTGTCTAAGACACGCAGGTGTCAAGGTCGAATTATGGTTTAAAGTATTACTTAGTCACGTAAGTGTCAGGCCTTGTTGGGATACAATGAATGTTTAGATACACGTATATTCCATCATAGATATATATCCTTCAATGAGTGTGATTCGTTATATTTTTTCACATTGTTCGATTACTTTTATTCATTTACTATGGTGGCCCGTTAGTGCCATTTACTAATATCGCAATATCGCCCTCTCAACTTAAGGTCGAGAACGCGAGATCGCGACAACTCGACGGCGACAACGCGACAACTCGACGGCGACGCTCGACAACTCGACGGCGACGCTCGACAACTCGACGGCGACAGAGCGATATTATCGCCGATATTATCGAGCATCGCCGTCGAGTTGTCGCGTTGTCGAGCGTCGCGTAAATTCTGGACATGCGTATTGACACACAAGCGTCTAATTGATCTGGATATTTGATTTTGATCCGATCAAAATGGCTTCCAGCGTAGAAGGTAAGCATGGCAATTAACGATACTGATAAGGTTAGACCATATTATATACTTGTATATAAAACTTATAACGTAGGCCTAACGGTATGCTTAAGTTACGTAAACGTGATAGATCTGCAATCAGAAGTTTCTCGTCGTCGTCTAGATTGAATATAGAATTCTATTATCAGTTCTGATTATTTCTGTGGGAAGGAAATATATATTATTAGTGTAACCTATTTTCTGGTAGACTCGGGTGTTTAAGAGTAAGCTTATAGGTCAATAAGCAATGAATGGGAATGGACACAAGTTTTCAACTTGGATCCGAATTTATATATATACTGTACAGTAGACCTACCGGGCTCTACCAGAAATCGTGATTTGGGGGAAATTAATTGCTTGTATCAAATCAAGGATTTATAAGTGATATACGTCCTTGATTAAATGAACCAATTTTTTTAACATCAATAAAATAAAAATGTGTGATTACTGAAACAGGTTACTCAAATGGTAACTGTTACCCATATGCAGGGTTGTATCCAACCTGTTAAATATTGAATGAGTGGAGATTAAGATATTAATTTAATTTCATATGTTACACTCATTTTTATTGGTTAGATCTTTGAGGTTATTTTTCCATTGACCGAAAGAATTGTAGAATGTCACATATTATGACGTCATAAATACAAAACGTTTTCGCAGGGAATTTTATAAGCGACACAGTAATTGGCCAAACTGAATTATTGGATAAGATATCAATGTGCCACAACTCAATTTGTTTTATTGTAAACGTTAGTAAATTTACGGAAATGTTTAAGGCCATTCAGGCTGACGTCACACTGGTCAGAACAAAAGATTAGGCCACGCCCACTGGTGGTCTAAATTGGCTTGGGTTTAGTAAAAAAAATATAGGTAAGTTGATTACTACCGACACAGAAATGTCAGCGAAAATTGGAACTCATCATTGGAAAAGGAATAACCCCATCTCCATTTTGGTGTATGACGTTTAAGGATCGGTCCGAAAATAAGGAAGAAATCATTAATTAAAAATTTACACTGTATAGTAATACAAAGCCAAACCACCAAAGTTAGACCACCAGTGGGCGGAGCTTAACTGGCCATTGTGACGTCACTAATTACTGTATGAATGGGCTTATGCCTAATTAGTACCTGATTGAGTTATTAGAATTATTCTCAATATCCCATGGGGTTATGAAGTCATAACCCCAAAAGATATTGAGAATAATGCTTAAATATAACTTGATACATTGTATTTAATTAGTACATGTTTTTTGATGGGAGGTATGTTGGTTCATTATTTGAGATCATTTATCTGTTCAAAATTATACAGATTCTAATTTTTTTCATTTTTTTTATTTTTTTTTATTTATTACAGGTCTTGTTGATCATGAATTCTTAAAATTTTATCGAGCAGAATTTTGTTTTGGTTTGGAATACATGTATATTATCTTCATTTGATTTTTTTAGGTCATCTGACCCGAAGGGTCAGGATGACCTATAGTCATCATGTTTCGTCCGTCGTCGTGCGCCGTCCGCCGTGCGCCGTCCGCCGTGCGCCGTCCGCCGTGCGCCGTCCGCCGTGCGTTAACTTTTCACATTTTGAACTTCTTCTCAAGTTTGACCAGTGGGATTGAGCTGAAACTTACCTGAAATGATCCTGAGATGGTCCCGACATTTTAAACTTCTTCTCAAGTTCTACCGGTGCGATTTGGCTGAAACTTGCATGAAATGATCCTGACATGGTCCCGACAAAGTGTTGTTATTTTTCGGGTCGATCCGAAATCCAAGATGGCCGCCACAGGCGCCATCTTGAAAACACATTTTGAACTTCTTCTCAAGTTCTACCGGTGCGATTTGGCTGAAACTTGCATGAAATGATCCTGACATGGTCCCGACAAAGTGTTGTTATTTTTCGGGTCGATCCGAAATCCAAGATGGCCGCCACAGCCGCCATCTTGAAAACACATTTTGAACTTCTTCTCAAGTTCTATCGGTGCGATTTGGCTGAAACTTGCATGAAATGATCCTGACATGGTCCCGACAAAGTGTTGTTATTTTTCGGGTCGATCCGAAATCCAAGATGGCCGCCACAGGCGCCATCTTGAAAACACATTTTGAACTTCTTCTCAAGTTCTACCGGTGCGATTTGGCTGAAACTTGCATGAAATGATCCTGACATGGTCCCGACAAAGTGTTGTTATTTTTCGGGTCGATCCGAAATCCAAGATGGCCGCCACAGCCGCAATCTTGAAAACACATTTTGAACTTCTTCTCAAGTTCTACCGGTGCGATTTGGCTGAAACTTGCATGAAATGATCCTGACATGGTCCCGACAAAGTGTTGTTATTATTCGGGTCGATCCGAAATCCAAGATGGCCGCCACAGGCGCCATCTTGAAAACACATTTTGAACTTTCTCAAGTTCTACCAGTGCGATTTCGCTGAAACTTGCATGAAATGATCCTGACATGGTCCCGACAAAGTCTTGTTATTTTTCGGGTCGATCCGAAATCCAAGATGGCCGCCACAGCCGCAATCTTGAAAACACATTTTGAACTTCTTCTCAAGTTCTACCAGTGCGATTTGGCTGAAACTTGCATGAAATGATCCTGACATGGTCCCGACAAAGTGTTGTTATTTTTCGGGTCGATCTGAAATCCAAGATGGCCGCCACAGTCTCCATCTTGAAAACACATTTTGAACTTCTTCTCAAGTTCTACCGGTGCAATTTCGCTGAAACTTGCATGAAATGATCCTGACATGGTCCAGACAAAGTGTTGTTATTTTTCGGGTCAATCCGAAATCCAAGATGGCCGCCACAGCCGCCATCTTGAAAACACATTTTGAACTTATTCTCAAGTTCTACCGAAGGGATTTGGCTGAAACTTGCATGAAATGATCCTGACATGGTCCAGACAAAGTATTGTTACATCTCTGGTTGATCCCAAATCGAAGATGACAACCATGACACTATGTATAATTAAGTTCCTATATTTAAAGGCCCTTGGGCCTCTTGTTTGAAATAAAATTTGTTGAAAGAAATTGAAAATGATCCTGACATGATCCTGACAAAGTGACACCATATATAATTAATTTTACTATTGTCAAGGTATTCAGATGACCGTTAAGGCCCTTTGGGCCTCTTGTTTAAGTTATTTACTTTGTTTTCCTTCTCTTTTCTTTTGGAATACCATGGTTTGTTTGGCACTAATGATTCACTTTCTGTGATTGTTACCAGGTTCAATTCCTGGGAACCATCCATGAAAAGTGTTTGGTAAACAAAGTAAATTATGAAATTTTTGTACAACTGTCCTGTATTTATTCTTGCTGACAGTCATGAGAAAAACAGTTTTCTGCGCTGTTATTTTTCCTATTGTTTATATATTTAATTTATTTTACTTCTATTCCTTAAATCACTTATTTTAATTTACCATTTTGGATTATACGGTTTGACTGGTTTGACCGGTTGTTCGTTTATGACAGCTAGACCTAGTGATTTTATATTTCTGTCAGACAAGCCTAATTGACAAAGCCCTCACAGGCTTCTATCAAAAACTGCGGGTCAATCAGGATTTATACTTGAAATAGTTACTTTAAAAACAGTCAAACCGGTTGTTCGGAATAAACGAAAAAGGTACAGATTTCATCTACCGATTTATTTTAGCAAAAGGCATATGCCTACTTGAAGAAAATTGTCTCCTCTTTCAGTTCATAGTATTTGTCTAGTTTTTCGTTATATATATGTATTTTTTTTTAAAAACTATGTTTGATTTTTATAATTTGCAAGATAAAAATGTTTTCACAATTTTAAGTTTTAAGCAGTGCACAATATTGGAAAATTAAGCAAATATTTATAAATAACTGAAAGTAGGAATTTTTTTATATCAAAACTTTTGTAAAAGCAACCAATAGATCTAGATAAATTCGAAGGAAAATTGTAAAATTACAGCTGGGTGACTTTTTACACATAAAATTCATACAGATGCATGTATGTAAGCAAGGAAAATCAATAGTGCAGAAAGACTTTTAATTCAAAACTGTACAATGGTAATTTAGTTGCGTGTCTATATATATGAAATTTAATTGAAATATGTCAATTTGAACATGTCCTTTTCTCTGTAGTATAAATCTGATTACATAAATATATATATGTATTTTTAATTTTATGCAAAAAGAAAACATTGATGATACATTGAGGGGCCTATTCTTTGACGGTTTCACATATCTTGAGATTCAAGCAAAGTTACACCTTCAAGGATTAAGCATCAGGTAAATTACAAAAAAGTGGAATTGTTGGTTGTGTCGCTAAATACTACATTTGTAATAATCTTGCTACAATGTATGGTTTAAGGTATACAATTCTAGATATTTACATTTTGTTTGGTCACCTATTCTTTGTGCGTTGTGTGTTGTCCGTTATTACTTTTTATATTTCCTTATGATTCCGTGTGAACAGGATGACTTGAGTAAATATGTACAAAACTTTGTATCTATTGACTAGCATTTGGAAGATCTGGAATGGTTTGTAAATGGCATTGATTCAACTGACAGAGTTATTGCCCTTTGCAATAATAATCATTATTTAGATTTTTTTTTTTAAATCTGGTATGAATTAATGAATTTATTGTATTTTGATGTTCTTGATAACATGTTTTGTAAACATTTTACATTCACCAAAAAATTGTTTCTTATTTCATGATTTTTTTGTCAAATGAGACAAACGACTTCAGTCGGCATCTTGTATATCATACCTGGTAACTAATTAGAATTGTATATGATATCACAGGAGATTACTAAGACCCATAGGCCTCTTGTTAACATATATAGTACATGATACTTACTTAAACTTTTCTCATAAAAAAAAAAAGAGTATAATTGAAGGAGGATAATTGAAGAAACCTAGCTGTCAAACAAACATATTTACTGATGATAATAAAACAGTTTAATTTCATTGTAGTATTCGTACATTAAAAAGACACATGAAAAGACTTGGTTTGAGCAGACGTGGGCATTCAAGTATGGAAGAAGTTATCTTGGCCATTCAGGTAGGTTTAGAAATTGTTAATATATGATGAGGCCATGTTATGAGTGCTCTGTAGTCTGTATACATATACATGCCTCCATTGATCTCCACTGATTATTGTCTTATAAAGGAATATTGTATTATTGTTATTCAGCTAAATGTATGTATAATGTATATACCATGCAAGTAACAAGCTTTAAGGTACCAATTCATATTTGCAGGAAGAAATAAAAGGAAGTGGAAAGAGCTTGGGCTACCGTTCCATGAAATTGAGGCTGTTAACAAAGCATGGCATAGATGTTGGAAGGTGAATACAATTGAAGCCCTGGTGGACACATACTAACTGATCAGCTCAATTAGTATGAAATCGTATTTGTATAATTCACAATCACAATACAATTTATTTCAGTACATTTCGCTATTTCTTAAAATGTACTTAAAAAGATCTGTCTCAAATTTCATATATAGTTTCCCTTAAGGCCCTAGTTGTTTATATTGCATTTTTGGACCAATCTGTAAGCAAGGTGACAGCTTGGCAGCTATCATTGATTTTGATAGTTGAAGTTTAAAAAGCAGAGAAAAGACCCCTCTTTTCATCAGCAGATCCCTCTTTTCATTGGCTTATATCATTCTTTGGTGGGCACCAAGATCCTTCTGGGATCTGTTGTTTTGGGATAAGCATATATTTGGATTCTAAAGTGAGTTGATATAATGTTCATGTTGCAATATAGATGTAATTGTACTATATATCCCTTTTGATTTGTGCACTCTCTTTAAGACAGCAGCCAATTTGTGATAAAATTTTATGATATATTCCATTCAAGAGCCAATTTAATTACTATTCAATTTAAGCCACAGACGAAATGCTAAATTGTGTAGTCATATAAAAACAACATTTGATTTATTAACATTGTTCCCTAAGGAAAAAATTCTCTTTGCATATTACTGTGTTATCTGCCCATAGAAGTCCACTTTAGTCCAGTACTTTTTGTGATTAATATACTACTTACTGTAAATATACATACATTTGATTTGTTCATTTGCATAGAAATACTGTAGCCAGGGTTCTCAGGACTTTAGATCCACATGGAGTTGATATCAGGAGGAGCCATTGTCTTTCTAGAAGGAATTACTTCAACAGGGGACCAAACTTTTTAGTACATATTGATGGCTATGATAAACTAAAGCCATTTGGATTAGCCATACATGGTGCCATATGTGGGTAAATCTCACTGTTTTCTATTCATTAATTGTCAATAACTGAGGACAAAGCTGGTACTTCTGACGTCAAGAAGAAATTCTTTATTCTAACCTTAAGCTAGACATTTCTTTCAACATGAAAGATTAATAAAATAAATCAACTGCTTTCAGTTGGCATAGTGGATAATGAATGCCTATAATGAATAAAGGCTAATTCAACATGAAATACAGGATTTAACTCATAGTAGTACTGTACCTCTTTATAGTGTTTTGTGTTCATGTTTTGGATTTCACATTGTCCTTAGTTAGTAATAGGCTGTTCTGATATGGCACCTTGATTTTTACCTAGGCTTTTCACTATCAATATATATAGACTTATTAATTATATAAAAATTAATATTTATCAGGCAATGAAGTTCATTATATGTGTGACCATATGATGTCACAATTTTGGCATGGTATCTGTCAGAAGCCTAATCCACCTATAAGATAAAATTGTTTATACTGACCTTTATACATGGGTTAATGTAGTAAAATTACCAGACTGAGTATAATAGTCTCCAGAACTTGTATTAGAGATTCAAAATACAAGCATGAAGTGTCTTCAGGTGGAGAGATGTTTTCATGGTTTTAATTCAACGAATGAAAAACGTGGAGGGCCGTGGTGGCTGAGTGGTTAAGGTGCCCAGACATATTACCACAAGCCCTCCACCTCTGGGATGTGGGTTCTAATTCTATGTGGGGCAGTTGCCAGGTACTGACCGCCCGTCAGTGGTTTTTCTCCGGATAATCCGGCTTTCCTCCAACACCCAACCTGGCACGTCCTTACATGACCCTGGCTGTTAATATGACGTTAAACTAATAAAAACTAAAAAGATAAATGTGGATGTTGAAATATTTTTCAAATTGATATTTCTAATATCAAATTTATTATCAAATAAAAAAATTATTGACAATTGCAGATTTTCAAGACGTGTCCTTTGGTTGAAAGTTGCCAGAACAAACAACAATCCAAAAGTAGTTGCTTCATACTTCCTAGAGTATGTACAGGAGATCAAAGGTATATTAAGCAAATACATGTACATTTATTTTATACAGTGTATGCCTACTCTATATAGAATGATTTTGACAAAACACAAATATGACAATTCAATCAACTGTCTAAACAATTTATTTTATTCATGAACTTTGCTTTAAAGAAAATGAAATCTACTTACAATGACATTTTTTCAGTATTAGCAATTTCACAAGATGCATTCAATCATTGTATTTTAGGAGTCCCTAGATGTTTACGTGTTGACGGCGGAACAGAAAACACATACATAGAGGATATGCAAAAGGCCATGAGATGGCATGATGATGATGACCACAGCAGGGAAAAGAGTGTCATCATTGGTTGTTCAACGTCAAATCAGGTAAATCTATCTCAAAAACAAATGATATCGTTTAAAGCTCATGAAAAGATTTAAAGATTAACAAATTTAAGAAATCCAATTAAAAAAAATGACAAATTATATAGCCCCGCAGCCGCTGACGGACCTTCACATTTGCATACACGTAGCTATATGACAATTTATATGGCCCTGCAGCGGCTGATGGACCTTCACATTTGCATATTAAAGAAAATCAAATTGCCATATAGCTATATGACAATTTATATGGCCCCGCAGCCGCTGACGACCTTCACATTTGCATATTAAAGAAAATCAAATTACCATATACACGTAGCTATATGACAATTTATATGGCCCCGCAGCCGCTGACGGACCTTCACATTTGCATACACGTAGCTATGTGACAATTTATATGGCTCCGCAGCCGCTGACGGACCTTCACATTTGCATATTAAAGAAAATCAAATTACCATATACACGTAGCTATATGACAATTTATATGGCCCCGCAGCCGCTGACGGACCTTCACATTTGCATATTAAAGAAAATCAAATTACCATATACACGTAGCTATATGACAATTTATATGGCCCCGCAGCCGCTGACGGACCTTCACATTTGCATATTAAAGAAAATCAAATTACCATATACACGTAGCTATATGACAATTTATATGGCCCCGCAGTCGCTGACGGACCTTCACATTTGCATGTTTAAGAAAATCAAATTACAATATAGCTATATGGCCCCGCAGCCGCTGATGGACCTTCACATTTGCATATTAAAGAAAATCAAATTACCATATACACGTAGCTATATGACAATTCATATGGCCCCGCAGCCGCTGACGGACCTTCACATTTGCATATTTAAGAAATTCTAATTACCATGACAAATAATATGGCCCCTGATGCAAACAATACAGTGATTTTCCAAAAACTGTTGAATTTTCATCTAAACAACTAATTTTGCAAAATACAAAACCTTTTATTTACAAAATTATATATCAAAATAATTTTATGAAATAATTTCATTGAAAACAAATTAAACAATTAAGCTTAAAAAACAAAAACATTTCTGTCACACAATTTTTCATGAACACAAGTGATAGCTACACACATCTAACTCTCTTATAAAAGAAAAATAGAGTACTTCAGCTTCATATAACTTTTTGTCCGATTTAATTGATATTGACCCTTAAAATGTACACTCACTATTAGCTCAAGGGATTAATTCATTAACCACATCACCAAACTGACATTTTTTAAGGGAAGTCACTTCTTCATTATGCTAGTATAAGTTATTACCGTATTCGACCCATTAAGCGCCCAGGGTGTTTAAAAAATTGAGAAGGTGCTAATAAGACATAATTATTGCAAATCTAGACAATTTTGTGTAGTTTTGGTCTTTATTTATGTGTGGGCAATTGAAATCGAGGCCTCAAAAAGCGGGAGGGGCGTTTAAAGGAACATGGGCGCTAATTGGGTCGAATACGGTAAAAAAATTTTATGTCATGCAGTCATTTATTGGGCCCTTCCTTGCATGACTTGTCTTTATTCTAGTTGTGCTTGAATAAATGCATCAATTCACTTTTTATCTGTAGAGAATTGAGCGGTGGTGGAGGTCAATGAGGCAAATGGGAATAGGTCACTGGATTGACTATTTCCGAGATATGGAATATCAAGGAAAGTTTACAACTGCAACTGAGATTCACATGTAAGTTGAAACGTGTACAACTGATAGGCTATCACATGCAGAAAAAGTAGTCTATACTGTTTAAAAATCAATCTTAATTCCATATTCTTTATTCCAATTACTTTAGAAGAGAAACTTCCTAATAGTATATGAAGCAACACCGAGGCTTTAACTTAATATGAATGCAATTACAGCAAAAGAGTATCAAAATCAGCACATTTGACAGGGATGTCAGGTAGTGTTAACTTTAAAAGGTCACCCAAATTAGGAAACTTAATTCAGCATTAGAAAAGTAATAAAAATGGCTTGGTTTTATTAAAACATGCCTGTATTTCATTACAACATATCTTTTGTACATTAAAATGCAATTAAATTCTGACATGAAATAATTCCTTTTTAAATGCTATAATATATGTACACCAATTAATAACATCTTTCCTGTTTTAACAGTGAATGCATTAGATTCTGCTTTACAAGGATAATTCAGGAGGAACTTGATTTACTACGACATGACTGGAACCACCATCGCATTCGTAGTCAATCAAGGCAGACTGAAGGATGTCCTCCTGGAAAACCAGAAATGATGTACTGCCACCCTGAACTTTATGGTAATTAACTTATTAATTAGTGTCATATCAATATGGCAATTAAAAAAACTATTGAACCTTTATTATGTAACATACTAAGCCTTGCGGTCCTGTTTATAGAGTGAAGTTTGACCAGTAATTGTGATGTAAGAATTTTGAATAACTTTGTATTTTGTTCTTCTGTCCTTGTCTGACTTTCCTATGTTCATCATTCTGTGCATTATCTCTTATATGACATTGAAACATGAAGGTCAGTCTTGGGTAAACTAATATATTGCATCCCTAAACCAGATCAATATGTTGACCTCCTTGTAGACAATAATCAGATCAATATGTTACCTGCATTTTACTGTCAAACTCAATTTTATGAAAATTGGTACATGTCAAGGGTAATACAAGCTCATGGTACATATATAAGGTTACCTTTATGGGCTAACCATTAGCAAATTGTCTTGCTTGATAATCATATAATACTAGGCAAATGTGTGTTGTTTAGCTCACCTTATCCAAAGTATTTATATATGTATATATATATATATATAGCTCTTTGTCAGTTAATTATGAGATATTTGTTGCGTTGCAGACACTGTCGATTTCAAGTTTCCAGTTTCAACAAGAGATGTGGAATCTTTGAAAGTATTCTGCCAGTATCCAAACAGTTATGGATGCACAGAGGAAATGAATGACCATTTCATGTCAATTATGCACACTGGCGGCAGAGGACTACCGCAAAATGCAGAGAATGCAAAAGAACTACTGGAATGGATGTTGCAAAACATTTAGACACATATTTGTTGACAAAGATGATGGAATTTGCCTTTGACTCATCTGATCCGAACATATGTTTACCATGCTTCGTTTGTGGTTGTGCGAAGTGTGTCACCCGCCCAGGGTACTCATATTGATGACTCATTTAATGATGGTGGGCTAATATAAACATGTGGTACCAGAAAACTAACAAATGTATGATTCAATGCTATTTCCTAAACTAGATGAAAACCTCCTGCCCACTCAATAGCACGATTGATGTCATGCTCAAATTCTTCAGGGGTATTATAACCCCTGAAGATTTTCAGCTCCATACTACATGTATGTGCAGAGGGAAGTCTTCTTTCACAGGTAAATGACACCTCCAAGGGTTTGGAAAATCCTAGGGGTGGCAATTTTTCTGCTCCTGTCCAGAACCCCAGGACCCTTTCAAGCTTCATTCCACTTGCTCCACCTGACAATAGATGGATGGAATATAAATTATCTTTGGTCAAAAGAGCAAATTTAAAGTGAATCTATATCATGCCCTTTAATTCCTTAAAATAGTAACTTTGTATGGTAATGTCATGTTAATGATAGTAAAAAGAAACTGCATAATTTGTACTTATAATAGCAACAAAAGGCTATGATGGATGAAAGGTTGTTTTGTTATTTAGTTTAGATTTTAGAAGTGATACACACGTGTACTTAATTATTGCTATGTTACCAGTGTTGAGCATGAGAAAGAGACTTCAACAATACGATATGACATAATTAGATTGCATCAACTAATATTACCTATTGACTTAACCTGGTAAATTTTAATCTTTTGATATTGCATGAAAATGTAATCATTCCAAAAGTTTATTTTTACTTTCTATATGAACAACAGCGTTGTCTTCAGAAGAAATTATTGAATAAAAGGTATGAATAAGATAAAATAAATACAGCATTATGCATTTTAATATCATCTATGGGAAAAAGAATTAAAAACATAACTTTTGTTATACTAGTAGTATGTCATAGTTCAATTATCTACAAAAAAGTGTTCATCAAGAAACAGCCAGTTTAAATTTTTTTTTTATAATAACCCTCTGCTAAATTAACCAAAAGGCAGTACTTTTTGTACTTCAATTTATAGTTTGAGTCAAATTAGTAAATAAGAAGGATTTTTATAAACAGTGGCACTGTTATCATTACCACCTACATGTATAATAAGGGGGTATGTTGATGCTGTTTATTCAATAATTTGCATAAATGTACCTTCACAGTCGGCTAGGTATGCCTCCAGGCAGTAAATGGCTTTGTTCTCCTGCTGCCTGTAATTGGTCCCCTGGTCACTATATTTAACTTTATAAATTGACCTTAAGTCAGAAAACTTCAATGGCTGGCTGCTAACGTCACAAAACAGTGGTTGAAATACATCTGGAGACAACATCATGGCATCAAGAAAGAGCCCTACTTTTTGAAGCCCGTCCTTAAATTGGTTGATTTCAGTATGAACACTGCAATATACAAATAAATGTAATCAGACATAAATAAGATAACATATCTTATTGTCTTATTTAAGGTGTAAAACATGTAATTCATTGTCATTCTTGAAATATGATATGGCCAATAAAAACCATCAAAGTTTATATAGATAAATTGTAGTTTGATTATTGATTTTAGGTCATCTGATCTGAAAGGTCAAGATGTCCTACATGTCCATCTTCATCCGCTGTCAAATGACGTCTTCTCACTAACCAAAACTGTTCTGATATTTCGCCTGTAGCATGCTGTGATGAAGGGCTACAAATGTTCAAATGGATGACCTTGAACTTCATTCAAGGTCACCTTGAACTTCATTCAAGGTCACATGGGTCAAATAGACTAAAATCTTTGAACAGCTTCTCACTGCTGAAACAACTTCTTTTGTATAACTGAAAAGCCTGATGTAAGGCCTGTGACATGCTTGGATGAAGAGCTACCAAGTTTGTTCAACATGGGTCGGCCTGTCTCAAGACTGATCTCTTGGCCTCCGTTGCTAAAGAGCTATCGGTGACCCCCAAATACAATCCCAGGACGGCCACCATCCAGGCCATGTAGGTAGCCTGTGAACCGGTGAAACAGTGGAGGTGAATCATCAGGTTGCAGGTTACTCCTGGGGGCTCCATGTTATCTCATATTCATCCTCTCCTGTTCCCGACTGTCTAAAGAGGTTGGGAGATTTGCCCAGTCCTTCTAATCAGTTCGGAACTCTGTACGTAGAATCCCTACAATCTCCAAGGATCAGTCTCAGCCTGTACTCATTTAGGGCCAACCCAGGGGTGTGGGGCATAATCCCTACTGTTAGGGTTATTCTCTGGGAGGAATAAATCCGTTTAGCAATTGAACAGCGTTATCCTATACGATCGGCTCCACTTTGTAACCGACCGAGTAACAAAGATGGGGATAGATGAACTCCATCTGCATCAGCCTGGCACATCCTATGGAACATGGTAGAGGTGTTTCGGGCTAACTCAGGACCAATACCCTACAGAGGCCTCGCTCTTTGTTATGGTGGCCACCCCTCCTATAAATAGTTGTATCGTAACAAAAGGGGGGGGAGTTAAAATGTTACAATGGGCATATTAGTTAGTTGTAATTAGTTTACTAGTAATGCCATAGGGATTCATCTGATCTCCATGTAATGTCTACAGGCAGGTGCCAGGGTTCGTGCCGCCATCTTATAAATAAGGGATGACATATTATTACAGGCACCACATGTGGTGCCGCACAGACTTGTTTGAAAATTACTAATGTGAGAGCAGGTGTCCTTAATAGCACCGTTCATCCATAGACCAAGGAATGGTTTGCAGAAAACAATAGCATTATATGTGTACAAAACGTTTGAAGTAAAAACTGGACTATCGAGTAACAAATACTTTGGACTGGCCTGTACAGAAAGACTAATAGCCGCCCATGTCAAACTAGGTACCAAAGGTAACCGTAGAAATTAATGAACTCAGCACCTCCAATGTTTTTGTACATACAAGATTGCAAATGAAGTAAAATGGCGCCACTCCCCAAACACCACATGTGGCACCATTTCATCTGGTATCTTAATTGCACCAACCCGCTAAATGTTCACAAGCAGGGTCGGTTGAACAACTACATAGTGTATAACATTTAATTTGCCGTTCGGACAGGAAGTCCCTTTGGTTAAAAGGACAGTACATGTAATAAAACAATAATGACCATGCAGAACAGACTTTGGATAAATCCAATTTAGGGGCAAAAAAGAAACAACAAATATTTAGTTTGGTCATCTTCCCTACAAGGGATGTTTCTTGGAGTAAGCGCCCCTGCACTTCGGATTTTAAGTATAAACTTCAAGACCTGGACAAGGAACCTCGACGCCTCTTAAGACAACATCGGACCTCGTGATTTATCAGCAGGACCACCGACATTTTCATTTTAGGAGGGAGCACCATAAAATGGGGAGGAGTGTTGTAAACTGCAGATTTGATAACGTCACCGATATGTGCGGATAGGGTCACATGGCGCCTGCAAAGCGCTCTCTTTTAGTACTACTTCCAAACTGTACACACATGTTTTATATTATTATTGCTATTGTAGATATATATATATATTGTTGTAAACCACCGTTTACGATAAAACTAAAGGTTCCAAAAATGATGTCCTTATTCTTAAGGTACTTTTGTTTACCAAAATATAGAATCATATTAATGTTTATGTAGTTCATGTAGAAATTAAAGAATAAACTTAATTGTCATACCTGTAGATTATTTCATTTGTGATTAAGACCTTTAAAAGGTTCTCTTTGGTCTCAATACCTCTGTATGAGAAAAGGGAAAGTCCTCTTTCCAAACACCAGTCATTGTTTGCCTCCAGTGCCTGCTGGTATTCAGTTTGGTCCTTAGAATCCTTGATCTTAAATGGGATTATGATGGGTATATGATTCTTAATGAAGAACATAATATATTATCAAGCATTCTTAGTATTGCTTATGCAATTTTGTAACGTCGGCCGCCTACATGTTGGCGACGACGAGACGTATAAGTTCTTTTTGGGATGAAATGTGGTGCGATAAACTACTTGACACAATAGATAAAGTTCACATTTTTATTAATCCACAGCAAATTCAAACACAGTTAATAATTCACACTGTTCCATGATCGTACATTCACACTTGGCCAAGTCCTTTCACCCCATTTTCACATAAGTATTTACAAGTCCATCCTCACAAAGTAACGGCACTTCCACTCACTTCTAAAACTACAGGAAAAACTCTGATAAGTAAAGCGCGCACCTCTTTTTATACCGCTTCAATAACAATTAATATTCATTAACTCCCAAATTATTCTACTGACCAATCCCAACCTTAACCGTTTGCACGTGCTCCTGATAGATCAGCATCATGCCTAATATGGACCACGGCTTTTGTCCGCAATGCGACACTGCCCGAAATTGACCATATATGTCTCTACCCAAAATCCACTACCTGTGAACAACTGACTTTCAGTGTATGCAAACTATAGAGTTTAAACGGAAGAGCGCTATCCACGAACCTGAGCGAGATGCGTAAACCTATATCAGACGTCCTATACTAGTAACCGTACCATTACAGCGCTAGCTAAACCAATATACGCACTACACCTAAAGGGAAGCAACTCGAGTAGAATTAACTTGACAATAACTAATCTATGATCACGCATCGTACAGATATATACACTATCTCTACCAAACATATAACCATTCTAATAAAATAATCTGTATCTCCAAAATCACTACAATTTTTCCTATTGATCCCTGCAAACTATATGTATTTCATAATTTACTTTGTTTACCAAACACTTTTCATGGATGGTTCCCAGGAATTGAACCTGGTAACAATCACAGAAAGTGAATCATTAGTGCCAAACAAACCATGGTATTCCAAAAGAAAAGAGAAGGAAAACAAAGTAAATAATTTAAAAAAAAAATCAAATGAAGATAATACACATGTATTCTCCAAACCAAACCAAAATTCTGCTCCATAAAATCTTCAGAACTCAACAGACCTATAATAAAACAGTAAAAAATTAAAAATAAACAAAAGGCCTTATCGGTCATCTGACTAATACAATACAACTTACATATACAACATGTATACTATATAGTAGAACTGAACTACACATTAAGTCATTACAGAGGTAATCTATTTGAATCCTGTGACCTTGAATGAAGGTCAAGGTCATTCATTTGAACAGACTTGGTAGCTCATTATTCCAACATGCTTCAGGCCCAATATTAGATCCCAAAAGCTTTTGGTAATTGACAAGAAGTTGTTTAAAGATTTAGCCTATTTAACTCCTGTGACCTTGAATGAAGCTCAAGGTCATTCATTTGAACAAACTTGGTAGCCCTTTATCTGAGCATGCTACAGGTCACATATAAGTTTCTCTGGGCCTTTTGGTTTTTTGAGAAAAAGTCTTTAAAGATTTTAGCCTTTTTTTCACCCCTATGACCTTGAATGAAAAAAAAAATGCACACAGCACATGATAATGGATGAAGGGTCAGATGACATAAAAATAAGATATGTTTTGAAAAATCATAAAAATCATTTAAAATAATAAACCAAAATACAACTTATGTAAAGAACAATGGTATTAGTAATATAGTATATAAAGTAACTGATCTCATCTTCACTCATTATCATTGACATACACTGGTAACCTGACCCTATTACAACAATGTAAAAGCCTTGAGGATCTATGGTTATACTGTCAATATATGTCTGGTGTTAAGGTTATACTGTCATTATATGTCTGGTGTTAAGGTTATACTGTCATTATATGTCTGGTGTTAAGGTTATACTGTCATTACATGTCTGACGTTAAGGTTATACTGTCATTACATGTCTGACGTTAAGGTTATACTGTCATTATATGTCTGGTGTTAAGGTTATACTGTCATTATATGTCTGGTGTTAATGTTATACTGTCATTATATGTCTGGTGTTAAGGTTATACTGTCATTATGTCTGTTGTTAAAGTTATCCTGTCACTATATGTCTGGTGTTAAGGTTATACTGTCATTATATGTCTGGTGTTAAGGTTATACTGTCATTATATGTCTGGTGTTAAGGTTATACTCTCAAATATCTCATTATATGTCCGGTGTTAAGGTTATACTGTCATTATATGTCTGGTGTTAAGGTTATACTGTCATTATATGTCTGGTGTTAATGTTATACTGTCATTATATGTCTGGTGTTAAGGTTATACTGTCATTATATGTCTGGTGTTAATGTTATACTGTCATTATATGTCTGGTGTTAAGGTTATACTGTCATTATATGTCTGGTGTTAAGGTTATACTGTCATTATATGTCTGGTGTTAAGGTTATACTGTCATTATATGTCTGGTGTTAAGGTTATACTGTCATTATATGTCTGGTGTTAAGGTTATACTGTCATTATATGTCTGGTGTTAAGGTTATACTGTCATTATATGTCCGGTGTTAAGGTTATACTATCATTATATGTCTGGTGTTAAGGTTATACTCTCAAATATCTCATTATATGTCCGGTGTTAAGGTTATACTGTCATTATATGTCTGGTGTTAATGTTATACTGTCACTATATGTCTGGTGTTAAGGTTATACTGTCATTATGTCTGTTGTTAAGGTTATACTATCATTATATGTCTGGTGTTAAGGTTATACTGTCATTATATGTCTGGTGTTAAGGTTATACTATCATTATATGTCTGGTGTTAAGGTTATACTGTCATTATATGTCTGGTGTTAAGGTTATACTATCATTATATGTCTGGTGTTAAGGTTATACTGTCATTATATGTCTGGTGTTAAGGTTATACTGTCATTATATGTCTGGTGTTAAGGTTATACTGTCATTATATGTCTGGTGTTAAGGTTATACTGTCATTATATGTCTGGTGTTAAGGTTATACTGTCATTATATGTCTGACGTTAAGGTTATACTGTCATTATATGTCTGGTGTTAAGGTTATACTGTCATTATATGTCTGGTGTTAAGGTTATACTGTCATTATATGTCTGGTGTTAAGGTTATACTGTCATTATATGTCTGGTGTTAAGGTTATACTGTCATTATATGTCTGGTGTTAAGGTTATACTGTCATTATATGTCTGGTGTTAATGTTATACTCTCAAATATCTCATTATATGTCCGGTGTTAAGGTTATACTGTCATTATATGTCTGGTGTTAAGGTTATACTGTCATTATATGTCTGGTGTTAATGTTATACTGTCATTATATGTCTGGTGTTAAGGTTATACTGTCATTATATGTCTGGTGTTAAGGTTATACTGTCATTATATGTCTGGTGTTAAGGTTATACTGTCATTATATGTCTGGTGTTAAGGTTATACTGTCATTATATGTCTGGTGTTAAGGTTATACTGTCATTATATGTCTGGTGTTAAGGTTATACTGTCATTATATGTCTGGCATTAAGGTTATATTGTCATTATATGTCTGGTGTTAAGGTTATACTGTCATTATATGCCTGGCGTTAAGGTTATAATCTCAAATATCTCATTATATGTCCGGTGTTAACAACATCCCCCCCCCCCCACCCCCCCCCCCCCCCCCCCCCCCCCCCGTCCAAAACCACAGGAGTTTGACGTTCTGTCAATAATATATAGTATAAATATATACCCTTAAATACTATAGAACGTCAAACACTCCTGTGGTAAAATAACCATAGATCATGTGGGTCACGGTGCCTCATCCATCAGAAGCACACATGTATACAATGGTATATAACCCTAAAATAGATATATATTGGGGCTGATTTAACCCACTAGGCCCATGCATGATAATAAATTGTAATACAATTTGGGAGAATAATCATCCTACACCACCGTAGCAGAAACATGACTCTTAGTAGGCCTAGGCCTAACTAGGGCAGGTCTAAAACACGTGGTGCTAAAACGCTAACATATTAGCTCGATTAGTATGGAACATGGACAATATATTCATGTACTGTAATAGTGTATTATTCATACTGTAGTGTTTCTTAGAGAGAAAAAAAGTCAAAAATAAAGTAAATGACAAGCAAAACACTTAGTCTACCTTCTGTGTTGGAAGCCATTTTGACCACGCCGCCAGACAACACTCGATCAGTTGGGCGCTTAATTGTGTAATACGCATGTCCATAATTTACGCGACGCTCGACAACGCGACAACTCGACGGCGACGCTCGATAATATCGGCGATAATATCGCTCTGTCGCCGTCGGGTTGTCGAGCGTCGCCGTCGAGTTGTCGAGCGTCGCCGTCGAGTTGTCGCGTTGTCGCCGTCGAGTTGTCGCGATCTCGCGTTGTCGACCTAAGTTGAGAGGGCGATATTGCGATATTAGTAAATGGCACTAACGGGCCACCATAATTTACAGCATATGCATAAGGGTTTAGTTTAGGATACTTTCAATTTATAATTTCGTTCTTTAAAATGCAATTTATTGAACAACGTCATCAAAATGTTTGTTTTTCTTAAAATGAAAATTAAAAAAGGCAGTGATTTCTTTATTGAATCTTTTTTAAAGACAATCTGTATACAGTTGCTCGGAAGGACATGAGCACTATTCTGAAATGGAAGCAAAGAGATGCAACGAAAGGTAAGTTAGCTACTGTCCTTTCAAAGTTTGCACAATACAGACAATATTCAAAGAAGTTAAAATTAAGATTTGTTTTAAAATATTGTTTCATAAGGAAAGGATTATTTGTTTAAACTTTGGTTTTGACTCCGTATTTAACTCATTTAACACTGATTCTAGATGAACAGCTATAATACTTTTCAATAATAATTTGAACGGGAACATGACCACGTGTAATAACTGCATCCGGTTTACTACATCCGGTTCAGGGAGTACTCATTATTTAGCATTGGGGAGCAGTCATTATCTTTAACAAATTAACCAGGGTCTATTAACGTTACAACTTGGCCAACCTTCTTTTTATGACGAAAAAAATAATATTATGACGTTTAATAACTTCCAATGTGGAAAAGATTTATGGAAATTTAATCAATCTCCGTTGTTTAATAATGGATTTTGAATCTACGATAGAAAATATCATACAGTATGCAGTACTTGTATATGACATTCATGATATAAAAGAGATACAGTAGGAGATTTCAGAAAAGATGGCGTGACGTCACGGAAAGTTTACATCCGGGTCCTCAAAGGTACACACACAGTACGGCGACTAATAAAAACAATAACAGATACGTACATCCCTGCTACACAATCGATATGTTGGCAAAAGTATACACTTTCATACCTGCTTCTGATTTTAAAATAGTTTCTTATTGTTTCAGATGTTACAGACATTTATATTTACAATTGTTCATTGCTAAATATATTTGTGTAGATTTAGTGTTGAAGCCAGCTTGCGAAGCGGTGCCGGGCCGTCACACGTACCCGCTTTTTGTTCACACGTAGAAATCCATGTTGTGAAAAAGTTATGAATATATAATTGATTTTAATGTATCATATTTCTGTTATACACGAAAAATCTGTTCATAACACTAATTAATATAAATATAACGAAATGTGAACCACCTGGCCAGACCACGGCCGCTCGTGCATGGCTTCGCTGGTATATCACCTCGGGTAACAGCCAATAATTGGGAAAATACTATTAATACGTAATTACCAACACATATCTCAATAAGTACGTGTAAAAGATATATATTTCGTTATTTTCCATGTATATATTATTTTAAATGAATGGTATAAACCACTGTTACACATAAATGAAGATGTATGTGTACATGTACGCACACGTACAGTATGGCTGCCGATATCTCGAAAAATAAAATAGTGAAATCGTTCAATTTCATGAGTTTACTTTTTATTTTTTAGCCACTTTTATTCCATGTGCCGTTATGTGAAGTCCCAAATTGAGATGATATTACTTTTAAATAATTTGAATACATGTTAGATAGACTACATTTAGATTTATGAATATAGCTACAATGTAGATCGTACTTACTATAAATGCCGACCAGGACACATTACGCACGGCTTCGAGAATCCTAAAATACTCGAAGTTTTGTTTTAAAATGTGATAAAAAGTAACTATAAAATGACTCATTTGAATGTCATAAACTAAATTCCAAAATTTCTGACGAAAAAGTTAACCAGAACACATAATTTTGTGACTCTGAAAAATGACGAAATTCGGGATCTCGGCAGTACCGTACGTTATGGCTGCCGTGCGCTTGGGGTGATCTATACGAAGGCAAATTTTGGTCATAATCACACATCGTAAGGTGTTTTAACAAGTTAGACTTAGAAAACAGTAATCGCATATTAAAATGTCAGTATAATATTTGGGGAAACTTGGAATTTAATTTGTAGTTTCTGTCAATTTTGTAACTTCTGTCAATGTTTATACGTCAGTCTAATGGCGACCGTGTTTTTTTCTCGCGGCGGTCGAAAATGGAGTATAAACAAAGTAAAATATATGAATACCAGATGTTTATATCTAAATATTTTTGATAAATATATTTATGTACCCTTTTTATAATTAAAATAACGCAAGAGTTCTCGGATTGTCGTACTATTTATTGCAATAAAATGTAAACAAACATCCCAAGCGGCTGTGTTCTCTCTATGTTTATGTGTAGATATACGGAGTTGTACCTTTGAGCGCCCGGATGTACCCTTGTGTGACGTCATCGCCATCTTTTCTGAAATCTCCTGTTGGGAGCAAACTAAACTTGGTATCTAGTGCACTTTGTAGTGCACACGTAGTGAACAACGTAGTGCACTAGACTAAACATTGTAGTGCACTAGAGTGCACTACGATGTGAACTCCGGTTCACTACAGTGTTAACTCTAGTGCACTACAATGTTAACTCTAGTGCACTACGTAGTGCACTTCAGTTTTACAGTGCCTGTACGTGATACACACATGTTCCAGTATAACCTTACAAATACAAGTATATTCAAATTTGTGGTATAACTTATATTCATTTTGAAATAAATAAATGAATGAATTTTCCGGACACCATATTGATCCTTACAATTACTAATATTGAATTGTAATATGGGGATGAAAGTAATCCCAACAGTGTGCATGGACAATTAAAATTGTCAATTATATCACTGGTATTTTTAGATACAGTGTTCATGAAGCTACATTTGTTCTGGCTAGATTATAGGTTTTACCAGAAATTTATACAGTATATTATCTAAATATCTGATTTTACACGTTCATTCATGTAATCACATCCTTTTCTTGGACTAGTATGTATGATGGTCGTATGTTTACCTGGGCCAGCATGTTACTTAAATTTCAGGCTAAACAATTTATGTTCAGAGGGCAGAATAAGTGTCAGAGTGGCGAAATACACATACAATATAGCTAGGTAAGGTTTGGGGTGGGGCTGGCCATGGGGTATGAAGGAGCCCGAGGGATATTGTCTCGAAGCATGCTTGCATTTTGGAATACACATATATACATGTACATGTCCATGTACACATCATAATCAATAAACCTTTCTCTATCTCCTCAAAAAATGTAAATAAAATAAAAACAAGATACAAAACAATGTGAATACATTATCTTCATTTTGAGGGAAAAAACAATATTGTACCAATTATTCTCAATTGAAAGAATAGGCGTATTTTGATAAAAAGTATCTATAAGTTTATGATTATTATTATTATATATTTACAAAACCACATGGGGTCAAGTACACAGTTAGACTTTACTCAACTAATCAGGTACAGAGGCTGTCACAGCATGCTATATATCTATTGAATTGAATGCTATAATGGACCCCCTGGGGTTAAAGAAAATAGGTATACCTTACCTGTGACGCCTGACTGATCATCTCAGGTAAGGTGTCACATACCTCAGGTGGTGGGATGGGGAAATAGGGAGAAAAGGGCCCTAGGCCTTGTGACCATAACGACAGAACTGTGTGCCTAAAGTTGACAGTATACAAGTCATTTATATATGCGGGTACAGTGTATACCTGTATCCCCATGTACAATGTACATACATGTATATCAAATAGTGTATGTGACAGACTTTTGTACCAATTACACATCAATTAAATATGATAACAATTAAATAATTAATATGTACACGTATGTAGTTAGAAATCCATGATATGTATATGATACAAATATTGTATTTTATGTGTATTAATTAGTAAACACTAAAACACAATATGAATTATATGCGACAATGTACATGCAGGTCGATGATCATCACTTTTAGTTATTAATCTTTTAATAAATGTACACAACTTTTGCCGCTCAATTTTAATATATATTTCATATGTTTAAACATAGATGTATATAGAAATAAATCAAAATTTAATATATCGATCAAAATATATTTCAAATATTATGATGTAATATTACATTTGTAGAAATATATGTTTAAACAGAAATAAGGATTTAATTTAAATAATTAGACTCATCACCGTGGTCCGTTTATCATATGGAATGATTTCGCAAATTTGATCGACTGATCGTCCCAATCGCACAGCTGTTAAATAACCATATAAATTTCTTGCTAGAATTAATTAACAGAGTCAGAGACATATAAAATCTATATTTGTATGTCTCTGACAGAGTTATTTGGGTACAAAGGTAGCTAATAATAAGAACTTTTTAATAAATTTCAACTTAATTTATTTCAGTTAAATTGTTGACTCTTGACAAAATACAAAGTTCTGTAACTTTTCAAAAATCAAAACTCATAGGGCACCTGTTCACCTGTATTTTCAGTAATCACATTTTTGTGTTAATTGAACTGGCCTCATGGGTAATTACAGGATTAGGGGAGGGGCAGTCATGCATGGCAAGACAGGTGACCCCTAGCTAGCTTGGTTTCTTGCCTTAGGCCTGGAGCCTGGCCAGTACAGGTAAAATTCAACAAGCGACTTATGAGGGTATAATAAAAGTGTAATAGCCAAAACTGCTAAATGTACAAAATCTGACATTCCTAATGTGAAATACAATTATATATAGCTGTTAATTTCTAGAATGGCAAAAACAAAGATATATGATTCAAATAAATAAATAATAAAATCAAATAAAAAAAATAATTAAATACATGAAATAAATTAAAATAAATATAGCTATTTATATCTAGAATACCTAATATTTGATCTGAGTAATAAATGTAGCTATTAGTAAATGTATTATAACAAGTATAAAATATTTGATCCTAATAAATAAATAAATTCATTTATTTTCTGAAAAAAAATTATCTAAAGAAAAGATGCATATGGTCAAGCCATATTGCAGCTTACGGTATAGTCTTTACTTTAATATTAAAACTCATATTAGGCTAAATTACTCAGATGAAACCCATATATGTACACCAATAAAAGTAACCATTTTATTTAATAAATTAATTATTTACATACTAACTTAGTTATGCTAATTTTTAAATACAGAGTACATTTGGTAATTCATCTGAAATAATTGAAAGATATTTAAAACCATTCAATGAAATATATACATGAACAGATTGTACATGTACAATTTATGCAATAAGTAGGAATGTCAGGCTCATTTATCTTGCGCACTACGATGTGAACTCTAGTGCACTACAGTGTTAACTCTAGTGCACTACATTGTTAACTCTAGTGCACTACAATGTGAACTCTAGTGCACTACGATGTTAACTCTAGTGCACTACGATGTTAACTCTAGTGCACTAGCTAGTGAACCGTAGTTAACTTTACTTGTGCACTCCAGTGCACTTCACTACCAAGTTTAGCTTGCTCCCAACTGTACATTCAATTCATATAAATATATTTACACTTGCTAGGCTTTGTCACTATACGCTAATACTAGCCGATTTTGTTTACCATAACTGCATGGTAACATTGAACTTTGAACTTGCGTGTGAAAATGTTCTATGCAACGTAAAAGGATTACTTTTTTTAAAAGAAACACATGGCTTTGTTTACATTTTGACGCAACATTACGTGTATATTGTTGTTTTTCATAGAATTTTGGAAAAATGTAAACAATATATACATGTTTTATATTTATATATGATTCAAACAATTTTTAAATTAACAATTGTATAAAGAAACGGAAAAAATATCCCGACCGGGGAGACGTGCTTTCATTTTTGTTAAAATTAAAAATGATGGGTGTCAAATGTAAACATTACCTCTGTGCCTATGTTCGTCCTACGATCGAGTCTTTGGGGTGGACGGGCGTGAGACCCTCTGATAGAGGTCAGTTATAAACATATCCTCTTGTCTTTGTTCTTTGAGAATTTAATCATGTATACTATAAAACATGCACCGCTAATAATCCACGTGTTGACAGTTACGCGTCACCACAAATACATTATATCCATCGAACACGAGTGAATTTGTTTCATCTATCGATGGCGATGGATCTAAGCGTAGATTGTATAATCACATGGCTCCCAAGGATGATATCGTCAAGTCAGACGACATCTCAAACACATTGAGCTACTTAAAAATCGGTGTTTTGACAACTTCGGCAAACTCAAGTGTGTAAGCGTGCGTCAGCTTCGCCTCGCTGCACAATAACGGTCACCGAGTTCACACATGTGGCCGTGTACAAATTCTTTATGTTATTACGCTATATATTAACTTTTAGCAAAATTGAATATATACTTAAAGTTCTGATCTGATGAAATAAAATAATCTCTGAAATTAACTTTGTTTGTCATGTTTATTTTACTATAAAATATTGAACTTTTTGTCGTCGCGGATGAATAATTCTACCTTATGTGAAGAGTTATTATTCGCTGTTCAACTGAGTAAGCTCCTCCCACTTTTGTTAGTTATCTATAAGTTCCGAATGTTGAATGTCGTATGTCGAGCTGCACAACATTCAAAATTCCGTTCGTTTATCAGTTATACATAAGTTCTGAAATGTTATAGAAATAGAGAATATGTACATAATACATGGATATCATCGGAACCTTATTACAAATGTACTACATCAAATATGTAAAAGTTTCATGTTCGTCACCGATATGTAAGTTAATAGTGGATTTTTATAGGTTCGATTCGTCAACTCTGTGGTTCCGTCTCGACTTCCGCTGGCTAGGTCTACAGGTCAACGGACGACAGGTCAACGGACGACAACACAATTTATAAAGTTCAACATTTTATTATAGACAAGACACAATGGCTAAACATGGAGATGAAATACAGAACATCACAGAATGTTTACAGAGAACGCATTTCACCAACGAGACAACATGACCAAATAATACAGACTGTGACTGCGGGTGCCGCAGTCCAGTTAACCACAACACAAGTCTCAATTCATAACAGAGATGTTTAATGCTGACTTGATGTGCTGATGATGATGGTAAATAACTGAAAAAATACAAATAAGGATTTCTGAACTATTTGTAATGATTTACATAATCTCATAAAATTATCCCAATGTTAAGAAACACATATTTTAGAATGACTAGATTACACAGATTAAAGGATTTCACCAACATATTTTAGGAATGACTAGATTGAACAAATAATAAAAATAATTCGAAAACTACTCCTGAGAACACTACCGATTCATATCCGAGTAACATTATACACCTGTCTTACTACGAGTTTGCGTAAAACGAAGTAAATATTCACTAAAGTATTGCAAAATACAATAAACAACAATCATAAACTCGATACTGTAGAGCTATATGAATTATAAAAGGTATTAACATAGAACAAACCGAGCCGATCTAATAGACTAAACTGGGCGAGTTGTCTCTACAAAAATACTTAACTGACAAATGTAAACAAATGCAACTTATTTCCGACTGATTGTGCTTTTAAACAGAAAATATGCCCTATTTGAATGTTAATTATAGACTTTGAATTGTTTATGACAATCGACTTACTTCATGGGTCGAGCAGGCTTGCAGTTCTGAGTTAATAAAGTTTGCGCGCCATGTGCTTCTAACATGTGTTTCTGCACCGGAAATGTTAAAAATACACTAACAAACAGATTCGTATAACTGACCAAAATGTCCGGAACGTACAAACTAAAATACAATAGGTAAAGGGAGATAACTCTGGCGAAGACAGCACACTCCCCGCCATGATGCCCACAGCATCATTAATAACAAAGAAAAGAAATGGAAAAAATCTATGCACAGTTTTCAATAAGTAATACAAGTTCGGTGATAGGTCGAACGAAACATGTGGTTTGTTTTCCTTGGTCCGTGACACACTTTCCGTCAGTTTTTCGCGCCACGCGGATCTCTGCTTTGCGGACTCGACCATCATTTCCAGGGAATACCCTTGTCACTACACCCAAAGGCCAATGAATTCTAGGGGTCTGACTGTCCCGCATTAAAACCACATCACCTGGTGAGAGATTTCTTTGAACATTTTGCCACTTTCTCCTTTCTTGCAGGTTCTGCAAGTATTCAGAACACCAGCGACGCCAGAACATATCCGCAAGAATCTGTACGCGTTTCCACTGAGCTCTGTACAGATCTTTCCCGTTCAGCGGCAAATTGATATTTTCTATGCGGTTAGGTTTCTGTGTGAGTAACAATGACGGACTCAGTGGGTAAGGTTCTTCAGGGTCGGAAGAAATTGTAGTGATGGGTCTAGAGTTTATGATCGCGCTCGCTTCGGCAAGAAAGGTTACAAGAACTTCGTGTGTAAGTCCTTTCCCTGGAACCTCTAGGAGCAAGGTATCCAGTATCCGTCTCGTCACCCCAATCATTCGCTCCCATGCACCCCCCATATGGGACGCATGGGGAGGATTGAAAATCCAGGTACATCCACTGTTGTTGAGAAAGTTTGATACCTCCCGGTCCTCACAGTTGATAGCGTGTATCTTAAGATCGTCTGTTGCACCAATAAAATTTGTCCCTCTATCAGATCGAAATATTTTGACTGTTCCTCGTATGGAGAGGAATCTCCTAAGAGCGTTGATAAAGGATGAAGACGAGAGCTCTTCCACCGCTTCAATGTGTACAGCTCTGCTTGTTAGGCAAGTGAACAGTACTCCCCAACGTTTACTATTGGCTTGACCGCCCCGTGCCTACGAGAAACCACTTGCCATGGGCCAAAGCAATCCACACCGACGTTTGTAAAGGGTGGTCCCGGCTCGACACGATCACATGGAAGATCTGCCATCTTTTGGTGTAAGGTTTTCCCACGTAATTTTCTACATATAACACATCTATGAAGAAGCGATGAAATCAAGGATTTTCCTCCTGTGATCCAATATCCAGCCGAGCGCATTGCCCCAGCTGTTATGTGACGACCTTGGTGCTTGACTAGGTTGTGAAAGTGAAGGACCAGAAGTCTGGCAATGTGCGACTTGCCAGGTATGAGGACTGGTTTCTTTTCCTTGATATCAAGGTTAGAGTTCTGTAAACGACCTCCAACTCTTAACACGTCCTCCTCATCCAATACTTGGTTTAGTGACGAAACTGCACTATCCTTAGGTAGGGGTTTTCCTTCTTTAATACAACAGATGTCATTGTAGTATGAATCTCGTTGGACTTGGTGTAAGATGAAAGTGCAAGCGTTTTTGGTGTCATTGACACTACGGGGTAACAAGCGGTCTTTAATGCAGGAATCGGCATTATGAAATAAATAAGCTATCCTTTTAAGACAACTTATAGCAGCTACTAAGTCATTCCATCGAGAAAATTTCTCGAAGCGTTCTGGCCAGGATAACTTAGGCTTGTCTATGTTAGTTTTGCAGGACCTAACTTCTGCTCTCACCTCCTTGTCCAAGTGCGGATTCTCAATTTCATAGGAAGTTTCTCCACTTTGTTCCAATTCTCTCAACAAGAATGGTGGACCGGATAACCACATAGAATTAGCCATTTCCGATGGCGACACAGATCTGGTAGCCAGATCAGCCGGATTGCTTTCTGTTGAAACGTAAGACCATTGACTAGGTGTAGTGGCTTGACGAATTCTTGAAACGCGGTTCGCGACATATGTATGGAACCTCCTAGATTCGTTGTGTATGTAGCCTAACACTACACGACTGTCTGAGTAGAACTTAAAATCGGACAGTTGAAGATCTAAGTGTTCTGCAATGGATTCCGCTATCTCCACGGCCAAGACAGCTCCGCATAACTCCAATCTTGGGATTGTGTGTCCGTGACTGGGCGCAAGTTTTGATTTCCCTAGCACAAATCCTAAATGTATGTTCCCTTGCTCATCATGTGTTCTGATATAGGCAACAGCTCCTATAGCCTTCTCTGAGGCATCCGAAAAGACATGGATGTCTCTGTAAGCTGCATTGTAGATAGGGATCGGACTATACGTTCGAGGTACAGTCAGAGTATTTAACTCCTGCAGGGATTCCACCCAATGTTTCCATTCTTCTTGCAAGTCATCAGGGAGAGGTTTATCCCAATCATCGGTAGTAGATACTACCTTTCTGAGTAGTAGCCGACCTTGAATGGTAGTTGGTGCAATGAAACCTAGAGGATCATAGAGGCTGTTTACTTGCGACAAGACTCCTCTACGCGTATATGGTTTGTCATCTTGCGCAACATTAAAGGAGAATGTGTCACCATCAAGGTTCCAGTTGAGACCAAGGCTGCGTTGTGATGGTAGAGAGCTTGAAGAAAGGTCTAGATCCTTTAATCCACGAGCAAGATCGCAGTTAGGAAAGGCTGCAAGCACATCTTGAGAATTTGATGCCACCTTGTGCAACTTGAGGTTACCACCAGTTTCCAGAGCCTCCTGTGTCCGCTTTAATAGGGAGATAGCTTCGGCAGTGGTAGCCAATGACGTCAGAGCATCGTCCACATAGAAGTTTCTCTCAACAAACTGTCTGACGTCTGAACCATAAACTTCCTCTGAATCAAACGCAGTTTTCCGAAGACCATAGGTAGCCACGGCCGGGGATGTTGTGTTTCCGAACACGTGTACGCACATCCTGAATTCTATTAGGTCCTTTGACAAATCGTTGTCCCGATACCAGAAGAAGCGTAGATAATTTCTATGCTCAGGGTTGACATAGAAACAGTAAAACATCTTTTGAATGTCCGCCATGATACCAACCGGCCCTTGACGAAAACGCATGAGCACCCCAAGCAGACTATTTGTTAAATCGGGTCCCGTTAGCAAGACCTTGTTAAGAGAGATGCCATTTAGTTCTGCAGAGGAGTCAAAAACTGCTCTTATTTGGTCCTTCTTTTGGGGATGATATACTCCAAATATTGGTAGATACCAGACTTCTTCATTTTCCTGCACAGGAGGTGCCACCTCCGCATGTCCACGCCTGAGGATCTCGTCCATAAATGTAATAAAATGGGCCCGTTTGGTTGGATCCTTCCTCAGATTCGCCTCCAAAGATTTGGCTCGCTTGTAAGCCAGATTCTTGTTGTTTGGCAGACGGGGTCGAGTAACCTTGAAAGGCAGAGGTGCCTCCCAATTCCCGTCAGCGTTCTTTGACAGTCCTTTATCCATGATTTCCAAGAATTTGTTATCCTCAATGGATCTTGCAATCTTTTCGTCATCAGGAGTTCTTTGGAAAACATTGGCACCAAACAACTCATGTTCGTGTAAAGAGGTTCTTGTTCCCGTTTGGTCAGTGTAAGATTCTTGGATTTGAAGAGGTTAGGACATGGAGGAAATATAGATGATCGTCCACTTGATAAAATGTGGGTTTTGTATGCTGACACCAATTGTGGAGCGTGAACTTTATGAAGACATGTTTCACCGATAATTGTCCATCCAAGAGGAAGTCTTTGAGCATACGGCATACCAATCCGCTGGTCAAGTACATGGTGTGCTTGAATAACGTCACGACCGATGAGAAGATTTACATCGACATTGTTTTGTAATGGAGGAATGTGACTGGCTATATCCTTGAGGTGAGGATAGTTCATAGCAATATCTGGTGTGGGAATCTCCTCCTTGCAGTTTGGAATCTGGTCACATTCTATCAGATAGGACAAGTTAATTCTCGCGGTCCCATCATGAGACTCAACTACAAGATCCGTAGCTCGCCTTCCAGAGGTGTTGACCTTACCAGAGCACGACGATAAAGTGTAAGGGGAGGACACACTTCTAATCCTTAGCTGATCGAAAAGTGTAGAGTTGGCGAGTGACCTATTACTTTGATCGTCGACAATGGCGTATGTCTGTACCGCTTGTTCTGGTTTCCCATTAAGATAGATCCTTACTAACATAGTCTTTGCGCATGACTTCCCTCCAACATTTTCTCCACAGATCTGTGTGCATGTAGTATTGACAGGTCGTGAGGAAGATTGCGTAGAATTCTCCCCGCCGTTATCTGTCGAGCGGCCTGATGGTTGACGCGTAACATGCATTGCTGACGAATGGTTAACACTTCCACACTCGCTGCATTGAATGTCTGCAGTGCAATCAGGTTTCTTATGGGAAGTAGAGTTACAACACCTGAAACATATTTTCTTGTCTCTCAAAAACTCTCTCCTATCGGCTATAGGCTTTGACCGGAAGCCTCGGCACTGATTTAAGGAATGTCCGGCGTTATGGAGAGGGCAACGTGCCAAATCACTGTTTGATTTTGTCTCGTTTTTATTGTTTGTGACCAACGAATCACTCAGATCTGTTTTCCTGTTGTTAACTGTGTTACGCTGTGACGATCTGTCTTTCTTCTGTGTTGATGAGGTAGAGCTCATTGAGGAATCATATGAGAAACTCGGGTTGTTTTTTATACGACTTTGTTCACGAAGGAATTCCGCAAAGAACGGGAATGGTGGATAAGTAACGGAGTTGTATCTCATATGCCTAGCTGCTGTATTTGTCCACTTCTCTTGCAGATTAGGTGGAAGTTTAGCTACGATTGGCGATACACCTGTAGACGAGTCAAAATGCCCAAGTAAGCCTTCATATATTCTCTCTTCCTTCAGAGATTCTATCTCTGACACAATGTCGCTAAGCTCATACAGTTTCTGAGAGTCCTTGGGGGACAACCTGGGAAAGGATGTGAGTCTCTGTTGTATGGAAGTGAGGATAAGCTCGGGAGCCCCATAGCGTTCATCGAGTCTTTCCCAGATTCGATGTACTCCCCTCTCTGGATGTTGAGCATTAGCAGTTTTGATACTTAGCACCTGTCTCTGTGACTCTGGTCTGTCCATTTGACAAGAAGATCTAATTGTTCCTGAGCACTTACATCAAGGTCTGACATAATAGTAAGAAAACTAGCCTTCCAAGTTCTGTAAGACTCGGGTCTATCATTGAAGCTTGAAAGTCTGGATAGAAGGAGATCCTTTTTCATGAGAAATCTAGTGAAGTCTGACGCCACATTGTTTACTGGAGATGAGTGGTTTACAAACTCCTCTCTGTCAGGACGGTTCCTTATTTGATTTGACGGCACAAAGATAGTTGCTGCAGGGTTAAGCGGAGTATGTTTCAATGATGATTTTGGATTCCGTTCTGTTATCCGATTAGTTGTAGATTCTAACAGTTTTGGTTGGTTCTCTATGTCGGACCTGTTGTCATCGAGTTCATTGTCAAAACTGTCTAGATACCGTTCTACCTTTTCCTGTGGTGGCAGTGAAATACCTTCTTGGACTTCGATTCCACTTTTCCTGTAGAACTTCCACTTCCGCTTCAAGAGCGGCTACTTCTTTTTCTCGAGAAATAATATCAATCTCTGCCTTAATCTTAGCTTGTTGTAACTGAAGAGATGCTTCTTTCTTTGCATATTCAGCTCTAACTCTTGCTGCCCCAGCCTCAGCCCTTTTCTTAGTTAGCGTGTTTGTTAAACTGCTGCTGGTGGTTGAAAGCTGACTACCTGAGTGGTTACTAGATGCTCTAGAGTGTCGACGTTTAAGATTGAAGGAAGCATTACTGCTGTTTGATCTAACTTCATCAAATGACAGATTGTGTTCATGTTCCTCACTGTCGGTACGAAGTTTTTTTATAATGCGTAGAGCCTTATCACACATCCACTGATAACCCTCCTCTGCCAATCTGTATTCCTTTAAGAGTTTCATACTATCTTCAGTTTTAGTCCGTAGTAAGAACTCCATTGTAGTTGTCGACAAGGTTTCATATTTCTTTATTCTCTCCTTGAGGGTATTCTCCAAACGAATAAGATAAGCTGGGTCACCTTTTTCACTTTCGTCTAAGTTTTCTACTCTTGATATTACAGAGTCAACCGTCTGCCATGCCCGTGACATGTTTTTGTTGTGCTTGAATAAGGTATCCTTGTAAAGTTCATACCCTTCCTCAGTGAGGGTGTGGATTCTGCCTGCTGTAGCCATGTCCATGAATTATTTACTGTGACTGCGGGTGCCGCAGTCCAGTTAACCACAACACAAGTCTCAATTCATAACAGAGATGTTTAATGCTGACTTGATGTGCTGATGATGATGGTAAATAACTGAAAAAATACAAATAAGGATTTCTGAACTATTTGTAATGATTTACATAATCTCATAAAATTATCCCAATGTTAAGAAACACATATTTTAGAATGACTAGATTACACAGATTAAAGGATTTCACCAACATATTTTAGGAATGACTAGATTGAACAAATAATAAAAATAATTCGAAAACTACTCCTGAGAACACTACCGATTCATATCCGAGTAACATTATACACCTGTCTTACTACGAGTTTACGTAAAACGAAGTAAATATTCACTAAAGTATTGCAAAATACAATAAACAACAATCATAAACTCGATACTGTAGAGCTATATGAATTATAAAAGGTATTAACATAGAACAAACCGAGCCGATCTAATAGACTAAACTGGGCGAGTTGTCTCTACAAAAATACTTAACTGACAAATGTAAACAAATGCAACTTATTTCCGACTGATTGTGCTTTTAAACAGAAAATATGCCCTATTTGAATGTTAATTATAGACTTTGAATTGTTTATGACAATCGACTTACTTCATGGGTCGAGCAGGCTTGCAGTTCTGAGTTAATAAAGTTTGCGCGCCATGTGCTTCTAACATGTGTTTCTGCACCGGAAATGTTAAAAATACACTAACAAACAGATTCGTATAACTGACCAAAATGTCCGGAACGTACAAACTAAAATACAATAGGTAAAGGGAGATAACTCTGGCGAAGACAGCACACAGACCTTAGTTGAACAACTGCAACACACTATATTTTAATTTCCGACTCAAACGACCACCCTTTTCCGACCCTGGGATTCACTAAATTAACATTTACCACATTTTTAAATACTGCCTAGCGCTGTCTACATGGAATATAACCAACCAACCACCTGGCTATATACCCAAATTTAATAATATGCCATGAACAGCACGTGCTCAAGCTATACAGGTATGAACCGGAAACGGTATTCCCAAGCGGGGATATCCCATAACAAATGGAGTCTATGTACTATTTAGAAAAATGTCGCTTAAAAGATCAATTTGTTTATATGTCTTAGCGAGACAATATTAATTCATTTTTTATGTTACACAACAATGTGCCGATGGTGTGAAGCCGGTATATTCAGATCGAGTAGGGTTGCATAAAGTTATGAGGACACAATTATCATTTCTAAATGCAGGTGGCTTTAAATCGAAAAATTACCATGTTAAGAACGCTTTATAATCATTAAACTTTATCGTAAAACTCATCTCAGCCATTCTAAATCGTAATTTTTCCCGAGACCCCCCTAACACCGAATTCTCGCGCCTTTGGGCGCTTGCAAATTCATCAAAATGCATCGTAAAACTCATCTAAGCCATTCTAAATTGTAATTTTTTGCGGGGGAGACCCCCGGACCCCCCAAACACCAAATTTCTCGTGCTTTCGGGCGATCGCAAAATCATCAAAATACATAAAACTCATCCCGGGGGTCACCCTCAGACCCCTAATAAAACACCAAAATCTTGCGCCTTCAACGCTCACACGCTAATTTGGCCAATTTGCGTATTCGTTAATTTCCTTTTAGCGACCCCACTGTCTATAAATGTGTACAAGGATTAAATTTAGTGATATATGAAAAATGTACATAAAGCATATATTATATGGTTTGGGAGTTGAATTAATCTCCTCCTGTAGGTGTGAATAACAGTGTTTTACAGAGCAAATATATTGATGGAGCCATGAATCCCATAATACAGATATTAATTAGTTTGTTTACGATATTTCAAGTAATTTGTGCATATTTTTTTAAGTTATAAAAAATCGGCAATATTTTGAGTGTAACAGGAGCGAGAGGGGCCCAGTTTGCAACGATGTCAAACTACACCCGACGCGCCCCTAGTGCAACCCAGGTTCGTTGGGTATTATTTGATATATGCTTGTCTGTTGGTAGGAGGAAGAACAAACTACTGGGTTTAGATGATAAGGAACAGTTTATTATGACTATAACAGTAACTATTTACAACATACATCACACATACATCCACACACATATTATAACCAGCCCCCTTTCCCGTACCTAATTATCTATTACAGTTTTATTCCCATCTAATTACTAAATATAAAATAGTCACCTATAGCCTAGTAGCGGAGCTGGCAGCACGCAGGAACTTAATCCATCAGACTGCCCAGTCTACTAGAACTAACCCGAATATATCCCCATACCCGAGTCTAGGCAGCCAATCACAACAGAGAAAACACAGACACACATTTAGGACATCTCACGAGAAATGAATGCACGACACAAACACTACCACAGTATAGAGAAATACAAAGGTCACAGCACAGGTACACAATACACCTACGGACTGGTTAGCTTGCCTAGACAGTAAACATATAAATTAATGTCCCCCGCTACACTCCCCCTTTCTTTCAAAAAGTTACATCCCGTGACAAATCTTACATACAAAAAACAAACACTTAGAAAAATGTATAAAGTACAAAGTAAATACGTTATAAAGATAACGTTTGTCATAATAGTTTTAAGATTTAACAATTGTATAATTGAACATTAACAAAAAAAAAATAATATGTCCAAACGGATTACGAATGTCCATAAAATAGAGTCACTTTTCCATGTTCAGACAGAACCATCCAAATCTATCATTCCGATTCTTCCATTAAGTCCAAGTAGTCCTGGTCCCCAGTGTCGATTCTCGCTTCTACACAGCTCCTCCCCGGCCCATATGTAACAGTGGTGGCTATGGCCCTTCCCTCCTCGTCCTTACCAAATCTGATGTCATCATCCCGGCACTGATGTACCGTTGAGGTCTCGATCTGACCTGGACCGACTCCGGCAGCGACGTGTCTCCTCCGCCGGACACTCTCCCGATAAGCTGCCATCCGCTCTGGAACCGGCCTCAGGGGGATCGAGACCCCCCCGGTAGGGATGTACCGCCGGTTTGGTCCCTCCACGCCCTCCGTTGCCTTCACCGCCTCCTTTGCTGCATCAGGGGTATATTTGTGCCGCCTCATATAATGTCGCTCTAACTGGTGTTTACAGTAATGTGTAAACGGACACAGGGTACACTGGTACTTGACCAGTTCTGCCCTGTGCCTGTCCAGCCAATGCGCCCTCATCCGTTTATAGGTACTGATGAACTGTCCGCACGCAGCTGCAGGACACTTCATCCCTCCCTCATCCCACCAGACACGGTCGTTGTCCAACTCGTTCTGTTCTGACATGTCGACAGTAATTTGTAAGATATCCATGGTCATATCTGTAAAAACATGAACAGTAAAGACAAGTGCATAAGTATTTATATACATCCATGTACATATTCCAATTTTATCTCATCAAATATTCTGGTGTGAATATCTTTTTAGGTCTAATAATTCGCCCAGCTCTGGATTTTACAGGGGTGGTTACCTCCCTTGGATCAAACACACTATGGTCCATAAACGAGTCTTGTACCTCACAATCACCTCCCCCATTTTCCAGTAAAATTGGTTCTTGCGGTACTATTTGATCCCCCTCTACCCATTCCGCAGGCTCTAACCTACCCATATAAGGCTTGGCGTGATCAACATGTATTGTAATGGGACGGGCATGGGGAGTTCTCTGGATTTCATATGTAACCTCGGAAATTTTCCTAATTACCTTGTAGGGCCCTGTCCAGCCCATACCAAGCTTGTTATTAAGCTGTGGGGGATACCAACGCCAGACAAAATCTCCTACCTCATATTGTTATGTATGACACTAAATACATGTAGTTATGAGATAAGGGAGATAACTCCTATAGCTTTTTTTATCAATACATCCTATGAAGGTCATATCATTGATTTAGGTTATAGAACTTTCTAGAATATAATCATGTATAAACAAATATGTTTGTAAACATGTTGATTTTAAGTAAAGATCTAGAATGATCTATTTCCAGAAAGTTATGTGTGTTTATTTGTTTACTGCTTTTAGTTAGATATTTCTAGAAGTAGAAGGTTCTCCAATATTCTTGAATTAGGGTTAAGCTATATATACTCCAGCTGTCCAAAGCTAATCAGAACTGTAATGAGACCTGTAATAAGACATATCAAGAATTGTACAGCGCCATATAAGATTCTATTGGGAGAGCTATTGTGACTTTATCTGTGGATTATTACAACACTTTGTGTGGATTTATTCATATTGCCTGGAACTTTACAAATCACCGGTGGACATTCAATTTCCTTGTGGATTTGTGATTATTGTGAATTTGAAACCCGGAAGGATCAAGGATTATATCAGGATATTCGCATACAGATAAGTAACACTTCAAATCATCGTACTACTCTTGTACCACCACCAATTACTTTAGATATTGTAAACCATCTCTGTATAATATTGTATATATAATTAAATTGTGTTTTGAATTTAGCTGCTGGTTTCTCCTTTCTGTTATTCGTTCATGTAACAGGAATTGGGAGCTCGTCCGGGATCGATATTTTATTTGTGAATTCTAACTTTGAAAAATTAATTAAGAAATTTTCAAAATTTGTGTACAAACTTTGAGTTTACATTTGAAACCAACAGCTAGATAAATATGACTACTATGCAAGTAGAACAGTTTGTTAAAGCGCCATCCCTGGAAGTTCTTTTGCAAGTTAGTAAGAAGGATTTACTGTTATTGGGTAAACATTTAGGCCCTACTATCAAAACTAATTTGAGGAAAGCTGAAATTAGGAATGTAATTATAAGATATTTTGTTGACAATGACAAATTTGACTCTAGTGCATTAGATAGTATAGAGGAAACAGTCAGCTCAGAAATTCAAATTAGACAAATGGAACTTGAACATGAAATGAGACTAAGACAAATGGAAATAGAAAAAGAGTTAAGAGAAAAAGAAATTGAAAGAGAATTAAAAGAAAAAGAGATTGAGAGAGATCAGATGTTAGAGCTAGAGAAGCAGAAAATTCAAGCTGAAACAGAACTTAGAATGAAAGAATTAGAGCTAGCTTCTCAAGACAGTTCAAGTAATCTAACTTTTAGGGGTTTACAAGGAAACAGAGGTTTTGATGTCAGTAGAAACATTAGGTTAGTTCCTCCTTTTCAAGAGAAAGAAGTTGACAAGTATTTTCTGCATTTTGAGAAAATAGCTGATAGTATGAAATGGCCTGAAGATAAGCTTACAATGCTTCTTCAAAGTGTCTTGATTGGTAAAGCTAGAGACATTTATTCTTCTTTATCTGTAGATGAGATTTCAAATTACCAAGTAGTCAAGAAAGCTATTTTGAAAGCTTATGAGTTAGTTCCTGAGGCTTACCGCCAGAAATTTCGAAACTCGAGAAAGAGAGATGAACAAACTCATGTAGAATTTGCCAGAGAAAAGGAACAATTATTTAATAGGTGGTGTGATTCTAAAGAAATTGATGAGGATTTCGGTAAATTGAGGCAATTATTGTTGATAGAGGAGTTTAAAACGTTGTGTCCACACAAACATAAAAAACTCATTTAGATGAGAGAAAAGTTGAAACACTTAGTGAAGCAGCTACAATGGCTGATGATTACGCTCTCACCCACAAAGGCTCATTTGTTAAAAACAGTTCTCAAGACAAAAACAGTACCACAGGTACTAGTAAATTTGGTCAGCCTAGGAACCCAACCTTTAGTGGCCCTTCCTACGACAAACCTAAATTAGGTGATAAAACTAAGTCTGCTTCTAAAACAGATGATAGGGTAGGTGTGGGGTCTCCTTCTGGTCCTGTTTGTAATTACTGCAAGAAAGTAGGGCATACTATGTCTGAATGTTATTCTCTCCAGCGTAAGGAGCAAAGGCGTAAACAGTCAGTTCCTTCTGTGTTAGCTATGTCAAAGCCTAGTCAGAAACTTAGTGATATTGTGGAAGATTCTAAAGTGTCTGTTGAGATTAAGAGCTCAGAGTCTGATAGCGTCTTGGAGAAGTACTCTCCCTTCATTTCTGAAGGTTTTGTTTCACTTACTAGTGATATTACCAACTTGAAACCTGTGAAGATTTTGCGAGATACTGGGGCTTCTCATTCTTTAATATTAGATGGCGTAGTGCCTTTGTCTGAGGAGACCTCATGTGGTAGTAGTGTTTTGCTTCAAGGTGTAGAGTTAGGTTTTGTTAATGTGCCTCTCCATTCTGTGTATTTAAAGTCAGACTTGGTTACTGGGCCTGTCACCATTGGTGTTAGACCGGAACTTCCCATAGAGGGCGTGTCGCTCATTTTAGGCAATGACTTGGCTGGAGAGAAAGTTAGGGTAGATCCCTTAGTGTCCAGTATTCCAGATAAAACAGATGATGCTGAGACTATTCAACAGGAATTTCCTGGTATTTTCCCTTCTTGTGCTGTAACTCGTTCAATGAGTAAGAAGGTTTCTGATGTTGCAGTAGTTGAGGATCATTATAGTCCAGGGTTAGGTGACACTTTCTTGGCTCATGATATAGAGGATGTCGGGAGCAAGTGTGATCTTTTGAGCAATCCTGTAGACTTTGATAGTGATAGAGTTGTTCCTAACAAGGGTACTTCTTTGTCTGACATGATGAGTAAATCATCTTTGTCTAGAGAGGAGCTTATAGTAGAACAGGAGAAAGATCCTGAAATCTCCTTATTGTGTAATCGGGCTTTGAGTGAGGAAGAGGCTGAGAAAGTCCCGGTTTGTTACTTCCGTCAGTCAGGTGTGTTGATGCGCAAGTGGCGCCCCCCTGATGTGTCTCCCGAGGAAGACTGGAAGGTTGTCAATCAAATAGTTGTCCCACCGAGGTATAGGCAAGATATTCTAAGTTTGTCTCATGATGTACCTATGGCAGGGCATCTAGGTGTGACCAAGACTTATAACAGGATCTTAGATCACTTCTTTTGGCCCAAGTTGAAACGGGATGTGGCTGATTTTTGTAGGTCTTGTCATACTTGTCAGGTGGTAGGGAAACCTAATCAGAAAATCCCTGTTGCACCTTTGCACCCCATTCCAGCATTTGAGGAACCATTTAGTAGAGTCATTATAGACTGTGTAGGTCCTCTACCCAAAACTAAGTCTGGGAATGAGTATCTTTTAACTATTATGTGTGCTTCCACACGCTTTCCTGAAGCCATTCCACTCAGGAATATTAAAGCCCCTAACATAGTCAAGGCTTTGGTTAAATTCTTTACATTGGTTGGTCTTCCAAAAGCTGTCCAATCGGACCAAGGTTCGAATTTCATGTCTGGTATTTTTCAACAAGTCATGTACCAGCTCCAGATCAAGCAGTATAAGTCTAGTGCTTATCATCCAGAGTCTCAGGGTGCTTTAGAACGTTTTCATCAGACATTGAAGAATATGATGAGATCTTATTGTTTTGAAAACAAAAGAGATTGGGACGAAGGTATACACATGTTGTTGTTTGGCGTTAGAGAATCTGTACAAGAATCTCTTGGCTGTCGTCCCTTTGAACTTGTGTTTGGACACACTGTACGTGGTCCTTTGAAAATTTTGAAAGACAAAATTTTGGACGAAGATTCTAAAGTTAATCTCTTAGAGTATGTGTCTAACTTTAAGCAAAGGTTGACAAGGGCATGTGAATTGGCAAAAGAAAATTTGGCCGTTACTCAAACCAAAATGAAAACATGGTATGATAAAGATGCCCGTGCAAGAAGTTTTTACGCTCTAATGGTGACTGTTACTACTACGCTCTAATGGTGACTGTTACTACTACGCTCTAATGGTGACTGTTACTACTACGCTCTAATGGTGACTGTAACTATGTAACTACTACGCTCTAATGGTGACTGTAACTACTACGCTCTAATGGTGACTGTTACTACTACGCTCTAATGGTGACTGTTACTACTACGCTCTAATGGTGACTGTTACTACTACGCTCTAATGGTGACTGTTACTACTACGCTCTAATGGTGACTGTTACTACTACGCTCTAATGGTGACTGTAACTACTACGCTCTAATGGTGACTGTTACTACTACGCTCTAATGGTGACTGTAACTATGTAACTACTACGCTCTAATGGTGACTGTTACTACTACGCTCTAATGGTGACTGTTACTACTACGCTCTAATGGTGACTGTTACTACTACGCTCTAATGGTGACTGTTACTACTACGCTCTAATGGTGACTGTTACTACTACGCTCTAATGGTGACTGTTACTACTACGCTCTAATGGTGACTGTTACTACTACGCTCTAATGGTGACTGTAACTACTACTACGCTCTAATGGTGACTGTTACTACTACGCTCTAATGGTGACTGTAACTACTACGCTCTAATGGTGACTGTAACTATGTAACTACTACGCTCTAATGGTGACTGTAACTATGTAACTACTACGCTCTAATGGTGACTGTTACTACTACGCTCTAATGGTGACTGTTACTACTACGCTCTAATGGTGACTGTAACTGTAACTACTACGCTCTAACTGTTACTACTACGCTCTAATGGTGACTGTTACTACTTACTGTAACTACTACGCTCTAATGGTGACTGCTCTAATGGTGACTGTTACTACTACGCTCTAATGGTGACTGTAACTACTACTACGCTCTAATGGTGACTGTTACTACTACTACGCTCTAATGGTGACTGTTACTACTACGCTCTAATGGTGACTGTTACTACTACGCTCTAATGGTGACTGTAACTACTACGCTCTAATGGTGACTGTTACTACTACGCTCTAATGGTGACTGTTACTACTACGCTCTAATGGTGACTGTTACTACTACGCTCTAATGGTGACTGTTTACTACGCTCTAACTACTACTTACGTAACTACTACTACGCTCTAATGGTGACTGTTACTTACAATGTAACTACTACTACGCTCTAATGGTGACTGTTACTACTACGCTCTAATGGTGACTTACTACTACTACGCTCTAATGGTGGTGTCTACTGGTTCTCTATGTTACTACTACGCTCTAATGGTGACTGTTTACTACTACGCTCTAATGGTGATTACTACTATTATGGTGACTAATGGTGGACTGTTAAACTGTACTACTACGCTCTAATGGTGATGTAACTACTATACGCTCTAATGGTGACTGTTACTACTACTACGCTATTTAATGGTGACTGTTACTACTACGCTCTAATGGTGTGTTACTACTACGCTACTAATTTCAGACTGTCTATGTACTACTACGCTCTAATGGTGCTCTAACTGTTACTACTACGCTCTCTAACGTAACTACTACGCTCTAATGTGGTGACTGCCTTACGCTCATCTACTACTGTTAACTACTACTACGCTCTAATGGTGACTGTAACTAAACTAATGTTAACTGTAACTACTACGCTCTAATGGTGACTGTTACTGTAATACTTCTACTACGCTCTATGGTGACTGTTGCTAGACTAACGCTCTAATGGTGACTCTTACTACACGCTCTAGGGGACTATGTTACTACTACGCTGTATGGACTGTTACTACTACGCTCTAATGGTGACTGCTAGACAATGTAACTACTACGCTCTAATGGTGACTGTACTACTACTACGCTCTAATTGTGACGTCATCTACTACGCTCTAATGGTGACTGTACTACTGATAACTACGCTCTAATGGTGACTGCTTGAAACTACGCTCTAATGGAATCTTACTACTACGCTAACTACTACGCTCTAATGGTGACTGAAACTATAACTACGCTCTAATGGTGATGGTGACTGTGGACTGTTACTACTACGCTCTAATGGTGACTGTTACTACTACGGTGGTGACCCGAGACTTACGAGGATTGACGGCTCAACTAATCTTCACTACGCTCTAATGGTGCTGATACTGTTACTACTACGCTCTAATGGTGACTGTTACTACTACCCCATCGCTCTAATGGTGAGATACTAACTACGCCTCTAATGGAAAGATTTAACTGTATTACTACAAGACAGCTCTGCAATGTGTAGAACATACGCTTAATGGTGATAAACTGTTACTACTACGCTCTAATGGTCGTGACTGTTAACTACGCTCTAACTAGTACTACGCTCTAATGAACTTGACTGTTAATACTACGCTCTAATGGTGACTTTGACCTATAATGTAACCGCAATACTAATTAATGGTGACTGTTTACAGGTACTACGCTCTAATGGTGACTGTAACTACTAATATTTTCTATGACTGTGAATATTTTAAAATACGCTCTATGGTGGTGACTGTTACTACTACGCTCTAATGGTGACTGTTACTACTACGCTCTAATGGTGACTGTTACTACTACGCTCTAATGGTGACTAGTTACTAACTACGCTTTAATGGTGACTGTTAAATTTACTACGCTGGAATTATGGTGATAACTACTACGCTCTAATGGTGACTGTAACTGCTCTAATGGTGACTGTTACTATTACGCTCTAATGGTGACTGTTACTACTATACGCTCTAAGTGACTGTTACTACTAAGAGAAATACTTTTTATAAAATACTGTCACTACATCACTATGTCATTATGTTTACGTTTACTTGTACCGTCTACTATATAATCTAACCAAGGCAAAGTGAAGTATATGGCGGTATAACTGACACCCAAAACGTGACCATTCTGAAGTCACTAATTAATGTTGACGTGGTGACGTCAACTGATCACCGTCAAAATGGCTGTTCCATCTTGTGGATTAAATCGTCGTTAATAAACGGTTTTCCTGGTCTAGCTTAAACAATGTTAATGCAGAGACCCCAAAATGAGTTGGTAATGTAAATATAAGCATTAAACTATCTATGGTCTATATACAGTAGATGCCAGAGCTTTGTAGACAATCATTTTATTAAGATTGTCTGCAAAGCTCTGGCATCTAAATTGTATATAGACCATAGATGTCATAGGAAGATAGTTTAATGCTTAGATATCCACTAGTATCTATAGTAGGTGCAAGGAACGTTTGTTTGAACGGACTTTACAAAAGCAGATTATGGCATACATGGAGACTTCATAAATAATTATAAAATGCTTATTTTCTTCACATTCCTTACTTTTTAAGTAAGTATAAAAATGATAAAACCATATACATAATATAAAGAAAACACAAATTCATAAGTATAACTGAACCATTCGAGACAGTTATGGCATTCCATATAGATGCCCGCTGCTGTAGTACAGTCCGTTACCAAGTTCTATCTTGGACCCAGGCACTGTTAAACACAACAAACTAAATACTGCCGACAATATATACAAATAAATGGCTAGTCCACTTACACCTGGTAAATACAACAACTGAATCACCTTGAACAACCTTTATCGAGGCTGCTTCACCATGGCAGTCAGTTAATCTTGTACAAAGTACACAGTATCACAACACCTATGACCGAGTCACCCTTTTACCGCGGCACCAAGTGCTTTGGCAAACCTTGTCTCATTGTTCAAGGAACACGTCGCCCTGTGTTACTGAACACCAGGTATCGAACTGACATCCCGATACCCTGTACTCGTTAGCACGTCACCCTGTACTGCAGTACCCTGTAACGTATACCCCATGGTGACAGCAACAGTGGAACCCCAACTTCCTCAGCTTGACCCAAACTTATTCAGCTTTGTCACTGACAGAATCTTGCTGAAGCAGAAATTCGCCTCATACTTCATGCTCCTTGTTGATTGGATTGATGGGGCTTAATTAACGTCCTTGTTCCGGTTATAACTGAGCCTAGGACACTAAGTGGGGAGGGGGTTTGATGGGGATATCAAGGGAGGCAATTTCGCAGTTTACTATATATAATGAGGGTTCTAAATTGTTTGGGCCAGAAACACTAACACTGTGCCTTACACTATTTAATTTGTTGATTGATTGATTTATTGATTGGATGGGGCTTAACGTCCTTGTTCCGGCTATAACCCAGCCTAGTATATAAAATTGTTGACAGTCTAGCTAAACTATATATGTAAGGATTGGTGGATTATTCTTGGTATACATAATTTCAATAATTAACTATTTATTTATTGCAACAGTAACCAACCTCTCATTGCCAATATATCTTCCCTATATATAACTGTAAAATTAGAAACTATTTGCAATATTCCAGACCTGCTCATTAATTAAACAAGAGACCCAAAGGGCCTTAACGGTCATCTGACTACCTTGGCAATAGTAAAATTAATCATATACGGTGTCACTTTGTCAAGACCATGTCAGGATCATTTTCAATTTCTTTCAACAAATTTTATTTCAAACAAGAGGCCCAAGGGCCTTGATATATAGGGAATTAATTGGATATAGTGTCATGGTAGCCATCTTCGATTTGGGATCAACCAGAGATGTAACAATACTTTGTCGGGACCATGTCAGGATCATTTCATGCAAGTTTCAGCCAAATCGCACCGGTAGAACTTAAGAAGAAGTTAAAAATGTGTTTTCAAGATGACGGCTGTGGCGACCATCTTGGATTTCAGATCAACCCGAAAAATAACAACACTTTGTCGGGACCATGTCAGGATCATTTCATGCAAGTTTCAACCAAATCGCACCGGTAGAACCAGAGAAGAAGTTCTAAATGTGTTTTTAAGATGGCGGCTGTGGCGGCCATCTTGGATTTCGGATCGACCCGAAAAATAACAACACTTCGTCGGGACCATGTCAGGATCATTTCATGCAAGTTTCAGCCAAATCGCACCGGTAGACCTTGAGAAGAAGTTCAAAATGTGTTTTCAAGATGGCGGTTGTGGTGGCCATCTTGGATTTCAGATCGACCCGAAAAATAACAACACTTCGTCGGGACCATGTCAGGATCATTTCATGCAAGTTTCAGCCAAATCGCACCGGTAGACCATGAGAAGAAGTTCAAAATGTGTTTTCAAGATGGCGGTTGTGGTGGCCATCTTGGATTTCAGATCGACCCGAAAAATAACAACACTTTGTCGGGACCATGTCAGGATCATTTCATGCAAGTCTCAGCCAAATTGCACCGGTAGAACTTGAGAAGAAGTTCAAAATGTGTTTTCAAGATGGCGGCTGTGGCGGCCATCTTGGATTTCAGATCGACCCAAAAAATAAAAACACTTTGTCGGGACCATGTCAGGATCATTTCATGTAAGATTCAGCTAAATCGCACTGGCAGAACTTGAGAAGAAGTTCGAAATGTGAAAAGTTAACGCACGGCGCACGGCGGACGACGACGGACGAAACATGACGACTATAGGTCATCCTGACCCTTCGGGTCAGATAACCTAAAAAAAAGAATCATTATAAACTTCCGGAAATCAAGGGGAATAACTCCAATAAAAATATTGTACAATCATTCGCTTTAGATCAGTATAGTTTCTATGCCACATAGATCATGATATACAACGGAGCACAACAATCAAACAGTTGCCGCTGAGTCAATCACAAACAATTTAGTCTCGATGTCGCCATACTGATTAAGGTTTTAGACCCTGTTTAAACTAGTGATATTTTGTATGCAAGTATATCACACCTTAGGAATACTAAGTTGTTAAAAAGTACACGTGTGTGTATCAGGTCTAACCTACATTTCTGTCACCAAATACCCATGTCACTATGTTTATTTGTGTCATAGGTACTACTGTGGATTACTGCCGAGTCGTAGATTGGTGTGTTGCGTATACATCTTGGCAAATACGCGAAATGCACATGTTAGTTTTGCATATCCACAGGGTTCGGTATTCCATCTTTGCATATTACAGAGTTAGCTCCCTTGCGGGTAGGTATCGATTGTTACGTCATTATTTTGTGAGCGCAATTCACGTCGTTTTCTCCGAAACGTATGACGTTATGCTTGCAAACACATGACGTCACAATCAATACCTACCCACAAGTGAGCTAACTCTGTAATATGCAAATTCGGGATATATTTCTGTCACCAAATATGAATGACACTTTATTTATTTGTGTCTTTAGCATGTAAGGACTCCTTGTTTGTGCGGATTCTATTTTACAAAAGCACGCGCAGTAGTTAAAAAGAGTGTCTAAAACCTTATTCACATTCATGACTACTCGAATGCCAAATTTTTGTTCTGCACAAAATATGAAGAATTCTTCCATATGTCGTCCGTCTTTTCGATTTTGAAATGAGGAGTTTTGATAAAAACTGCAGTATTATTAGTAATTTGATGATCAGGAGGAAAATGTTAGTGATTTCAGTCATTGTAAACAATTCGTGATCCAAACGGAATGCATTCAGATCATGTACTAAAGTCATCAGATCGAAAATCGCAGAAAACAGTGTAAATAGTACCAAACAAGCTATTGCTATCTGGAACATGATCACAGTGTAGACCATGCCGAGTAAATGACAACAGCCAGTATATGTCTTGGCGTCAAGTATTTCATCAATGCGGTTCTTGTGTTCATAAAACACATCCATGATTGTTTTATCGCTGCCAAACTGAAACAAATGTAGCATGTCCCTTTGTAACTCGGTACAGTCCCTTCTATATGAGTGGTACCTCCGTATGTCTGTTTGATCGACAGTCTGACACGCGCAGATTCCTCTAGTAAGGCATTGTGTAGATATGTCAAATGCACGCGCCTTTTTAGCCAGCAGTCTAGGTATGTTTTTGGCGCGAAGTTTTCTCACCGCGTCCTTCAGTTCCGTGGTGACGTGGTGAGGATGGTCTAGGAGCTGACATGTAGTGCACATCACACGGTTACACGTGTGGCAGAAAAATCCGACATCATTGTCAGGATGGGACGGACATGTTTGTTTAGATTTGCTGCGCTGTATGACGTCACGTAGAAATGGGCGGGAATCTAGCTCGTCCCTACGCAGTGTCTGGTGATTACACCTAATCGTGTCCCTCCGCGAGCAATGTCGACACAAACTCAATTTACACTTTAAACATATCAATGTTTCCTCGCCACCTTGGCAAACTGCACACCGAAGGTTTGTAGATCTCACAGTGTCGATGATATTGTTCACTGTGAAGTTTTTCCGCAGATTCCGTACATTATTATTATACACGATATAGGTTTCCTTACACAATGGACATTGTCTGTAACTAAGAATGGAGGTTTCGTAAGCTTTCCTGATACATTCCAAACAGAATGTATGACCACAACTTAAAATCCTTGGGTCATTGAATAATTCCTTACAAATGCTACATTTGAGATCCCCTTTAATCTCTTCCAACCTATTTCTGGAAGCCATGGTCTGTTCAGGCTCGTTTTTCACTTCCTCTGATAATAGAAAACAAATCATTAATTCAATTAAAATGTGCTATTTTCTCTTATTGCATCGCAAATAGTTAACTGCCTTGTGGGTAGTTATACATTGTGAAAGAAGACTAATGTGTAGTCTTATAACACAAGTCTATGTGTAGTCTTATAACACAAGTCTGTGTGTAGTCTTATAACACAAGTATATGTGTAGTCTTATAACACAAGTCTATGTGTAGTCTTATAACACAAGTCTATGTGTAGTCTTATAACACAAGTATATGTGTAGTCTTATAACACAAGTCTATGTGTAGTCTTGTAACACAAGTATATGTGTAGTCTTATAACACAAGTATATGTGTAGTCTTATAACACAAGTCTATGTGTAGTCTTATTACACAAGTCTAGGTGTAGTCTTATAACACAAGTATATGTGTAGTCTTATAACACAAGTATATGTGTAGTCTTATAACACAAGTCTATGTGTAGTCTTATAACACAAGTCTATGTGTAGTCTTATAACACAAGTCTATGTGTAGTCTTATAACACAAGTCTATGTGTAGTCTTATAACACAAGTCTATGTGTAGTCTTATAACACAAGTCTATGTGTGGTCTTATAACACAAGTATATGTGTAGTCTTATAACACATTCAAGTCTATGGTGGTCTTATAACACAAGTCTATGTGTAGTCTTATAACACAAGTCTATGTGTAGTCTTATAACACAAGTATATGTGTGGTCTTATAACACAAGTCTGTGTGTAGTCTTATACAAAAGTCTATGTGTAGTCTTTTAACACAAGTCTATATGTATGTGTAGTCTTATAACACAAGTCTATGTGAGGTCTTATAACACAAGTCTATGTGAGGTCTTATAACACAAGTCTATGTGTGGTCTTATAACACAAGTCTATGTGTAGTCTTATAACACAAGTATATGTGTAGTCTTATAACATAAGTCTATGTGCGGTCTTATAACACAAGTCTATGTGTAGTCTTATAACACAGGTCTATGTGTAGTCTTATAACACAAGTCTATGTGTTGTCTTATAACAGAAGTCTATGTGTGGTCTTATAACACAAGTCTATGTGTAGTCTTATAACACAAGTATATGTGTAGTCTTATAACACAAGTCTATGTGTAGTCTTATAACGCAAGCCTATGTGTAGTCTTATAATACAAGTCTATGTGTAGTCTTATAACACAAGTCTGTGTGTAGTCTTATAACTCTAGTCTATGTGTAGTCTTATAACACAAGTCTATGTGTGGTCTTATAACACAAGTCTATGTGTAGTCTTATAACACAAGTCTATGTGTAGTCTTATAACACAAGTCTATGTGTAGTCTTATAACACAAGTCTATATGTAGTCTTATAACACAAGTCTATATGTAGTCTTATAACACAAGTCTATGTGTAGTCTTATAACACAAGTCTATGTGTAGTCTTATAACACAAGTCTATGTGTAGTCTTATAACACAAGTCTATGTGTAGTCTTATAACACAAGTCTATGTGTAGTCTTATAACACAAGTCTATGTGTAGTCTTATAACACAAGTCTATGTGTAGTCTTATAACACAAGTCTATGTGTGGTCTTATAACACAAGTCTATGTGTAGTCTTATAACACAAGTATATGTGTAGTCATATAACACAAGTCTATGTGTAGTCATATAACACAAGACTATGTGTAGTCTTATAACACAAGTCTATGTGTAGTCTTATAACACAAGTCTATGTGTAGTCTTATAACACAAGTCTATATGTAGTCTTATAACACAAGTCTATGTGTAGTCTTATAACACAAGTCTATGTGTGGTCTTATAACACAAGTCTATATGTAGTCTTATAACACAAGTCTATGTGTAGTCTTATAACACAAGTCTATGTGTAGTCTTATAACACAAGTCTATGTGTAGTCTTATAACACAAGTCTATGTACAGTCTTAAAACCAAAGTCTAAGTGTAGTCTTATAACACAAGTCTATGTGTAGTCATATAACACAAGTCTATATGTAGTCTTATAACACAAGTCTATGTATGGTCGTCTTATAACACAAGTCTGTGTGTAGTGCTATAACACAAATCAATGTGTAGTGTTATAACACAAGTCTATGTGTGGTCTTATAACACAAGTATATGTGTAGTCTTATAACACATTCAAGTCTATGGTGGTCTTATAACACAAGTCTATGTGTAGTATTATAACACAAGTCTATGTGTAGTCTTATAACACAAGTCTGTGTGTAGTCTTATAACACAAGTCTATGTGTTGTCTTATAACACAAGTCTATGTGTAGTCTTATAACACAAGTCTATGTGTAGTCTTATAAAACAAGTCTATGTGTAGTCTTATAACACAGGTCTATGTGTAGTCTTATAACACAAGTCTATGTGTAGTCTTATAACACAAGTATATGTGTAGTCTTATAACACAAGTCTATGTGTAGTCTTATAACACAAGTCTATGTGTGGTCTTATAAGACAAGTCCATGTGTAGTCTTATAACACAAGTCTACGTGTGGTCTTATAACACAAGTCTATGTGTAGTCTTATAACACAAGTCTATGTGTAGTCTTATAACACAAGTCTATGTGTAGTCTTATAACACAAGTCTATGTGTAGTCTTATAACACAAGTCTATGTGTAGTCTTGTAACACAAGTCTGTGTGTAGTCTTATAACTCTAGTCTATGTGTAGTCTTATAACACAAGTCTATTGTAGTCTTATAACACAAGTCTATGTGTAGTCTTATAACACAAGTCTATGTGTAGTCTTATAACACAAGTCTATGTGTAGTCTTATAACACTATGTGTAGTCTAAACACAGTCTATGTGTAGTCTTATAACACAAGTCTATGTGTAGTCTTATAACACAAGTCTATGTGTAGTCTTATAACACAAGTCTATGTGTAGTCTTATAACACAAGTCTATGTGTAGTCTTATAACACAAGTCTATGTGTAGTCTTATAACACAAGTCTATGTGTAGTCTTATAACACAAGTCTATGTGTAGTCTTATAACACAAGTCTATGTGTAGTCTTATAACACAAGTCTATGTGTAGTCTTATAAAACACAAGTGTAGTCTATAACCAGTTGTGTAGTCTTATAACACAAGTCTATGTGTAGTCTTATAACACAAGTCTATGTGTAGTCTAAACCAGTCTTATAAACACAAGTCTATGTGTAGTCTTATAACACAAGTCTATGTGTAGTCTTATAACACAAGTCTATGTGTAGTCTTATAACACAAGTCTATGTGTAGTCTTATAACACAAGACTATGTGTAGTCTTATAACACAAGTCTATGTGTGGTTTTATAACACAAGTCTATGTGTAGTCTTATAACACAAGTCTATGTGTAGTCTTATAACACAAGTCTATGTGTAGTCTTATAACACAAGTCTATGTGTAGTCTTATAACACAAGTCTATGTGTAGTCTTATAACACAAGTCTATGTGTAGTCTTATAACACAAGTCTATGTGTAGTCTTATAACACAAGTCTATGTGTAGTCTTATAACACAAGTCTATGTGTAGTCTTATAACACAAGTCTATGTGTAGTCTTATAACACAAGTCTATGTGTAGTCTTATAACACAAGTCTATGTGTAGTCTTATAACACAAGTCTATGTGTAGTCTAGTATAACACAAGTCTATGTGAGTCTTATAACACAAGTCTATATGTAGTCTTATAACACAAGTCTAAGTGTAGTGTGTAGTCTATAACACAAGTCTATGTGTAGTCTTATAACACAAGTCTATGTGTAGTCTTATAACACAAGTCTATGTGTTTCTTATAACACAAGTCTATGTGTAGTCTTATAACACAAGTCTATGTGTAGTCTTATAACACAAGTCTATGTGTAGTCTTATAACACAAAGTCTATGTGTAGTCTTATAACACAAGTCTATGTGTAGTCTTATAACACAAGTCTATGTGTAGTCTTATAACACAAGTCTAACACAAGTCTATGTGTAGTCTTATAACACAAGTCTATGTGTAGTCTTATAACAAAAGTCTATGTGTAGTCTTATAACACAAGTCTATAACACAGTGTATGTAATAACACAAGTCTATGTGTAGTCTTAAACACAAGTCTATGTGTAGTCTTATAACACAAGTCTATGTGTAGTCTTATAACACAAGTCTATGTGTAGTCTTATAACACAAGTCTATGTGTAGTCTTATAACACAAGTCTATGTGTAGTCTTATAACACAAGTCTATGTGTAGTCTTATAACACAAGTCTATGTGTAGTCTTAAACACAGTTAACATATAACACAAGTCTATGTGTAGTCTTATAACACAAGTCTATGTGTGTAGTCTTATAACACAAGTCTATGTGTAGTCTTATAACACAAGTCTATGTGTAGTCTTATAACACAAGTCTATGTGTAGTCTTATAACACAAGTCTATGTGTAGTCTTATAACACAAGTCTATGTGTAGTCTTATAACACAAGTCTATGTGTAGTCTTATAAACACAAGTCTATGTGTAGTCTTATAACACAAGTCTATGTGTAGTCTTATAACACAAGTCTATGTGTAGTCTTATAACACAAGTCTATGTGTAGTCTTATAACACAAGTCTATGTGTAGTCTTATAACACAAGTCTATGTGTAGTCTTATAACACAAGTCTATGTGTAGTTTATAATAACACAAGTCTATGTGTAGTCTTATAACACAAGTCTATGTGTAGTCTTATAACACAAGTCTATGTGTAGTCTTATAACACAAGTCTATGTGTAGTCTTATAACACAAGTCTATGTGTAGTCTTATAACACAAGTCTATGTGTAGTCTTATAACACAAGTCTATGTGTAGTCTTATAACACAAGTCTATGTGTAGTCTTATAACACAAGTCTATGTGTAGTCTTATAACACAAGTCTATGTGTAGTCTTATAACACAAGTCTATGTGTAGTCTTATAACACAAGTCTATGTGTAGTCTTATAACACAAGTCTATGTGTAGTCTTATAACACAAGTCTATGTGTAGTCTTATAACACAAGTCTATGTGTAGTCTTATAACACAAGTCTTTAGTCTTATAACACAAGTCTAGTCACATATGTAGTCTTATAACACAAGTCTATGTGTAGTCTTATAACACAAGTCTATGTGTAGTCATATAACACAAGTCTATGTGTAGTCTTATAACACAAGTCTATGTGTAGTCTTATAACACAAGTCTATGTGTAGTCTTATAACACAAGTCTATGTGTAGTCATTATAACACAAGTCTATGTGTAGTCTTATAACACAAGTCTATGTGTAGTCTTATAACACAAGTCTATGTGTAGTCTTATAACACAAGTCTATGTGTAGTCTTATAACACAAGTCTATGTGTAGTCTTATAACACAAGTCTATATGTAGTCTTATAACACAAGTCTATATGTGTAGTCTTATAACACAAGTCTATGTGTAGTCTTATAACACAAGTCTATGTGTAGTCTTATAACACAAGTCTATGTGTAGTCTTATAACACAAGTCTATGTGTAGTCATATAACACAAGTCTATGTGTAGTCTTATAACACAAGTCTATGTGTAGTCTTATAACACAAGTCTATGTGTAGTCTTATAACACAAGTCTATATGTAGTCTTATAACACAAGTCTATGTGTAGTCTTATAACACAAGTCTATGTGTAGTCTTATAACACAAGTCTATGTGTAGTCTTATAACACAAGTCTATATGTAGTCTTATAACCAAAGTCTATGTGTAGTCTTATAACACAAGTCTATGTGTAGTCTTATAACACAAGTCTATGTGTAGTCTTAAAACCAAAGTCTATGTGTAGTCTTATAACACAAGTCTATGTGTAGTCATATAACACAAGTCTATATGTAGTCTTATAACACAAGTCTATGTATGTCGTCTTATAACACAAGTCTATGTGTAGTCTATAACACAAATGAATGTGTAGTGTTATAACACAAGTCTATGTGTAGTCTTATAACACAAGTCTATGTGTAGTCTTATAACACATTCAAGTCTATGGTGGTCTTATAACACAAGTCTATGTGTAGTATTATAACACAAGTCTATGTGTAGTCTTATAACACAAGTCTGTGTGTATTCTTATAACACAAGTCTATGTGTTGTCTTATAACACAAGTCTATGTGTAGTCTTATAACACAAGTCTATGTGTAGTCTTATAACACAAGTCTATGTGTAGTCTTATAACACAAGTCTATGTGTAGTCTTATAACACAAGTGTATGTATAGTCTTATATAACACAAGTCTATGTGTAGTCTTATAAAACAAGTCTATGTGTAGTCTTATAACACAAGTCTATGTGTGGTCTTATAACACAAGTCTATGTGTAGTCTTATAACACAAGTCTATGTGTGTCTTATAACACAAGTCTATGTGTAGTCTTGTAACACAAGTCTATGTGTAGTCTTATAACACAAGTCTATGTGTAGTCTTATAACACAAGTCTATTGTAGTCTTATAACACAAGTCTATGTGTAGTCTTATAACACAAGTCTATGTGTAGTCTTATAACACAAGTCTATGTGTAGTCTTATAACACAAGTCTATGTGTAGTCTTATAACACAAGTCTATGTGTAGTCTTATAACACAAGTCTATGTGTAGTCTTATAACACAAGTCTGTGTGTAGTCTTATAACACTAAGTCTATGTGTAGTCTTATAACACAAGTCTATGTGTAGTCTTATAACACAAGTCTATGTGTAGTCTTATAACACAAGTCTATGTGTAGTCTTATAACACAAGTCTATGTGTAGTCTTATAACACAAGTCTATGTGTAGTCTTATAACACAAGTCTATGTGTAGTCATTATAACACAAGTCTATGTGTAGTCTTATAACACAAGACTATGTGTAGTCTTATAACACAAGTCTATGTGTAGTCTTATAACACAAGTCTATGTGTAGTCTTATAACACAAGTCTATGTGTAGTCTTATAACACAAGTCTATGTGTAGTCTTATAACACAAGTCTATGTGTAGTCTTATAACACAAGTCTATGTGTAGTCTTATAACACAAGTCTATGTGTAGTCTTATAACACAAGTCTATGTGTAGTCTTATAACACAAGTCTATGTGTAGTCTTTATAACACAAGTCTATGTGTAGTCTTATAACACAAGTCTATGTGTAGTCTTATAACACAAGTCTATGTGTAGTCTTATAACACAAGTCTATGTGTAGTCTTATAACACAAGTCTATGTGTAGTCTTATAACACAAGTCTATGTGTAGTCTTATAACACAAGTCTATGTGTAGTCTTATAACACAAGTCTATGTGTAGTCTTATAACACAAGTCTATGTGTAGTCTTATAACACAAGTCTATGTGTAGTCTTATAACACAAGTCTATGTGTAGTCTTATAACACAAGTCTATGTGTAGTCTTATAACACAAGTCTATGTGTAGTCTTATAACACAAGTCTATATGTAGTCTTATAACACAAGTCTATGTGGTAGTCTTATAACACAAGTCTATATGTGTAGTCTTATAACACAAGTATGTATGTGTAGTCTTATAACACAAGTCTATGTGTGTAGTCTTATAACACAAGTCTATGTGTAGTCTTATAACACAAGTCTATGTGTAGTCTTATAACACAAGTCTATGTGTAGTCTTATAACACAAGTCTATGTGTGTAGTCTTATAACACAAGTCTATTGTGTAGTCTTATAACACAAGTCTATGTGTAGTCTTATAACACAAGTCTATGTGTAGTCTTATAACACATCAAGTCTATGTGTAGTCTTATATACACAAGTCTATGTGTAGTCTTATAACACAAGTCTATGTGTAGTCTTATAACACAAGTCTATGTGTAGTCTTATAACACAAGTCTATGTGTAGTCTTATAACACAAGTCTATGTGTAGTCTTATAACACACAAGTCTATGTGTAGTCTTATAACACAAGTCTATGTGTAGTCTTATAACACAAGTCTATGTGTAGTCTTATAACACAAGTCTATGTGTAGTCTTATAACACAAGTCTATGTGTGGTCTTATAACACAAGTCTATGTGTAGTCTTATAACACAAGTCTATGTGTAGTCTTATAACACAAGTCTATGTGTAGTCTTATAACACAAGTCTATGTGTAGTCTTATAACACAAGTCTATGTGTAGTCTTATAACACAAGTCTATGTGTAGTCTTATAACACAAGTCTATGTGTAGTCTTATAACACAAGTCTATGTGTAGTCTTATAACACAAGTCTATGTGTAGTCTTATAACACAAGTCTATGTGTAGTTTATAACACAAGTCTATGTGTAGTCTTATAACACAAGTCTATGTGTAGTCTTATAACACAAGTCTATGTGTAGTCTTATAACACAAGTCTATGTGTAGTCTTATAACACAAGTCTATGTGTAGTCTTATAACACAAGTCTATGTGTAGTCTTATAACACAAGTCTATGTGTAGTCTTATAACACAAGTCTATGTGTAGTCTTATAACACAAGTCTATGTGTAGTCTTATAACACAAGTCTATGTGTAGTCTTATAACACAAGTCTATGTGTAGTCTTATAACACAAGTCTATGTGTAGTCTTATAACACAAGCATTGTAGTCTATGTGTAGTCTTATAACACAAGTCTATGTGTAGTCTTATAACACAAGTCTATGTGTAGTCTTATAACACAAGTCTATGTGTAGTCTTATAACACAAGTCTATGTGTGTAGTCTTATAACACAAGTCTATGTGTAGTCTTATAACACAAGTCTATGTGTAGTCTTATAACACAAGTCTATGTGTAGTCTTATAACACAAGTCTATGTGTAGTCTTATAACACAAGTCTATGTGTAGTCTTATAAACACAAGTCTATGTGTAGTCTTATAACACAAGTCTATTGTAGTCTTATAACACAAGTCTATGTGTAGTCTTATAACACAAGTCTATGTGTAGTCTTATAACACAAGTCTATGTGTAGTCTTATAACACAAGTCTATGTGTAGTCTTATAACACAAGTCTATGTGTAGTCTTATAACACAAGTCTATGTGTAGTCTTATAACACAAGTCTATGTGTAGTCTTATAACACAAGTCTATGTGTAGTCTTATAAACACAAGTCTATGTGTAGTCTTATAACACAAGTCTATGTGTAGTCTTATAACACAAGTCTATGTGTAGTCTTATAACACAAGTCTATGTGTAGTCTTATAACACAAGTCTATGTGTAGTCTTATAACACAAGTCTATGTGTAGTCTTATAACACAAGTCTATGTGTAGTCTTATAACACAAGTCTATTGTAGTCTTATAACACAAGTCTATGTGTAGTCTTATAACACAAGTCTATGTGTAGTCTTATAACACAAGTCTATGTGTAGTCTTATAACACAAGTCTATGTGTAGTCTTATAACACAAGTCTATGTGTAGTCTTATAACACAAGTCTATGTGTAGTCTTATAACACAAGTCTATGTGTAGTCTTATAACACAAGTCTATGTGATGTAGTCTTATAACACAAGTCTATGTGTAGTCTTATAACACAAGTCTATGTGTAGTCTTATAACACAAGTCTATGTGTAGTCTTATAACACAAGTCTATGTGTAGTCTTATAACACAAGTCTATGTGTAGTCTTATAACACAAGTCTATGTGTAGTCTTATAACACAAGTCTATGTGTAGTCTTATAACACAAGTCTATGTGTAGTCTTATAACACAAGTCTATGTGTAGTCTTATAACACAAGTCTATGTGTAGTCTTATAACACAACAGTCTATGTAGTCTTATAACACAAGTCTATGTGTAGTCTTATAACACAAGTCTATGTGTAGTCTTATAACACAAGTCTATGTGTAGTCTTATAACACAAGTCTATGTGTAGTCTTATAACACAAGTCTATGTTGTAGTCTTATAACACAAGTCTATGTGTAGTCTTATAACACAAGTCTATGTGTAGTCTTATAACACAAGTCTATGTGTAGTCTTATAACACAAGTCTATGTGTAGTCTTATAACACAAGTCTATGTGTAGTCTTATAACACAAGTCTATGTGTAGTCTTATAACACAAGTCTATGTGTAGTCTTATAACACAAGTCTATGTGTAGTCTTATAACACAAGTCTATGTGTAGTCTTATAACACAAGTCTATGTGTAGTCTTATAACACAAGTCTATGTGTAGTCTTATAACACAAGTCTATGTGTAGTCTTATAACACAAGTCTATGTGTAGTCTTATAACACAAGTCTATGTGTAGTCTTATAACACAAGTCTATGTGTAGTCTTATAACACAAGTCTATGTGTAGTCTTATAACACAAGTCTATGTGTAGTCTTATAACACAAGTCTATGTGTAGTCTTATAACACAAGTCTATGTGTAGTCTTATAACACAAGTCTATGTGTAGTCTTATAACACAAGTCTATGTGTAGTCTTATAACACAAGTCTATGTGTAGTCTTATAAACACAAGTCTATGTGTAGTCTTATAACACAAGTCTATGTGTAGTCTTATAACACAAGTCTATGTGTAGTCTTATAACACAAGTCTATGTGTAGTCTTATAAACACAAGTCTATGTGTAGTCTTATAACACAAGTCTATGTGTAGTCTTATAACACAAGTCTATGTGTAGTCTTATAACACAAGTCTATGTGTAGTCTTATAACACAAGTCTATGTGTAGTCTTATAACACACAAGTCTATGTGTAGGTCTTATAACACAAGTCTATGTGTAGTCTTATAACACAAGTCTATGTGTAGTCTTATAACACAAGTCTATGTGTAGTCTTATAACACAAGTCTATGTGTAGTCTTATATAACACAAGTCTATGTGTAGTGTCTTATAACACAAGTCTATGTGTAGTCTTATAACACAAGTCTATGTGTAGTCTTATAACACAAGTCTATGTGTAGTCTTATAACACAAGTCTATGTGTAGTCTTATAACACAAGTCTATGTGTAGTCTTATAACACAAGTCTATGTGTAGTCTTATAACACAAGTCTATGTGTGGTCTTATAACACAAGTCTATGTGTAGTCTTATAACACAAGTCTATGTGTAGTCTTATAACACAAGTCTATGTGTAGTCTTATAACACAAGTCTATGTGTAGTCTTATAACACAAGTCTATGTGTAGTCTTATAACACAAGTCTATGTGTAGTCTTATAACACAAGTCTATGTGTAGTCTTATAACACAAGTCTATGTGTAGTCTTATAACACAAGTCTATGTGTAGTCTTATAACACAAGTCTATGTGTAGTCTTATAACACAAGTCTATGTGTGTTGTCTTATAACACAAGTCTATGTGTAGTCTTATAACACAAGTCTATGTGTAGTCTTATAACACAAGTCTATGTGTGGTCTTATAACACAAGTCTATGTGTAGTCTTATAACACACAAGTCTATGTGTAGTCTTATCTAAACACAAGTCTATGTGTAGTCTTATAACACAAGTCTATGTGTAGTCTTATAACACAAGTCTATGTGTAGTCTTATAACACAAGTCTATGTGTAGTCTTATAACACACAAGTCTATGTGTAGTCTTATAACACAAGTCTATGTGTAGTCTTATAACACAAGTCTATGTGTAGTCTTATAACACAAGTCTATGTGTAGTCTTATAACACAAGTCTATGTGTAGTCTTATAACACAAGTCTATGTGTAGTCTTATAACACAAGTCTATGTGTAGTCTTATAACACAAGTCTATGTGTAGTCTTATAACACAAGTCTATGTGTAGTCTTATAACACAAGTCTATGTGTAGTCTTATAACACAAGTCTATGTGTAGTCTTATAACACAAGTCTATGTGTAGTCTTATAACACAAGTCTATGTGTAGTCTTATAACACAAGTCTATGTGTAGTCTTATAACACAAGTCTATGTGTAGTCTTATAACACAAGTCTATGTGTAGTCTTATAACACAAGTCTATGTGTAGTCTTATAAACACAAGTCTAAGTGTAGTCTTATAACACAAGTCTATGTGTAGTCTTATAACACAAGTCTATGTGTAGTCTTATAACACAAGTCTATGTGTAGTCTTATAACACAAGTCTATGTGTAGTCTTATAACACAAGTCTATGTGTGCTTATTACCAAGTCTTGTGTATCTTATAACACAAGTCTATGTGTAGTCTTATAACACAAGTCTATGTGTAGTCTTATAACACAAGTCTATGTGTAGTCTTATAACACAAGTCTATGTGTAGTCTTATAACACAAGTCTATGTGTAGTCTTATAACACAAGTCTATGTGTAGTCTTATAACACAAGTCTATGTGTAGTCTTATAACACAAGTCTATGTGTAGTCTTTATAACACAAGTCTATGTGTGGTCTTATAACACAAGTCTATGTGTAGTCTTATAACACAAGTCTATGTGTAGTCTTATAACACAAGTCTATGTGTAGTCTTATAACACAAGTCTATGTGTAGTCTTATAACACAAGTCTATGTGTAGTCTTATAACACAAGTCTATGTGTAGTCTTATAACACAAGTCTATGTGTAGTCTTATAAACACAAGTCTATGTGTAGTCTTATAACACAAGTCTATGTGTAGTCTTATAACACAAGTCTATGTGTAGTCTTATAACACAAGTCTATGTGTAGTCTTATAACACAAGTCTATGTGTAGTCTTATAACACAAGTCTATGTGTAGTCTTATAACACAAGTCTATGTGTAGTCTTATAACACAAGTCTATGTGTAGTCTTATAACACAAGTATATGTGTAGTCTTATAACACAAGTCTATGTGTAGTCATATAACACAAGACTATGTGTAGTCTTATAACACAAGTCTATGTGTAGTCTTATAACACAAGTCTATGTGTAGTCTTATAACACAAGTCTATGTGTAGTCTTATAACACAAGTCTATGTGTAGTCTTATAACACAAGTCTATGTGTAGTCTTATAACACAAGTCTATGTGTAGTCTTATAACACAAGTCTATGTGTAGTCTTATAACACAAGTCTATGTGTAGTCTTATAACACAAGTCTATGTGTAGTCTTATAACACAAGTCTATGTGTAGTCTTATAACACAAGTCTATGTGTAGTCTTATAACACAAGTCTATGTGTAGTCTTATAACACAAGTCTATGTGTAGTCTTATAACACAAGTCTATGTGTAGTCTTATAACACAAGTCTATGTGTAGTCTTATAACACAAGTCTATGTGTAGTCTTATAACACAAGTCTATGTGTAGTCTTATAACACAAGTCTATGTGTAGTCTTATAACACAAGTCTATGTGTAGTCTTATAACACAAGTCTATGTGTAGTCTTATAACACAAGTCTATGTGTGTAGTCTTATAACACAAGTCTATGTGTAGTCTTATAACACAAGTCTATGTGTAGTCTTATAACACAAGTCTATGTGTAGTCTTATAACACAAGTCTATGTGTAGTCTTATAACACAAGTATATGTGTAGTCATATAACACAAGTCTATGTGTAGTCATATAACACAAGTCTATGTGTAGTCTTATAACACAAGTCTATGTGTAGTCTTATAACACAAGTCTATGTGTAGTCTTATAACACAAGTCTATGTGTAGTCTTATAACACAAGTCTATGTGTAGTCTTATAACACAAGTCTATGTGTAGTCTTATAACACAAGTCTATGTGTAGTCTTATAACACAAGTCTATGTGTAGTCATATAACACAAGTCTATGTGTAGTCTTATAACACAAGTCTATGTGTAGTCTTATAACACAAGTCTATGTGTAGTCTTATAACACAAGTCTATGTGTAGTCTTATAACACAAGTCTATGTAGTCTTATAACACAAGTCTATGTGTAGTCTTATAACACAAGTCTATATGTAGTCTTATAACACAAGTCTATGTGTGGTCTTATAACACAAGTCTATGTGTAGTCTTATATAACACAAGTCTATGTGTAGTCTTATAACACAAGTCTATGTGTAGTCTTATAACACAAGTCTATGTGTAGTCTTATAACACAAGTCTATGTGTAGTCTTATAACACACAAGTCTATGTGTAGTCTTATAACACAAGTCTATGTGTAGTCTTATAACACAAGTCTATGTGTAGTCTTATAACACAAGTCTATGTGTAGTCTTATAACACAAGTCTATGTGTAGTCTTATAACACAAGTCTATGTGTGTAGTCTTATAACACAAGTCTATGTGTAGTCTTATAACACAAGTCTATGTGTAGTCTTATAACACAAGTCTATGTGTAGTCTTATAACACAAGTCTATGTGTAGTCTTATAAACACAAGTCTATGTGTAGTCTTATAACACAAGTCTATGTGTAGTCTTATAACACAAGTCTATGTGTAGTCTTATAACACAAGTCTATGTGTAGTCTTATAACACAAGTCTATGTGTAGTCTTATAACACAAGTCTATGTGTAGTCTTATAACACAAGTCTATGTGTAGTCTTATAACACAAGTCTATGTGTAGTCTTATAACACAAGTCTATGTGTAGTCTTATAACACAAGTCTATGTGTAGTCTTATAATACACAAGTCTATGTGTAGTCTTATAACACAAGTCTATGTGTAGTCTTATAACACAAGTCTATGTGTAGTCTTATAACACAAGTCTATATGTGTGTCTTATAACACAAGTCTATGTGTAGTCTTATAACACAAGTCTATGTGTAGTCTTATAACACAAGTCTATGTGTAGTCTTATAACACAAGTCTATGTGTAGTCTTATAAACACAAGTCTATGTGTAGTCTTATAACACAAGTCTATGTGTAGTCTTATAACACAAGTCTATGTGTAGTCTTATAACACAAGTCTATGTGTAGTCTTATAACACAAGTCTATGTGTAGTCTTATAACACAAGTCTATGTGTAGTCTTATAACACAAGTCTATGTGTAGTCTTATAACACAAGTCTATGTGTAGTCTTATAACACAAGTCTATGTGTAGTCTTATAACACAAGTCTATGTGTAGTCTTATAACACAAGTCTATGTGTAGTCTTATAACACAAGTCTATGTGTAGTCTTATAACACAAGTCTATGTGTAGTCTTATAACACAAGTCTATGTGTAGTCTTATAACACAAGTCTATGTGTAGTCTTATAACACAAGTCTATGTGTAGTCTTATAACACAAGTCTATGTGTATCTTATAACACAGACTATGTGTAGTCTTATAACACAAGTCTATGTGTAGTCTTATAACACAAGTCTATGTGTAGTCTTATAACACAAGTCTATGTGTAGTCTTATAACACAAGTCTATGTGTAGTCTTATAACACAAGTCTATGTGTAGTCTTATAACACAAGTCTATGTGTAGTCTTATGGTATAACACAAGTCTATGTGTAGTCTTATAACACAAGTCTATGTGTAGTCTTATAACACAAGTCTATGTGTAGTCTTATAACACAAGTCTATGTGTAGTCTTATAACACAAGTCTATGTGTAGTCTTATAACACAAGTCTATGTGTAGTCTTATAACACAAGTCTATGTGTAGTCTTATAACACAAGTCTATGTGTAGTCTTATAACACAAGTCTATGTGTAGTCTTATAACACAAGTCTATGTGTAGTCTTATAACACAAGTCTATGTGTAGTCTTATAACACAAGTCTATGTGTAGTCTTATAACACAAGTCTATTGTAGTCTATAACACAAGTCTATATGTAGTCTTATAACACAAGTCTATATGTGTAGTCTATATATACACAAGTCTATGTGTAGTCTTATAACACAAGTCTATGTGTAGTCTTATAACACAAGTCTATGTGTAGTCTTATAACACAAGTCTATGTGTAGTCTTATAACACAAGTCTATGTGTAGTCTTATAACACAAGTCTATTGTGTAGTCTTATAACACAAGTCTATGTGTAGTCTTATAACACAAGTCTATGTGTAGTCTTATAACACAAGTCTAATGTGTGTCTTATAACACAAGTCTATGTGTAGTCTTATAACACAAGTCTATGTGTAGTCTTATAACACAAGTCTATGTGTAGTCTTATAACACAAGTCTATGTGTGAGTCTTATAACACAAAGTCTATGTGTAGTCTTATAACACAAGTCTATGTGTAGTCTTATAACACAAGTCTATGTGTAGTCTTATAACACAAGTCTATGTGTAGTCTTATAACACAAGTTATAACACAAGTCTATGTGTGGTCTTATAACACAAGTCTATGTGTTAGTCTTATAACACAAAGTCTATGGTGTAGTCTTATAACACAAGTCTATGTGTAGTCTTATAACACAAGTCTATGTGTAGTCTTATAACACAAGTCTATGTGTAGTCTTATAACACAAGTCTATGTGTAGTCTTATAACACAAGTCTATGTGTAGTCTTATAACACAAGTCTATATGTAGTCTTATAACACAAGTCTATGTGTAGTCTTATAACACAAGTCTATGTGTAGTCTTATAACACAAGTCTATGTGTAGTCTTATAACACAAGTCTATGTGTAGTCTTATAACACAAGTCTATGTGTAGTCTTATAACACAAGTCTATGTGTAGTCTTATAACACAAGTCTATGTGTAGTCTTATAACACACAAGTCTATGTGTAGTCTTATAACACAAAGTCTATGTGTAGTCTTATAACACAAGTCTATGTGTAGTCTTATAACACAAGTCTATGTGTAGTCTTATAACACAAGTCTTATAACACAAGTGTGTAGTCTTATAACACAAGTCTATGTGTAGTCTTATAACACAAGTCTATGTGTAGTCTTATAACACAAGTCTATGTGTAGTCTTATAACACAAGTCTATGTGTAGTCTTATAACACAAGTCTATGTGTAGTCTTATAACACAAGTCTATGTGTAGTCTTATAACACAAGTCTATGTGTAGTCTTATAACACAAGTCTATGTGTAGTCTATAACACAAAGTCTATGTGTAGTCTTATAACACAAGTCTATGTGTAGTCTTATAACACAAGTCTATTGTAGTCTTATAACACAAGTCTATGTGTAGTCTTATAACACAAGTCTATGTGTAGTCTTATAACACAAGTCTATGTGTAGTCTTATAACACAAGTCTATGTGTAGTCTTATAACACAAGTCTATGTGTAGTCTTATAACACAAGTCTATGTGTAGTCTTATAACACAAGTCTATGTGTAGTCTTATAACACAAGTCTATGTGTAGTCTTATAACACAAGTCTATGTGTAGTCTTATAACACAAGTCTATGTGTAGTCTTATAACACAAGTCTATGTGTAGTTCTTATAACACAAGTCTATTGTGTAGTCTTATAACACAAGTCTATGTGTAGTCTTATAACACAAGTCTATGTGTGTAGTCTTATAACACAAGTCTATGTGTAGTCTTATAACACAAGTCTATGTGTAGTCTTATAACACAAGTCTATGTGTAGTCTTATAACACAAGTATATGTGTAGTCATATAACACAAGTCTATGTGTAGTCTTGTAACACAAGTCTGTGTGTAGTCTTATAACTCTAGTCTATGTGTAGTCTTATAACACAAGTCTATTGTAGTCTTATAACACAAGTCTATGTGTAGTCTTATAACACAAGTCTATGTGTAGTCTTATAACACAAGTCTATGTGTAGTCTTATAACACAAGTCTATGTGTAGTCTTATAACACAAGTCTATGTGTAGTCTTATAACACAAGTCTATGTGTAGTCTTATAACACAAGTCTATGTGTAGTCTTATAACACAAGTCTATGTGTAGTCTTATAACACAAGACTATGTGTAGTCTTATAACACAAGTCTATGTGAGGTTTTATAACACAAGTCTATTGTAGTCTTATAACACAAGTCTATGTGTAGTCTTATAACACAAGTCTATGTGTAGTCCTTATAACACAAGTCTATGTGTATCTTATAACACAAGTCTATGTGTAGTCTTATAACACAAGTCTATGTGTAGTCTTATAACACAAGTCTATGTGTAGTCTTATAACACAAGTCTATGTGTAGTCTATAACACAAGTCTATGTGTAGTCTTATAACACAAGTCTATGTGTTGTCTTATAACACAAGTCTATGTGTAGTCTTATAACACAAGTCTATGTGTAGTCTTATAACACAAGTCTATGTGTAGTCTTATAACACAAGTCTATGTGTAGTCTTATAACACAAGTCTATGTGTAGTCTTATAACACAAGTCTATGTGTAGTCTTATAACACAAGTCTATGTGTAGTCTTATAACACAAGTCTATGTGTAGTCTTATAACACAAGTCTATGTGTAGTCTTATAACACAAGTCTATGTGTAGTCTTATAACACAAGTCTATGTGTAGTCTTATAACACAAGTCTATGTGTAGTCTTATAACACAAGTCTTTGTAGTCCACAAGTCTATGTGTAGTCTTATAACACAAGTCTATGTGTAGTCTTATAACACAAGTCTATGTGTAGTCTTATAACACAAGTCTATGTGTAGTCTTATAACACAAGTCAATGTGTAGTCTTATAACACAAAGTCTATGTGTAGTCTTATAACACAAGTCTATGTGTAGTCTTATAACACAAGTCTATGTGTAGTCTTATAACACAAGTCTATGTGTATTCTTATAACACAAGTCTATGTGTAGTCTTATCAAACACAAGTCTATGTGTAGTCTTATAACACAAGTCTATGTGTAGTCTTATAACACAAGTCTATATGTAGTCTTTTATAACACAAGTCTATGTGTAGTCTTATAACACAAGTCTATTGTAGTCTTATAACACAAGTCTATGTGTAGTCTTATAACACAAGTCTAATATGTAGTCTTATAACACAAGTCTAAATGTGTCCGTCTTATAACACAAGTCTATGTGTAGTCTTATAACACAAGTCTATGTGTAGTCTTATAACACAAGTCTATGTGTAGTCTTATAACACAAGTCTATGTGTAGTCTTATAACACAAGTCTATGTGTAGTCTTATAACACAAGTCTATGTGTAGTCTTATAACACAAGTCTATGTGTAGTCTTATAACACAAGTCTATGTGTAGTCTTATAACACAAGTCTATGTGTAGTCTTATAACACAAGTCTATGTGTAGTCTTATAACACAAGTCTATGTGTAGTCTTATAACACAAGTCTATGTGTAGTCTTATAACACAAGTCTATGTGTAGTCTTATAACACAAGTCTATGTGTGGTCTTATAACACAAGTCTATGTGTAGTCTTATAACACAAGTCTATATGTGTTGGTCTTATAACACAAGTCTATGTGTAGTCTTATAACACAAGTCTATGTGTAGTCTTATAACACAAGTCTATGTGTAGTCTTATAACACAAGTCTATGTGTAGTCTTATAACACAAAGTCTATGTGTAGTCTTATAACACAAGTCTATGTGTAGTCTTATAACACAAGTCTATGTGTAGTCTTATAACACAAGTCTATGTGTAGTCTTATAACACAAGTCTATGTGTAGTCTTATAACACAAGTCTATGTGTAGTCTTATAACACAAGTCTATGTGTAGTCTTATAACACAAGTCTATGTGTAGTCTTATAACACAAGTCTATGTGTAGTCTTATAACACAAGTCTATGTGTAGTCTTATAACACAAGTCTATGTGTAGTCTTATAACACAAGTCTATGTGTAGTCTTATAACACAAGTCTATGTGTAGTCTTATAACACAAGTCTATGTGTAGTCTTATAACACAAGTCTAATGTGTAGTCTATAACACAAGTCTATGTGTAGTCTTATAACACAAGTCTATGTGTAGTCTTATAACACAAGTCTATGTGTAGTCTTATAACACAAGTCTATGTGTAGTCTTATAACACAAAGTCTATGTGTAGTCTTATAACACAAGTCTATGTGTAGTCTTATAACACAAGTCTATGTGTAGTCTTATAACACAAGTCTATGTGTAGTCTTATAACACAAGTCTATGTGTAGTCTTATAACACAAGTCTATGTGTAGTCTTATAACACAAGTCTATGTGTAGTCTTATAACACAAGTCTATGTGTAGTCTTATAACACAAGTCTATGTGTGTCTTATAACACAAGTCTATGTGTAGTCTTATAACACAAGTCTTTGTAGTCTTATAACACAAGTCTATGTGTAGTCTTATAACACAAGTCTATGTGTAGTCTTATAACACAAGTCTATGTGTAGTCTTATAACACAAGTCTATAGTGTAGTCTTATAACACAAGTCTAAGTGTAGTCTTATAACACAAGTCTATGTGTAGTCTTATAACACAAGTCTATGTGTAGTCTTATAACACAAGTCTATTGTATGTAGTCTTATAACACATTCAAGTCTATGGTGGTCTTATAACACAAGTCTAAGTGTAGTCTTATAACACAAGTCTATGTGTAGTCTTATAACACAAGTCTATGTGTGGTCTTATAACACAAGTCTATGTGTAGTCTTATAACACAAGTCTATGTGTAGTCTTATAACACAAGTCTATGTGTAGTCTTATAACACAAGTCTATGTGTAGTCTTATAACACAAGTCTATATGTAGTCTTATAACACAAGTCTATGTGTAGTCTTATAACACAAGTCTATGTGTAGTCTTATAACACATTCAAGTCAATGGTGGTCTTATAACACAAGTCTATGTGTGGTCTTATAACACAAGTCTATGTGTAGTCTTATAACACAAAGTCTAATGGTGTCTTATAACACAAGTCTATGTGTGGTCTTATAACACAAGTCTATGTGTAGTCTTATAACACAAGTCTATGTGTGGTCTTATAACACAAGTCTATGTGTAGTCTTATAAACACATGTTAGTCTTATAACACAAGTCTATGTGTGGTCTTATAACACAAGTCTATGTGTAGTCTTATAACACAAGTCTATGTGTAGTCTTATAACACAAGTCTATGTGTAGTCTTATAACACAAGTCTATGTGTAGTCTTATAACACAAGTCTATGTGTGTCTTATAACACAAGTCTATGTGTAGTCTTATAACACAAGTCAATGTGTGGTCTTATAACACAAGTCTATTGTGTAGTCTTATAACACAAGTCTATGTGTAGTCTTATAACACAAGTCTATGTGTGGTCTTATAACACAAGTCTATGTGTAGTCTTATAACACAAGTCTAGGTGTAGTCTTATAACACAAGTCTATGTGTGTAGTCTTATAACACAAGTCTATATGTAGTCTTATAACACAAGTCTATGTGTAATCTTATAACACAAGTCTATATGTGTAGTCTTATAACACAAGTCTATGTGTAGTCTTATAACACAAGTCTATATGTAGTCTTATAACACAAGTCTATGTGTAGTCTTATAACACAAGTCTATGTGTAGTCTTATAACACAAGTCTATGTGTAGTCTTATAACACAAGTCTATTGTAGTCTTATAACACAAGTCTATGTGTAGTCTTATAACACAAGTCTATGTGTAGTCTTATAACACAAGTCTATGTGTAGTCTTATAACACAAGTCTATGTGTAGTCTTATAACACAAGTCTATGTGTAGTCTTATAACACAAGTCTATGTGTAGTCTTATAACACCAAGTCTATGTAGTCTATAACAAGATATATACACAAGTCTATGTGTAGTCTTATAAACACAAGTCTATGTGTAGTCTTATAACACAAGTCTATGTGTAGTCTTATAACACAAGTCTATATGTGTAGTCTTATAACACAAGTCTATGTGTAGTCTTATAACACAAGTCTATGTGTAGTCTTATAACACAAGTCTATGTGTAGTCTTATAACACAAGTCTATGTGTAGTCTTATAACACAAGTCTATATGTAGTCTTATAACACAAGTCTATGTGTAGTCTTATAACACAAGTCTATGTGTAGTCTTATAACACAAGTCTATGTGTAGTCTTATAACACAAGTCTATGTGTAGTCTTATAACACAAGTCTGTGTGTAGTCTTATAACACAAGTCTATGTGTAGTCTTATAACACAAGTCTATGTGTGTAGTCTTATAACACAAGTCTATGTGTAGTCTTATAACACAAGTCTATGTGTAGTCTTATAACACAAGTCTATGTGTAGTCTTATAACACAAGTCTATGTGTAGTCTTATAACACAAGTCTATGTGTAGTCTGCTATAACACAAGTCTTGTGTAATGTGTATGTGTAGTCTTATAACACAAGTCTATGGTGTCTTATAACACAAGTCTATGTGTAGTCTTATAACACAAGTCTATGTGTAGTCTTATAACACAAGTCTATGTGTAGTCTTATAACACAAGTCTATGTGTTGTCTTATAACACAAGTCTATGTGTAGTCTTATAACACAAGTCTATGTGTAGTCTTATAACACAAGTCTATGTGTAGTCTTATAACACAAGTCTATGTGTAGTCTTATAACACAAGTCTATGTGTAGTCTTATAACACAAGTCTATGTGTAGTCTTATAACACAAGTCTATGTGTAGTCTTATAACACAAGTCTATGTGTAGTCTTATAACACAAGTCTATGTGTAGTCTTATAACACAAGTCTATGTGTAGTCTTATAACACAAGTCTATGTGTTGTCTTATAACACAAGTCTATGTGTAGTCTTATAACACAAGTCTATGTGTAGTCTTATAACACAAGTCTATGTGTGGTCGTCTTATAACACAAGTCTATGTGTAGTCTTATAACACAAGTCTATGTGTAGTCTTATAACACAAGTCTATGTGTAGTCTTATAACACAAGTCTATGTGTAGTCTTATAACACAAGTCTATGTGTGGTCTTATAACACAAGTCTATTGTAGTCTTATAACACAAGTCTATGTGTAGTCTTATAACACAAGTCTATGTGTAGTCTTATAACACAGGTCTATGTGTAGTCTTATAACACAAGTCTATGTGTAGTCTTATAACACAAGTATATGTGTAGTCTTATAACACAAGTCTATGTGTAGTCTTATAACACAAGTCTATGTGTGGTCTTATAACACAAGTCTATGTGTAGTCTTATAACACAAGTCTATGTGTGGTCTTATAACACAAGTCTATGTGTAGTCTTATAACACAAGTCTATGTGTAGTCTTATAACACAAGTCTATGTGTAGTCTTATAACACAAGTCTATGTGTAGTCTTATAACACAAGTCTATGTGTAGTCTTATAACACAAGTCTATGTGTGGTCTTATAACACAAGTCTGTGTGTAGTCTTATAACACAAGTCTATGTGTAGTCTTATAACACAAGTCTATGTGTAGTCTTATAACACAAGTCTATGTGTAGTCTTATAACACAAGTCTATGTGTAGTCTTATAACACAAGTCTATGTAACACAAGTCTATGTGTAGTCTTATAACACAAGTCTGTGTGTAGTCTTATAACACAGGTCTATGTGTAGTCTTATAACACAAGTCTATGTGTAGTCTTATAACACAAGTGTATGTGTAGTCTTATAACACAAGTGTATGTGTAGTCTTATAACACAAGTCCATGTGTAGTCTTATAACACAAGACTATGTGTAGTCTTATATCACAAGTATGTGTGTAGTCTTATAACTCTAGTCTATGTGTAGTCTTATAACACAAGTCTATATGTAGTCCTAAAACCAAAGTCTAAGTGTAGTCTTATAACACAAGTCTATGTGTAGTCATATAACACAAGTCTATATGTAGTCTTATAACACAAGTCTATGCGTGGTCGTCTTATAACACAAGTCTGTGTGTAGTGCTATAACACAAATCAATGTGTAGTGTTATAACACAAGTCTATGGTGGTCTTATAACACAAGTCTATGTGTAGTCTTATAACACAAGGCTATGTGTAGTCTTATAACACAAGTCTGTGTGTAGTCTTATAACACAAGTCTATGTGTTGTCTTATAACACAAGTCTATGTGTAGTCTTATAACACAAGTCTATGTGTAGTCTTATAACACAAGTCTATGTGTAGTCTTATAACACAAGTCTATGTGTAGTCTTATAACACAAGTCTATGTGTAGTCTTATAACACAAGTCTATGTGTAGTCTTATAACACAAGTCTATGTGTAGTCTTATAACACAAGTCTATGTGTAGTCTTATAACACAAGTCTATGTGTAGTCTTATAACACAAGTCTATGTGTAGTCTTATAACACAAGTCTATGTGTAGTCTTATAACACAAGTCTATGTGTAGTCTTATAACACAAGTCTATGTGTAGTCTTATAACACAAGTCTATGTGTGGTCTTATAACACAAGTCTATGTGTGGTCTTATAACACAAGTCTATGTGTAGTCTTATAACACAAGTCTATGTGTAGTCTTATAACACAAGTCTATGTGTAGTCTTATAACACAAGTCTATGTGTGGTCTTATAACACAAGTCTATTGTAGTCTTATAACACAAGTCTATGTGTAGTCTTATAACACAAGTCTATGTGTAGTCTTATAACACAGGTCTATGTGTAGTCTTATAACACAAGTCTATGTGTAGTCTTATAACACAAGTATATGTGTAGTCTTATAATACAAGTCTATGTGTAGTCTTATAACACAAGTCTATGTGTGGTATTATAAGACAAGTCCATGTGTAGTCTTATAACACAAGTCTAGGTGTGGTCTTATAACACAAGTCTATGTGTAGTCTTGTAACACAAGTCTGTGTGTAGTCTTATAACTCTAGTCTATGTGTAGTCTTATAACACAAGTCTATTTGTAGTCTTATAACACAAGTCTATGTGTAGTCTTATAACACAAGTATATGTGTAGTCTTATAACACAAGTCTGTGTGTAGTCTTATAACACAGGTCTATGTGTAGTCTTATAACACAAGTCTATGTGTAGTCTTATAACACAAGTCTATGTGTAGTCTTATAACACAAGTCTATGTGTAGTCTTATAACACAAGTCTATGTAACACAAGTCTATGTGTAGTCTTATAACACAAGTCTGTGTGTAGTCTTATAACACAGGTCTATGTGTAGTCTTATAACACAAGTCTATGTGTAGTCTTATAACACAAGTCTATGTGTAGTCTTATAACACAAGTGTATGTGTAGTCTTATAACACAAGTCCATGTGTAGTCTTATAACACAAGACTATGTGTAGTCTTATAACACAAGTATGTGTGTAGTCTTATAACTCTAGTCTATGTGTAGTCTTATAACACAAGACTATGTGTAGTCTTATAACACAAGTATATGTGTAGTCTTATAACACAAGTCTATGTTTAGTCTTATAACACAAGTCTATGTGTAGTCTTATAACACAAGTCTACATGTATGTGTAGTCTTATAACACAAGTCTATGTGAGGTCTTATAACACAAGTATATGTGTAGTCTTATAACACAAGTCTAGGTGTAGTCTTATAACACAAGTCTATGTGTAGTCTTATAACACAAGTCTATGTGTAGTCTTATAACACAAGTCTATGTGTAGTCTTATAACACAAGTCTATGTGTAGTCTTATAACACAAGTATATGTGTGGTCGTATAACACAAGTCTATGTGTAGTCATATAACACACATTTGAACACATATTTTATTATTAATACTATCACTTTCGAAATGTGAAATGACATTGACGGTATGATCTGATAAAATGTACTCATTTAACTGCCCTGTAGACGTTCATAGTAGGGATATTGACAGTACTACCAAAACTTTGACAAATCCATGTTGAGCTTTTATTTGTAAAGTTAAAACCAGTTTATTGAAGTGTTGTAACTATCAAAACGTTGGTTACTTTCTGTGGTGAATTACATATTAAAATCTCATCTTGATTCGAGTGTCTCCAAATCGCAGCACATATAACTTAAAGTGATATATACATGTAGCTTGTCTGTGCCTAGTGATCAGCTAAATTGTGTAGACAGTAACATATTTACGATTGTTAGAGTTAAAATGGCGTTCAATAAAAATAAAGAGAAACTAACTCGCGATAGAAAGAAAGTAAAACACATCAATATGGCGTATACTTACACAAGAAATCGCTGTTGAAATCGATGAAACAACACCCTTTTGTTTGTGTGTTTGTTTGTTACGGCCCATCGACAACTATGGTCATTTAGAGCCAAACTTCATTCAATGCCGCAGTGTCTTCACGGACTAAGGCCTTACGTTTTTGTGTTTATAGGTCTACAGATCTAGATAACGTCGAAAGGAATTCTGGGATATATTTCTATAACCGGCAACACGTAATGCTGAAAGTCACCAATGTATACGTATACCCTATAGGTTCAGGTACGTAAACCTAAATGGCTTCAAAAATAAACCGAGAAAATCCTTACTTTTCAGCTTGCTGTTCATACAACATTAATGACTTAAATAATATCGCGGGTTGTCTTTGATTTCCCGAAGTAAAGAGAGTGTTTTATTAACCTGTAAGAGTGTTACCCAGGTGTTGTGTCATCAGTCAATAAAATAGAAGTGAACCCATACTACTTTTTCCCCATTTCAACAAATTCTATTGACGAAATATTATATGTTAAAAGGATTGAATGACAGATGGACCTACAATTGTATATAATTTTTTTCTCATAGGTGGATAACGTGATAATATTTACGCATACTTAGAAATGAATAATTATATAAAAAATACTTTCATACACTGTAATCACTACTCAGAGTCTCACTTGGTGAAGTTGTAACTGAGGTTATCAATATAGATTTTCTAGCATAATTTGGTTTATTAGATAAACGTCTTATTATATTATCAGATCAGGCAAGACCATTTCAGGATGGCCGTCCATTAGCTGCAATATTGTAGCTCAAAAGACTTTTTGACAGAAAATGGTGTCGTCATTAGGTATAGTAGGCCGGGTACGTATATTCGTTCTAGCCGTCCATGTGTGTGCATTGTGTTTCTTTGGAAGGCTGTGGCATGTTCGTGTTGTGCCTACTTGTGATAATGTGTTTTAAGAGCCTGTGGTATATTGGTGTTGTGTCTTCTTGAGACAGAGTGTTTTGGGAGGCTGTGGTATGTTCGTGTTGCGTCTACTTGTGATAGTGTGTTTTGGGAGGCTGTGGTATGTTAGTGTGGTGTCTACTTGTGATAGAATGTTTTGGGAGGCTGTGGTATATTGGTGTTGTGTCTACTTGTGATAGTGTGTTTTGGGAGGCTGTGGTATGTTAGTGCTGTGTCTCCTTGTGATAGTGTGTTTTGGGAGACTGTGGTATATTGGTGTTGTGTCTACTTGTGATAGTGTGTTTTGGGAGGCTGCGGCATGTTCGTGTTGCGTCTACTTGAGACAGTGTTTTGGGAGGCTGTGGTATGTTCGTGTTGCGTCTACTTGTGATAGTGTGTTTTGGGAGGCTGTGGTATGTTAGTGTGGTGTCTACTTGTGATAGAATGTTTTGGGAGGCTGTGGTATATTGGTGTTGTGTCTACTTGTGATAGTGTGTTTTGGGAGGCTGTGGTATGTTAGTGCTGTGTCTCCTTGTGATAGTGTGTTTTTGGAGACTGTGGTATATTGGTGTTGTGTCTACTTGTGATAGTGTGTTTTGGGAGGCTGTGGCATGTTCGTGTTGCGTCTACTTGTGATAGAATGTTTTGGGAGGCTGTGGTATATTGGTGTTGTGTCTACTTGTGATAGTGTGTTTTGGGAGTCTGTAGTATACTCGTGTTGTGTGTCCTTGTGATAGTGTGTTTTGGGAGGCTGTGGTATATTGTTGTTGTGTCTCCTTGTGATAGTGTGATTTGGGAGACTGTGGTATATTAGTGTGTGTCTCCTTGTGATAGTGTGTTTTGGGAGACTGTGGTATATTATTGTTGTGTCTCCTTGTTATAGTGTGCTTGTTATAGTGTGTTTTTGTGTATTTTGGGAGGCGGTGGTATGTTAGTGTTGTGTCTCCTTGTGATAGTGTGTTTTGGGAGGCTGTGGTATGTTTGTGTGGTGTCTACTTGTGAAAGTGTGTTTTGGGAGGCTGTGGTATATTGGTGTTGTGTCTACTTGTGATAGTGTGTTTTGGGAGGCTGTGGCATGTTCGTGTTGCGTCTACTTGTGATAGAATGTTTTGGGAGGCTGTGGTATATTGGTGTTGTGTCTACTTGTGATAGTGTGTTTTGGGAGTCTGTAGTATACTCGTGTTATGTGTCCTTGTGATAGTGTGTTTTGGGAGGCTGTGGTATATTGTTGTTGTGTCTCCTTGTGATATTGTGATTTGGGAGACTGTGGTATATTAGTGTGTGTCTCCTTGTGATAGTGTGTTTTGGGAGCTGTGGTATATTATTGTTGTGTCTCCTTGTTATAGTGTGTTTTTGTGTATTTTGGGAGGCTGTGGTATGTTCGTGTTGTGTCTCCTTGTGATAGTGTCTTTTGGGAGGCTGTGGTATGTTAGTGTGGTGTCTACTTGTGATAGTGTGTTTTGGGAGGCTGTGGTATATTGGTGTTGTGTCTACTTGTGATAGTGTGTTTTGGGAGGCTGTGGCATGTTCGTGTTGCGTCTACTTGTGATAGAATGTTTTGGGAGGCTGTGGTATATTGGTGTTGTGAATTGTCTACTTGTGATAGTGTGTTTTGGGAGTCTGTAGTATACTCGTGTTGTGTGTCCTTGTGATAGTGTGTTTTTGTGAGGCTGTGGTATATTGTTGTTGTGTCTCCTTGTTATAGTGTGTTTTTGTGTATTTTGGGAGGCTGTGGTATGTTAGTGTTGTGTCTCCTTGTGATAGTGTGTTTTGGGAGGCTGTGATATGTTAGTGTGGTGTCTACTTGTGATAGTGTGTTTTGGGAGGCTGTGGTATATTGGTGTTGTGTCTACTTGTGATAGTGCGTTTTGGGAGTCTGTAGTATACTCGTGTTGTGTGTCCTTGTGATAGTGTTGGTAGGCTGTGGTTTTGTGTCTCCTTGTGATAGTGTGGATTTTGGAGAGTGGTATTTCTTGTTTTGGGAGACTGTGGTATATTGGTGTTGTGTATCTATGGTGGAGTGAAGTACGAGGTGCTTGTTTTGGGAGACTGTGGTATATTGGTGTTGTGTTTTGTGTATCTATGGTGGAGTGAAGTACGAGGTGTGTGTTTTGGGAGACTGTGGTATTATTGGTGTTGTGTTTTTGTGTATCTATGGTGGAGTGAAGTACGAGGTGCTGTGTTTTGGGAGACTGTGGTATATTGGTGTTGTGTTTTTTGTGTATCTATGGTGGAGGTGAAGTACGAGGTGTGTGTTTTGGGAGACTGTGGTATATTGGTGTTGTGTTTTTGTGTATCTATGGTGGAGTGAAGTACGAGGTGCTTGTTTTGGGAGACTGTGGTATATTGGTGTTGTGGTTTGTGTATCTTAAAAAAAAAAATTGGTGGAAAGTGTGCGAGGTGCGTGTTTTGGGAGACTGTGGTATATTGGTGTTGTGTTTTTGTGTATCTATGGTGGAGTGAAGTACGAGGTGTGTGTTTTGGGAGACTGTGGTATATTGGTGTTGTGTATCTATGGTGGAGTGAAGTACGAGGTGCTTGTTTTGGGAGACTGTGGTATATTGGTGTTGTGTATCTATGGTGGAGTGAAGTACGAGGTGCTTGTTTTGGGAGACTGTGGTATATTGGTGTTGTGTTTTTTGTGTATCTATGGTACGAGGTGAAGTACGTGGTAACTATTGGTGCTTGTTTTTGGGAGGACTGATGTGTTGTTTTGGGAGACTGTGGTATATTGGTGTTGTGTTTTTGTGTATCTATGGTGGAGTGAAGTACGAGGTGCTTGTTTTGGGAGACTGTGGTATATTGGTGTTGTGTATCTATGGTGGAGTGAAGTACGAGGTGTGTGTTTTGGGAGACTGTGGTATATTGGTGTTGTGTTTTTGTGTATCTATGGTGGAGTGAAGTACGAGGTGCTTGTTTTGGGAGACTGTGGTATATTGGTGTTGTGTTTTTGTGTATCTATGGTGGAGTGAAGTACGAGGTGTGTGTTTTGGGAGACTGTGGTATATTGGTGTTGTGTTTTTGTGTATCTATGGTGGAGTGAAGTGCGAGGTGTGTGTTTTGGGAGACTGTGGTATATTGGTGTTGTGTATCTATGGTGGAGTGAAGTACGAGGTGTGTGTTTTGGGAGACTGTGGTATATTGGTGTTGTGTATCTATGGTGGAGTGAAGTACGAGGTGCTTGTTTTGGGAGACTGTGGTATATTGGTGTTGTGTTTTTGTGTATCTATGGTGGAGTGAAGTACGAGGTGCTTGTTTTGGGAGACTGTGGTATATTGGTGTTGTGTTTTGTGTATCTATGGTGGAGTGAAGTGCGAGGTGTGTGTTTTGGGAGACTGTGGTATATTGGTGTTGTGTTTTGTGTATCTATGGTGGAGTGAAGTACGAGGTGTGTGTTTTGGGAGACTGTGGTATATTGGTGTTGTGTTTTTGTGTATCTATGGTGGAGTGAAGTACGAGGTGCTTGTTTTGGGAGACTGTGGTATATTGGTGTTGTGTTTTTGTGTATCTATGGTGGAGTGAAGTACGAGGTGTGTGTTTTGGGAGACTGTGGTATATTGGTGTTGTGTATCTATGGTGGAGTGAAGTACGAGGTGTGTGTTTTGGGAGACTGTGGTATATTGGTGTTGTGTTTTGTGTATCTATGGTGGAGTGAAGTGCGAGGTGTGTGTTTTGGGAGACTGTGGTATATTGGTGTTGTGTTTTGTGTATCTATGGTGGAGTGAAGTACGAGGTGCTTGTTTTGGGAGACTGTGGTATATTGGTGTTGTGTTTTTGTGTATCTATGGTGGAGTGAAGTACGAGGTGTGTGTTTTGGGAGACTGTGGTATATTGGTGTTGTGTTTTTGTGTATCTATGGTGGAGTGAAGTACGAGGTGTGTGTTTTGGGAGACTGTGGTATATTGGTGTTGTGTTTTGTGTATCTATGGTGGAGTGAAGTACGAGGTGTGTGTTTTGGGAGACTGTGGTATATTGGTGTTGTGTTTTTGTGTATCTATGGTGGAGTGAAGTACGAGGTGTGTGTTTTGGGAGACTGTGGTATATTGGTGTTGTGTTTTGTGTATCTATGGTGGAGTGAAGTACGAGGTGCTTGTTTTGGGAGACTGTGGTATATTGGTGTTGTGTTTTTGTGTATCTATGGTGGAGTGAAGTACGAGGTGCTTGTTTTGGGAGACTGTGGTATATTGGTGTTGTGTTTTGTGTATCTATGGTGGAGTGAAGTACGAGGTGCTTGTGTTTTGGGAGACTGTGGTATATTGGTGTTGTGTTTTTGTGTATCTATGGTGGAGTGAAGTACGAGGTGTGTGTTTTGGGAGACTGTGGTATATTGGTGTTGTGTATCTATGGTGGAGTGAAGTACGAGGTGTGTGTTTTGGGAGACTGTGGTATATTGGTGTTGTGTTTTGTGTATCTATGGTGGAGTGAAGTACGAGGTGTGTGTTTTGGGAGACTGTGGTATATTGGTGTTGTGTTTTGTGTATCTATGGTGGAGTGAAGTACGAGGTGCTTGTTTTGGGAGACTGTGGTATATTGGTGTTGTGTTTTTGTGTATCTATGGTGGAGTGAAGTACGAGGTGCTTGTTTTGGGAGACTGTGGTATATTGGTGTTGTGTTTTGTGTATCTATGGTGGAGTGAAGTACGAGGTGCGTGTTTTGGGAGACTGTGGTATATTGGTGTTGTGTTTTGTGTATCTATGGTGGAGTGAAGTGCGAGGTGCTGTGTTTTGGGAGACTGTGGTATATTGGTGTTGTTTGTGTATCTATGGTGGAGTGAAGTACGAGGTGCTTGTTTTGGGAGACTGTGGTATATTGGTGTTGTGTTTTGTGTATCTATGGTGGAGTGAAGTACGAGGTGTGTGTTTTGGGAGACTGTGGTATATTGGTGTTGTGTATCTATGGTGGAGTGAAGTACGAGGTGCGTGTTTTGGGAGACTGTGGTATATTGGTGTTGTGTTTTGTGTATCTATGGTGGAGTGAAGTACGAGGTGTGTGTTTTGGGAGACTGTGGTATATTGGTGTTGTGTTTTTGTGTATCTATGGTGGAGTGAAGTACGAGGTGCTTGTTTTGGGAGACTGTGGTATATTGGTGTTGTGTTTTGTGTATCTATGGTGGAGTGAAGTACGAGGTGCTTGTTTTGGGAGACTGTGGTATATTGGTGTTGTGTTTTGTGTATCTATGGTGGAGTGAAGTTACGAGGTGCTTGTTTTGGGAGACTGTGTATATTGGTGTTGTGTTTTTGTGTATCTATGGTGGAGTGAAGTACGAGGTGTGTGTTTTGGGAGACTGTGGTATATTGGTGTTGTGTTTTGTGTATCTATGGTGGAGTGAAGTGCGAGGTGTGTGTTTTGGGAGACTGTGGTATATTGGTGTTGTGTTTTGTGTATCTATGGTGGAGTGAAGTGCGAGGTGTGTGTTTTGGGAGACTGTGGTATATTGGTGTTGTGTTTTGTGTATCTATGGTGGAGTGAAGTACGAGGTGTGTGTTTTGGGAGACTGTGGTATATTGGTGTTGTGTTTTTGTGTATCTATGGTGGAGTGAAGTACGAGGTGCTTGTTTTGGGAGACTGTGGTATATTGGTGTTGTGTATCTATGGTGGAGTGAAGTACGAGGTGTGTGTTTTGGGAGACTGTGGTATATTGGTGTTGTGTATCTATGGTGGAGTGAAGTACGAGGTGCTTGTTTTGGGAGACTGTGGTATATTGGTGTTGTGTATCTATGGTGTATCTGGAGTGAAGTGAGGTGTGTGTTTTGGGAGACTGTGGTATATTGGTGTTGTGTTTGTGTATCTATGGTGGAGTGAAGTACGAGGTGCTTGTTTTGGGAGACTGTGGTATATGGTGTTGTGTTTTTGTGTATCTATGGTGGAGTGAAGTACGAGGTGTGTGTTTTGGGAGACTGTGGTATATTGGTGTTGTGTTTTTGTGTATCTATGGTGGAGTGAAGTACGAGGTGCTTGTTTTGGGAGACTGTGGTATATTGGTGGTGTGTTTTTTGTGTATCTATGGTGGAGGATTGAAGTGCGAGGTGCTGTGTTTTGGGAGACTGTGGTATATTGGTGTTGTGTTTTTGTGTATCTATGGTGGAGTGAAGTGCGAGGTGTGTGTTTTGGGAGACTGTGGTATATTGGTGTTGTGTTTTGTGTATCTATGGTGGAGTGAAGTACGAGGTGCTTGTTTTGGGAGACTGTGGTATATTGGTGTTGTGTTTTTGTGTATCTATGGTGGAGTGAAGTACGAGGTGCTTGTTTTGGAGACTGTGGTATATATTGGAGTTTGTGTTTTTGTGTATCTATGGTGCGATGTGAAGTAACGAGGTGCGAGGTGCGTGTTTTGGAGACTGTGGTATATTGGTGTTGTGTATCTATGGTGGAGTGAAGTACGAGGTGCTTGTTTTGGGAGACTGTGGTATATTGGTGTTGTGTATCTATGGTGGAGTGAAGTACGAGGTGCTTGTTTTGGGAGACTGTGGTATATTGGTGTTGTGTTTTTGTGTATCTATGGTGGAGTGAAGTACGAGGTGCTTGTTTTGGGAGACTGTGGTATATTGGTGTTGTGTTTTTGTGTATCTATGGTGGAGTGAAGTACGAGGTGCTTGTTTTGGGAGACTGTGGTATATTGGTGTTGTGTTTTTGTGTATCTATGGTGGAGTGAAGTACGAGGTGCTTGTTTTGGGAGACTGTGGTATATTGGTGTTGTGTTTTTGTGTATCTATGGTGGAACTGAAGTGAGGTGCGAGGTGTGTGTTTTGGGAGACTGTGGTATATTGGTGTTGTGTTTTGTGTATCTATGGTGGAGTGAAGTGCGAGGTGCTTGTTTTGGGAGACTGTGGTATATTGGTGTTGTGTTTTGTGTGTATCTATGGTGGAGTGAAGTGCGAGGTGTTGTGTTTTGGGAGACTGTGGTATATTGGTGTTGTGTATCTATGGTGGAGTGAAGTACGAGGTGCTTTTTGGGGGAGACTGTGTATATTGGTGTTGTGTATCTATGGTGGAGTGACAGTGCGAGGTGCTTGTTTTGGGAGACTGTGGTATATTGGTGTTGTTGTGTATCTAGGTGGTGGAGTGAAGTACGAGGTGCTGTGTTTTTTGGGAGACTGTGGGGTATATTGGTGTTGTGTTTTTATGTGTATCTATGGTGGAGTGAAGTACGAGGTGCTGTGTTTTGGGAGACTGTGGTATATTGGTGTTGTGTGTTTGTGTATCTATGGTGGAGTGAAGTACGAGGTGCTGTGTTTTGGGAGACTGTGGTATATTGGTGTTTGTGTTTCTTGTGTATCTATGGTGGAGTATGAAGTACGAGGTGCTGTGTTTTGGGAGACTGTGGTATATTGGTGTTGTGTTTTTGTGTGTATCTATGGTGGAGTGAAGTGCGAGGTGCTTGGTTTTGGGAGACTGTGGTATATTGGAGTTGTGTTTTTGTTGTATCTATGGTGGAGTGAAGTATGCGAAGGTGTGTGTTTTGGGAGGACTGTGGTATATTGGTGTTGTGTTTTTGTATATGGTGGAGTGAAGTACTGGCGTGTTGTGGGAGACTGGGTGGAGTGAAGTACGAGGTGCTTGTTTTGGGAGACTGTGGTATATTGGTGTTGTGTTTTTTGTGTATCTATGGTGGAGTGAAGTACGAGGTGCTTGTTTTGGGAGACTGTAGTATATTGGTGTTGTGTTTTTGTGTATCTATGGTGGAGTGAAGTGCGAGGTGTGTGTTTTGGGAGACTGTGGTATATTGGTGTTGTGTATCTATGGTGGAGTGAAGTACGAGGTGTGTGTTTTGGGAGACTGTGGTATATTGGTGTTGTGTTTTTGTGTATCTATGGTGGAGTGAAGTACGAGGTGTGTGTTTTGGGAGACTGTGGTATATTGGTGTTGTGTTTTGTGTATCTATGGTGGAGTGAAGTACGAGGTGTGTGTTTTGGGAGACTGTGGTATATTGGTGTTGTGTTTTGTGTATCTATGGTGGAGTGAAGTACGAGGTGCTTGTTTTGGGAGACTGTGGTATATTGGTGTTGTGTATATTGTGATAAGTATGTTGTTTTGTGAGACTGTGTATAAGTGGTGTTTGTTTGTAGCGTGTATCTAAGGTGATGAAGGGAGGTGTGTGTATTTGGTGTTGTGTATTGTTGTTGTGTCTCCTATGTGATAGTGAAGTACGAGGTGTGTTGTTTTGGGAGACTGTGGTATATTGGTGTTGTGTTTTTGTGTATCTATGGTGGAGTGAAGTACGAGGTGTGTGTTTTGGGAGACTGTGGTATATTGGTGTTGTGTATCTATGGTGGAGTGAAGTACGAGGTGTGTGTTTTGGGAGACTGTGGTATATTGGTGTTGTGTTTTGTGTCCTATGGTGGAGTGTAAGTGCGAGGGTGCGTGTTTTGGGAGACTGTGGTATATTGGTGTTGTATGTGTATCTATGGTGGAGTGAAGTACGAGGTGCTTGTTTTGGGAGACTGTGGTATATTGGTGTTGTGTTTTGTGTATCTATGGTGGAGTGAAGTGCGAGGTGTGTGTTTTGTGGAGAACTGTGGTATATTGGGTGTTGTGTGTGGTGTATTGGTGTTGTGTGAAGTGTAGGTGTGTGTTTTTGGGAGTCTGTGGTATATTGGTGGTGTTGTGTTGTGTATCTATGGTAGAGTGTTTTGCGAGGTGTGTTGTTTTGTGAGACTGTGGTATATTATTGGTGTGTGTGTTTTTGTGTATCTATGGTGGAGTGAAGTACGAGGTGCTTGTTTTGGGAGACTGTGTATTTTGGTGTTGTGTGTATCTATGGTGGAGTGAAGTACGAGGTGTGTGTGTTTTGGGAGACTGTGGTATATTGGTGTTGTGTTTTTTGTGAGTAGATGTACGAGGTGAAGTGCGAGTGGTTTGGTTTGGAGTTGTGTATATTGGTGTTGTGTTTTGTGTATCTATGGTGAGAGCTGAAGTACGATGTGGTGTTTTGGAGACTTGTGTATATGGTGTTTTGTGGAGTCTATGGTGTATGTCAAGTGCGAGGTGTGTCCTTGTTTTGTGTTTTGGGAGGCTGTTGTATATTGTGTTGTGTCTCCTTGTGATAGTGTGATTTGGGAGACTGTGGTATATTAGTGTTGTGTCTATTTGTGATAGTGTGTTTTGGGAGGCTGTGGTATATTATTGTTTGTGTCTCTTGTGATAGTGTGTTTTGGGAGACTGTGGTATATTGGTGTTGTGTCTATTTGTGATAGTGTGTTTTGGGAGACTGTGGTATATTATTGTTGTGTCTCCTTGTGATAGTGTGTTTTTGGGAGACTGTGGTATCTATTAGTGTTGTGTCCTCCTTGTGATAGTGTGTTTTGGGAGACTGTGGTGTGTTATTGTTGTGCGTCTCCTTGTGATAGTGTGTTTTGTGTATTTTGGGAGGCTGTGGTATGTTAGTGTGTTGTGTCTCCTTGTGATAGTGTGTTTTGTGTATTTTGGGAGGCTGTGGTATGTTAGCGTTGTGTCTCCTTGTGATTGAAGTACGAGGTGCGTGTTTTGGGAGACTGTGGTATATTGGTGTTGTGTATCTATGGTGGAGTGAAGTACGAGGTGTGTGTATTTTGGGAGGCTGTGGTATGTTAATGTGTGTGTATCCTTGTGATAGTGTGTTTTGGGAGGCTGTGGCATGTTCGTGTTGCGTCTACTTGTGATAGAATGTTTTGGGAGGCTGTGGTATATTGGTGTTGTGTCTACTTGTGATAGTGTGTTTTGGGAGTCTGTAGTATACTCGTGTTGTGTGTCCTTGTGATAGTGTGTTTTGGGAGGCTGTGGTATATTGTTGTTGTGTCTCCTTGTGATAGTGTGATTTGGGAGACTGTGGTATATTAGTGTGTGTGTCTCCTTGTGATAGTGTGTTTTGGGAGACTGTGGTATATTGGTGTTGTGTCTATTTGTGATAGTGTGTTTTGGGAGGCTGTGGTATATTATTGTTGTGTCTCCTTGTGATAGTGTGATTTAGGGAGGCTGTGGTATATTGGTGTTTGTGTCTACTTGTGATAGTGTGTTTTGGGAGTGTGCTGTAGTATACTCGTGTATATTCGTGTTGTGTGTCCTTGTGATAGTGTGTTTTGGGAGGCTGTGGTATATTGTTGTTGTGTCTCCTTGTGATAGTGTGATTTGGGAGACTGTGGTATATTAGTGTGTGTCTCCTTGTGATAGTGTGTTTTGGGAGACTGTGGTATATTATTGTTGTGTCTTCTTGTGATAGTGTGTTTTTGTGTATTTTGGAAGGCTGTGGTATGTTAGTGTTGTGTCTCCTTGTGATAGTGTGTTTTGTGTATTTTGGGAGGCTGTGGTATGTTAGCGTTGTGTCTCCTTGTTATAGTGTGTTTTTGGAGACTGTGGGTGGACTATATTAGTGTTTGTGTATCCTTGTGATAGAGTGTTTTCGAAAGCTAGTGGTATGTTAGTGTTGTGTATCCTTGTGATAGTGTGTTTTGGGAGGCTGTGGTATGTTAGTGTGGTGTCTCCTTGTGATAGTGTGTTTTGTGAGACTGTGGCATGTTCGTGTTGTATCTCCTTGTAATAGTGGAACTCTTGTCCGCTCTATAGCGCTATTATGCTAACAAATACATCAAGAAACACATCCCATCCGATCACTATATAAATACTGACAACGGACGAACCAGTCGTCCCACTCCCTTTATGCGTACTACCACTTTTATAGACTAAGGTGTGTAACGGTCAGGGGATATAACTAGAGTCTCAACTGAAGACCAAAAGTAATAGGCGGTGTCAACTGAGACATTAGGAAAAAGAAATAATGAGAAAGACGAGAAAAGATTCTAAATTTGGTCGGTTTTAACGATCATACACTAAGGGCAGTGGTACAATACTAGCGCCTTACAGAGATACATTAGTGTGCTTTTATCTTACACGTACACAATATTTGCACTGCAGGCTTAAGACAGTATGTCATAAGTGCCGTGTTTGTATTACTGTGTATTGAACATACTGTGCCTATCGACAGAGGAATTCACCATCATTTATCATTCAGCCATATAATCGTGACAGGGTTTGTTTATAACTTGTCGTCCCGAGTATACCATAAAAAATTTGTTTTCGAGCAATGAAAATATGCAATCTGATTTTAGAACCAAACGGTAAGGTGTACATGTAGGCTAAATAATTATATATACATTATATGGCGACAGCCTAAAGTTAAGTAGTGGACACACTACTGAAACGCTACAACTGTTTATAAAATCAAAAATTTATGTAGGCTACTTGATTAACAAACAGTATACATGTACATAGTATATGATATATATATATGTATACTGTTTGTTAAAATTCGTACCAGGTCCCTGTGGCAGCTAGGGAAAACAAGAGATCACAGAGGGATCTTGGCACCCACCAAAGAATGATCTATGTCTGACAATGGAAAGAGGGATCTTTTCTCTGCTTTTCAAACTTTTGCAAACATACTACATATAAAATTTGAGACAGATCGCTTCAGTACTTTCTGAGAAATAGCAGTAACAAACTTCAACTATCAAAATCCAAGATGGCTCCTTGGCGGCCATCTTGTTGACTGATTGGTCCCAAAATACAAATATGCACAACTAGGGCCTAGGGGAACCTACATATGAAAATATGAGAAAGATCCCTTCAGTACTTTGTGAGATATAGCGATAAACAAACTTTAAGTTGATCAAAATCCAACTAGGGCCTATGGCTGCCTAGGCAGCCAATCTTGTTGACCCGATCTGGTTCCCAAAATTCCAATATGCACAACTAGGGCCCTAGGGGAACCTACATATGAAATGTGAGACAGATCCCTTCAGTACTTTCAGAGAAATAGCGATAACAAACTTTACCTATCAAAATCCAAGATGGCTGCCTGGCGGCCATCTTGTTGATCGATCGGTCCCAAATCGAAATATCCACACAACTAGGGCCCTAGGGGAACCTACATATGAAATGTGAGACAGATCCCTTGAGTACTTTTTGACAAATAGCGATAACAAGAATTGTTAACGGACGGACGGACCACGGACCACGGACAAAAAAACGATTTGAATAGCCCACCATCTGATGATGTTGGGCTAAAAACGCAAGTGGTAGGAAGTTTACATATGTCTTTTATGATGACAGCCTGTCATTAGGAGTTTTATAAAGTCACGAAAAAGTGAGAGAAAATATATAATTTAGCTGAATCTTTCGGGCAAACGAAGAAAATATTTCAGATTGGTGTTACTTTGGGAAGAGTAATGCCACAGCGAGCATGGATCACGTCCTAAAGATGTCACTACTTGTTGGTTGTTATTGTCTTGGAAATCATCATAAATGTAGGAAAGACGCTTGAAAAGAATGGAAGATGTGGCGGCCCTTTGAATAATAGACGTGACCATGAAGTCAGAAAAACAAGGGCCCATTGGTCCGACTTGCAACCTGTGATCTGGTAATAATGGTGAATACTGAAGAGATAAGAGGGTCGATAGGAATTTTTGTCCAGGTAATATCAAGTGTCTAGGCCTCACGATTAATGACAAGAAGTTATGTAAAGATTTTAGCCTATTTGGCTCATGAGACATTAAAAAGGAGGTCAATGTCTTTCATTTAAACAAACATATAAAAGCCCTTCAACATAGCATGTTACAGGACCAATATCAGGTCTCTTTGGTATTGAAAAGAAGTCGTTAAACAATTCAGCGTATTTAACCCCTGTGACCTTGAATGGAAGTCAAGGTCATTCATACATTTCGACTTTGTGTTATAGTGAGATTTTTTAAACCTTTGTTCTATAGGTTGTAATTTTATTCTTTGTTCTATGATGGTGGTGAGTTTTAGAATTTGTTATATGGTGGTAGTGAGTTTTAGAATTTGTTATATGGTGGTAGTGAGTTTTAGAATTTGTTATATGGTGGTAGTGAGTTTTAGAATTTTGTTATATGATGGTGGTGAGTTTTAGAATTTGTTATATGATGGTGGTGAGTTTTAGAATTTGTTATATGATGGTGGTGAGTTTTAGAATTTGTTATATGATGGTGGTGAGTTTTAGAATTGGTTATATGATGGTGGTGAGTTTTAGAATTTGTTATATGGTGGAAGTAAAATTTATACTTTGTTCTATGGTGAGTAATTTCACTTAATCGTTCTGTAATGTTTTTTAATTATTTGTTCCTATCTATCAGAATTACTTGCCTTCATTTTACTCTAACAGCACAGTTCCAACATGTTGTATGCCCATATCATTATATTGACACATCAGTTTGATAAGAGGAAAACATTAATGATAGCTGTTGTAATAATCCTATAACAGTTGTAATGATACGGGATGTCAGTCAACATCATGTTCTAAATTCACCATTTACATAGTAAATACATTGGTCGCCATCAGTGTGTTTTTGTGATGATTTGTCGTATCTAGATTTTAAGTATTTGATGCAAGTATTAAGACAAGGGCTCGATGGGTCTGAATCGCTTACCTGATATCTGGTAATCATGGTGCATACTTATGATATCAGAGAGTCAATAGAAATTTCTATGTATGAATTGACCAAGTTAATATCAGGTTGCTTAGCCTCTTGTTACTTGATGAGAGGTTGTTTAAATATTTTAGCCTATTACTGTAACCCCTATGACCTTCAATGAAGATCAAGTTCATTCATTTGACCAAATTTGGTAGCCTTTCATCTCAGTATGTCTCTAGGTCCCCTGGTTATTAACAAGAAGTCATTTAAAAAGTTTAGCTTATTTAACTCATGTGACCTTGAATGAAGGTCAAGTTCATTAATTTGAACAAACTTTGGTAGCCCTTCGTCCCAGTATATTACAGGCCCAATATCACGTCTCTGGACCTCTTGCGTACATATGTAATGGCTATTAACAGGAAGTTATTTTATTTTTTTTCTATTTGACTCCTTTGACGTTGAATGAAGGTTAAGGACGTTCATTTGGACAATTTTGTCGCCCTTCATCCCAGCATAATACAAGCCAAATACAAGGACTGGTGGTCTCCAACTTCTGGAGAAAAAGTTTTTTAAATGAAAAAGTTGAAAAAAATATGGAACTGATTTGATATTTATTCAAAAACAAAATCAAATGATGTGGCACAATGGCGCTAGTACATAAATAATCCGTGTAATAATTTACTACTCCAAACACCACTACACAATGATGACTCAGGATAGGAGGTCAGCCAGTAGTTTAACTTGTAGTGAGGGACCACTGAAGAACCTGACAACAAAAAGGTCCAATTGGCTGTAACAGTCAATGTACACTTGTAGAATAGAAACTAATACAAATGGGTGACCTGGAGGATAGTCAGAAGTTGCTAGTAACATGATTCAAGTTTAGTTTTAAACCTCCATTGAGGATAGTCAGAAACACCATTTCAAATGTCAGTGTAATTTCCAAAAGGATAGTCAACCCTTCACCATGATGTGCATCCATTGAGGATATCAGGTCCCTATTCTTAGTAATTGACAAGAAGTCATTAATTTTCAAGAAACGTTTTTGATTCAATGTGCTAGTATAAAACCTCCATTGAATGGAGAGTCAAGGTAACCATTTTCAATTGACAGTATAAACCTCCATTGAGGATTCAGAAAACCATGATTCAAGTAAGTATTTCTCCATTGAGGATAGTCAGAATGTTAGAAACACCATGATTTGGGCCTTAAACCCAGAAATTTGAAAAACAAGATTCTAGTTTATAAACTCCATTGAGGATTTAGTCAGAAACACCATTTGAATTGACTATTGAATAAACCTCATTGAGGATTTTCAGAAACACCATGATCTATATTGCAAGTAGTAAAGGTCATTGAGAATAGTCAGACAACACCATGCCTGCATTAGTTTGAAAAACCTCATATAGTCAGATAACAATACCCTGGACCTTTGGTTTTCAAGAAGTCAGTTGTTTGAATCATACAGTTTATGCACAGTGGAAAAGAACGAAACCATGGTTTCATAGAAGTATAAACTGACCATTGAGAATAGATGACCTAAAAATATTCGTCATTAAGATAGGAGACTAGCTGAATAGAGTGCCATAAAAATAAATTGAACCTAAACTCAAGAATGAATTTTTGCCTTCCACTGTAACACTATACACTGAGGATGTTGTGCAATTATACTGATTGTATGTATGGTTTTTTCATAAAAGATGTAACCAAAAAACTGAAATCCGTCAGAACAGACCTCCGTCCACTATAGTGTTTAGTAGCAGTAAATGAAACAATAGTGACCCAAAGACTCCATTGTAGACAAATATTCCGTGAGTTAAGGCATTATACGCCATTCATGTTCTAACGTAGTTAATGGCAGAACAAAATCTGACGGGCTTCCAACGCATACATGACAATACACTATCATTTAACTGTGTAAATTCTATAGTCTTTTATTTCCCAACATCAGATTGCACTATTGAGGATAGTCAGAAAACCTTATGCTATTCAAGTGCTTAGTGTAAACCGTCCATTGAGGATAGTCAGAAACACCATGATTCAAGTGCTAGTATAAAACCTCCATTGAGGATAGTCAGAAATGCAGAAACACCATGATTCATGTGCTAGTATAAACCCTTTACATTGAGGATAGTCAGAAACACCATGATTCAAGTGCTAGTGTAAACCTCCATTGAGGATAGTCAGAAACACCATGATTCAAGTGCTAGTATAAACCTCCATTGAGGATAGTCAGAAACACCATGATTCAAGTGCTAGTATAAACCTCCATTGAGGATAGTCAGAAACACCATGATTCAAGTGCTAGTATAAACCTCCATTGAGGATAGTCAGAAACACCATGATTCAAGTGCTAGTGTAAACCTCCATTGAGGATAGTCAGAAACACCATGATTCAAGTGCTAGTATAAACCTCCATTGAGGATAGTCAGAAACACCATGATTCAAGTGCTAGTATAAACCTCCATTGAGGATAGTCAGAAACACCATGATTCTAGTGCTAGTATAAACCTCCATTGAGGATAGTCAGAAACACCATGATTCTAGTGCTAGTATAAACCTCCATTGAGGATAGTCAGAAACACCATGATTCAAGTGCTAGTATAAACCTCCATTGAGGATAGTCAGAAACACCATGATTCAAGTGCTAGTATAAACCTCCATTGAGGATAGTCAGAAACACCATGATTCTCATACAAGTATAAACCTCCATTGAGGATAGTCAGAAACACCATGATTCTAGTGCTAGTGTAAACCTCCATTGAGGATAGTCAGAAACACCATGATTCTAGTGCTAGTGTAAACTCCATTGAGAATAGTCAGAAACACCATGATTCTAGTGCTAGTGTAAACCTCCATTGAGGATAGTCAGAAACACCATGATTCTAGTGCTCATAGTATAAACCTCCATTGAGAATAGTCAGAAACACCTTAATTCTCATACAAGTATAAACTTCCATTGAGGATAGTCTGAAACACCATAATTCTCATACAAGTATAAACCTCCATTGAGAATAGTCAGAAACACCATAATTCTCATACAAGTATAAACCTACATTGAGGATAGTCTGAAACACCATAATTCTCATACAAGTATAAACCTCCATTGAGGATAGTCTGAAACACCATAATTCTCATACAAGTATAAACCTCCATTGAGGATAGCCTGAAACACCATAATTCTCATACAAGTATAAACCTCCATTGAGGATAGTCAGAAACACCTTAATTCTCATACAAGTATAAACCTCCATTGAGAATAGTCAGAAACACCTTAATTCTCATACAAGTATAAACTTCCATTGAGGATAGTCTGAAACACCATAATTCTCATACAAGTATAAACCTCCATTGAGAATAGTCAGAAACACCTTAATTCTCATACAAGTATAAACCTCCATTGAGAATAGTCAGAAACACCTTAATTCTCATACAAGTATAAACCTCCATTGAGAATAGTCTGAAACACATAATTCCATACAAGTATAAACCCCATTGAGGATAGCATGAAACACCATAATTCTCATACAAGTATAAACCTCCATTGAGGATAGCCTGAAACACCATAATTCTCATACAAGTATAAACCTCCATTGAGGATAGCCTGAAACACCATAATTCTCATACAAGTATAAACCTCCATTGAGAATAGTCAGAAACACCTTAATTCTCTCATACAAGTATAAACCTCCATTGAGAATAGTCAGAAACACCTTAATTCTCATACAAGTATAAACCTCCATTGAGAATAGTCAGAAACACCTTAATTCTCATACAAGTATAAACCTCCATTGAGAATAGTCAGAAACACCTTAATTCTCATACAAGTATAAACCTCCATTGAGAATAGTCAGAAACACCTTAATTCTCATACAAGTATAAACCTCCATTGAGAATAGTCAGAAACACCTTAATTCTCATACAAGTATAAAACCTCCATTGAGAATAGTCTGAAACACCATAATTCTCATACAAGTATAAACCTCCATTGAGAATAGTCAGAAACACCATAATTCTCATGCAAGTACAAACCTCCATTGAGAATAGTCAGAAACACCTTAATTCTCATACAAGTATAAACCTCCATTGAGAATAGTCTGAAACACCATAATTCTCATACAAGTATAAAACTTCCATTGAGGATAGTCTGAAACACCATAATTCTCATGCAAGTATAAACCTCCATTGAGAATAGTCAGAAACACCTTAATTCTCATACAAGTATAAACCTCCATTGAGAATAGTCAGAAACACCTTAATTCTCATACAAGTATAAACCTCCATTGAGAATAGTCAGAAACACCTTAATTCTCATACAAGTATAAACCTCCATTGAGAATAGTCAGAAACACCTTAATTCTCATACAAGTATAAACTTCCATTGAGGATAGTCCTGAAACACCATAATTCTCATGCAAGTATAAACCTCCATTGAGGATAGCCTGAAACACCATAATTCTCATACAAGTATACACCTCCATTGAGAATAGTCAGAAACACCTTAATTCTCATACAAGTAATTCTCATACAAGTATAAACCTCCATTGAGAATAGTCAGAAACACCATAATTCTCATACAAGTATAAACCTCAATTGAGGATAGTCTGAAACACCATAATTCTCATACAAGTATAAACCTCCATTGAGGATAGCCTGAAACACCATAATTCTCATACAAGTATACACCTCCATTGAGAATAGTCAGAAACACCTTAATTCTCATACAAGTATAAACCTCCATTGAGGATAGCCTGAAACACCATAATTCTCATACAAGTATAAACCTCCATTGAGAATAGTCAGAAACACCTTAATTCTCATACAAGTATAAACCTCCATTGAGAATAGTCAGAAACACCTTAATTCTCATACAAGTATAAACCTCCATTGAGAATAGTCTGAAACACCATAATTCTCATACAAGTATAAACCTCCATTGAGAATAGTCAGAAACACCATAATTCTCATACAAGTATAAACCTCCATTGAGAATAGTCAGAAACACCTTAATTCTCATACAAGTATAAACCTCCATTGAGGATAGTCTGAAACACCTTAATTCTCATACAAGTATAAACCTCCATTGAGGATAGTCAGGAAACACCCATAATTCTATCAGTATAAACCTCCATTGAGAATAGTCAGAAACACCTTAATTCTCATACAAGTATAAACCTCCATTGAGAATAGTCAGAAACACCTTAATTCTCATACAAGTATAAACCTCCATTGAGAATAGTCAGAAACACCTTAATTCTCATACAAGTATAAACCTCCATTGAGGATAGTCTGAAACACCATAATTCTCATACAAGTATAAACCTCCATTGAGGATAGTCAGAAACACCTTAATTCTCATACAAGTATAAACCTCCATTGAGAATAGTCTGAAACACCATAATTCTCATACAAGTATAAACCTCCATTGAGGATAGTCTGAAACACCATAATTCTCATACAAGTATAAACCTACATTGAGGATAGTCAGAAACACCTTAATTCTCATACAAGTATAAACCTCCATTGAGAATAGTCTGAAACACCATAATTCTCATACAAGTATAAACCTCCATTGAGGATAGTCTGAAACACCTTAATTCTCATACAAGTATAAACCTACATTGAGAATAGTCAGAAACACCTTAATTCTCATACAAGTATAAACCTCCATTGAGAATAGTCAGAAACACCTTAATTCTCATACAAGTATAAACCTCCATTGAGGATAGTCTGAAACACCATAATTCTCATACAAGTATAAACCTCCATTGAGGATAGTCTGAAACACCATAATTCTCATACAAGTATAAACCTACATTGAGGATAGTCTGAAACACCATAATTCTCATACAAGTATAAACCTCCATTGAGAATAGTCTGAAACACCATAATTCTCATACAAGTATAAACCTCCATTGAGGATAGTCTGAAACACCATAATTCTCATACAAGTATAAACCTACATTGAGGATAGTCAGAAACACCTTAATTCTCATACAAGTATAAACCTCCATTGAGAATAGTCTGAAACACCATAATTCTCATACAAGTATAAACCTCCATTGAGGATAGTCTGAAACACCTTAATTCTCATACAAGTATAAACCTACATTGAGGATAGTCAGAAACACCTTAATTCTCATACAAGTATAAACCTCCATTGAGGATAGTCTGAAACACCATAATTCTCATACAAGTATAAACCTCCATTGAGGATAGTCAGAAACACCTTAATTCTCATACAAGTATAAACCTCCATTGAGGATAGTCAGAAACACCTTAATTCTCATACAAGTATAAACCTCCATTGAGAATAGTCAGAAACACCTTAATTCTCATACAAGTATACACCTCCATTGAGGATAGTCAGAAACACCATAATTCTCATACAAGTATAAACCTCCATTGAGGATAGTCAGAAACACCTTAATTCTCATACAAGTATAAACCTCCATTGAGGATAGTCTGAAACACCATAATTCTCATACAAGTATAAACCTCCATTGAGGATAGCCTGAAACACCATAATTCTCATACAAGTATAAACCTACATTGAGGATAGTCAGAAACACCTTAATTCTCATACAAGTATAAACCTCCATTGAGGATAGTCTGAAACACCATAATTCTCATACAAGTATAAACCTCCATTGAGAATAGTCAGAAACACCTTAATTCTCATACAAGTATAAACCTCCATTGAGGATAGTCAGAAACACCTTAATTCTCATACAAGTATAAACCTCCATTGAGAATAGTCAGAAACACCTTAATTCTCATACAAGTATACACCTCCATTGAGGATAGTCAGAAACACCATAATTCTCATACAAGTATAAACCTCCATTGAGGATAGTCAGAAACACCTTAATTCTCATACAAGTATAAACCTCCATTGAGAATAGTCAGAAACACCATAATTCTCATACAAGTATAAACCTCCATTGAGGATAGTCAGAAACACCATAATTCTCATACAAGTATAAACCTACATTGAGGATAGTCAGAAACACCATAATTCTCATACAAGTATACACCTTTATTGAGGATAGTCAGAAACACCTTAATTCTCATACAAGTATACACCTTTATTGAGAATAGTCAGAAACACCTTAATTCTCATACAAGTATAAACCTTTATTGAGAATAGTCAGAAACACCTTAATTCTCATACAAGTATACACCTTTATTGAGAATAGTCAGAAACACCTTAATTCTCATACAAGTATAAACCTTTATTGAGAATAGTCAGAAACACCTTAATTCTCATACAAGTATACACCTTTATTGCAGTATATAATGATGTTAGACTGTCACTCTGTCTGTCCTCCTGTCATCCATATCGAGGAGTTGTTGCTGTTTGACGAAGAATTCCTTGGCCTTTCCACACGTAGCATTTGTACACATGGGACAACGCAGTGGTAACTGCCGACTACACGACTGGTTAGAAGCAAGGTGACTTTTCACTACATCTGCAAGGGCCTGGAACAACATCATTAATAAAAGTCTTTTAAATTGGAACCTTACAGGAAGCTTATTAAAAGATCTCACTATGGTCAAATAAAAAAAAAGTTTCTCATTGTCTTACAAGATGTCTTATTGTTTTCTAACAAGATGCTTATTGTTTTCTAACATGATGTCTTACTGTTTTCCAACATGATGTCTCTTTTTGTTTTCTAACAAGATATCTTATATTGCTACCATTCATACCATCAGATCTATCAATGAGAACTACATACCTGTATAAAAGTAGGACTACCCTCCATACCATCAGGTCTATCAATGAGAACTACATACCTTTATAAAAGTAGGACTACCCTCCATACCATCAGGTCTATCAATGAGAACTACATACCTGTATAAAAGTAGGACTACCCACCATACCATCAGGTCTATCAATGAGAACTACATACCTTTATAAAAGTAGGACTGTCATTCATAGCGTCGGCTCTTTTAATGGTTATACCATGCTGTTGAACAGATAAAACGATAAAACAGTTACACATGAAAATCAAACACTGCGTAGAAAAGGTCAAATATAACACCAGGTAGAAAAGGTCAAATATAACACTTGGTAGGAAAGGTCAAATATAACACTGAGTAGGAAATATCAAATATAACACCAGGTAGGAAAGGTCAAATATAACACCAAGTAGAAAAGGTCAAATATAACACCAGGTAGAAAAGGTCTAATATAACACCAGCTAGGAAAGGTCAAATATAACACCAGCTAGGAAAGGTCAAATATAACACTGAGTAGGAAACGTCAAATATAACACTGGGTAGGAAAGTTCAAATATAACACTTGGTAGGAAAGGTCAAATATAACACTGGGTAGTAAGGGTCAAATATAACACTGGGTAGGAAAGGTCAAATATAACACTTGGTAGGAAAGGTCAAATATAACACTGGGTAGGAAAGGTCAAATATAACACTGGGTAGGAAAGGTCAAATATAACACTGGGTAGGAAAGGTCAAATAAAACACCAGGTAGGAAAGGTCAAATATAACACTGGGTAGGAAAGGTCAAATATAACACTGGGTAGGAAAGGTCAAATATAACACCAGGTAGGAAAGGTTAAATATAACACCATCATCTTATATCAATCACTTTGAAACAATTTATTGTAAGTTTTATACATAGTTTAGCATCCCTTATTTTCACAGCCTCTGCATCCCACGGCCTGAAATGAGGTTGAGGTGATAATGATGTCCTTTAGCTATGTTTAAAGTTTGGTAAGGATTGGACTTGAATGTTTTTAGAAACAGAGCTTATCACAAAACTTTAAAGAGAAATGTGATATCCCCGCCGCCAGAAAAGTAACACCATAGTATTGTGTTGGCGAAACTAGGTGATTAAAGGGAGGTAATTACAAATTACAATTCTAAGAGGTTCATTTATGAATCAATTAATAAATACTTATTCCATGATTAATAATAGCATGACCAATTTGTGCTTTATTGATGAAGTAAGTTAAAATGAGAAATTTAACACATTTTTATTAAGAAATGTCATCAGCATTTCTTTTGGTCTGTTTCGTGTTTTGACAACATAAGTGAAGTATGTAAAGCAAGTCAGAGATTTCATGAACTTTAATTAGTCATAAACCTATTTTATGTATAAAAAAGGTGAATTGTACATATGTTTGTATCTTGTATCTACTTGTTATATATGTTTTACAAATAGCACTATCAAGATCATGTGACATTCAGGTGACATTTATGCAAATAATATGAAAGTTTATTTTATGTATAAATATCTAATTGTTTTTAATTGATAATCACATTCAAATGGTATACAACTAGACAATCAATTTATGGATGGAAATCCTAATTTACAGAAATTAATTATCAATTTTGGCCAATTAGAGTTTGTTGGTCAGTTTGAACCATTCTGAGGACGGCTCCATTCAAACCGAAACATGTCAACATCACATAACTGTTTACTGAAAGGAACTACTGTGTTGGACTCTGTTCTACAGTTCTAGATTCACCTCCGATAATTCACACATACACATTAACTAAGATCTGTTTATAGTGACCAGGCTACATTTGAATTACGCTGTGTCTATATTACTTGTGCTCTACCATCATTGAAACTTGTGAATCTCCTTATATCCTTACTTCAGAAGGAATACAAAGGCAGATAACTCAAATGTGCAAATACAGAAATAAGCATATACCTTAGCACTGAGTTCTGTTCCATATTCCAGATCTAGTTCAAACAGCGTCTCGATGTGATCACTGGTAAAGGCTATTGGCACCAGGAGGATGTTTTTCTGACCCCGATTCGCTAGTCCCTCTATTGCCTCATCAGTCTGGGGACTTAACCATGGCAACGGGCCCACCTGTGGACAGAGGTCAAAGGTCAATCATTTAATATATAATGTAGTTATTACCATTATATAATAGCAAAACATCTGGTGGACCACATTGTCTAGTAGAGGGTGATATAGGGGAGGTAACTCATTTTTAATTATTAGTTACCACATGAGTAGATGTAGGGGACATACTCACTTTTAGATATCAAATCTGCAATTAATTCATAATGTAAACGATTTTTTACTCTAGCAAAATTCTTCATTAACCTGATCAATCAGAGGTGTTCACATTGTAAGGCATATGAAACAGGATCCGTGTCTGTCTAAGTGGAGATAACCTACCTTAGATTGCCATACAAGTCTGTACGGGTTACAATAGCCGAGAAATTCCATAACACGACTGACAGTGGCAGCTACCTCAGCTGGGTAAGGGTCTCCTCTGTTCACCACCTAAGCACAAACAGAACAATTTATAACACGACTGACAGTGACCGCTACCTCAGCTGGGTAAGGGTCTCCTCTGTTCACCACCTAAGCACACACAGAATAATTTATAACACGACTGACGGTGGTCACTACCTCAGCTGGGTAAGGATCTCCTCTGTTCACCACCTAAGCACAAACAGAACAATTTATAACACGACTGACAGTGACCGCTACCTCAGCTGGGTAAGGGTCTCCTCTGTTCACCACCTAAGCACACAGAATAATTTATAACACGACTGACGGTGGTCACTACCTCAGCTGGGTAAGGATCTCCTCTGTTCACCACCTATAACACATAATTTATAGCACGACTGACGGTGGTCACTACCTCAGCTGGGTAAGGATCTCCTCTGTTCACCACCTAAACACAAACAGAACAATTTATAACACGACTGACAGTGGCCGCTACCTCAGCTGGGTAAGGATCTCCTCTGTTCACCACCTAAACACAAACAGAACAATTTATAACACGACTGACAGTGACCGCTAACTCAGCTGGGTAAGGATCTCCTCTGTTCACCACCTAAACACACACAGAACAATTTATAACATGACTGACAGTGGCCGCTACCTCAACTGGGTAAGGATCTCCTCTGTTCACCTAGACACAAACTGAACAATTTATAACACGACTGACAGTTTTATCAATCTAAAATTAGTAGTTACCTTGCTAATTTAGAAACACTATTATCATTTAATATCCTTTAATTTTGTATTTTTTAACAACAAAGTCCAGCTTTAAAATTTACCTTTAAAGGTAGAGAGTGAACTGAGAATAAGATGTCCAGTTTTAAAACTTACTTTTAAATGTAGAGAGTGAGCTAAGAATAAGACGTCCAGTTTTAAAACTCACCTTTAAAGGTAGAGAGTGAGCTGAGAATAAGATGTCCAGTTTTAAAACTAACCTTTAAGATAGAAAGTGAGCTGAGAATAAGATGTCCAGTTTTAAACCTTACCTTCAAAGGTAGGGAGTGAGCTGAGAATAAGATGTCCAGTTTTAAAACTCACTTTTAAAGGTAGATAGTGAGCTGAGAATAAGATGTCCAGTTTTAAACCTTACCTTCAAAGGTAGAGAGTGAGCTGAGAATAAGATGTCCAGTTTTAAAACTTACCTTTAAAGGTAGAGAGTGAGCTGAGAATAAGATGACAACTTTGTCTTTATCTTCCTCAGGAAATCTGTCAAGTTGTTTTTGTATACTCTCTGCAAATGCCTAAAAATAAGAAAACCATTTCCACCATTATGCCACAATGCTAGGCTTGGAAATAGTATGGGACACTAAACACAATAATTTAAGATCAACACTGATGTTTAACTAGAACTGTCACCAGAGTGGACGACTAGAACTGTCACCAGAGTGGACGACTAGAGCTGTCACCAGAGTGGACGACTAGAACTGTCACCAGAGTGGACGACTAGAACTGTCACCAGAGTGGACGACTAGAACTGTCACCAGAGTGGACGACTAGAACTGTCACCAGAGTGGACGACTAGAACTGTCACCAGAGTGGACGACTAGAACTGTCACCAGAGTGGACGACTAGAACTGTCACCAGAGTGGACGACTAGAACTGTCACCAGAGTGGACGACTAGAACTGTCACCAGAGTGGACGACTAGAACTGTCACCAGAGTGGACGACTAGAACTGTCACCAGAGTGGACGACTAGAACTGTCACCAGAGTGGACGACTAGAACTGTCACCAGAGTGGACGACTAGAACTGTCACCAGAGTGGACGACTAGAACTGTCACCAGAGTGGACGACTAGAACTGTCACCAGAGTGGACGACTAGAGCTGTCACCAGAGTGGACGACTAGAGCTGTCACCAGAGTGGACGACTAGAACTGTCACCACAGTGAGACGACTAGAACTGTCACCAGAGTGGACGACTAGAGCTGTCACCAGAGTGGACGACTAGAACTGTCACCAGAGTGGACGACTAGAACTGTCACCAGAGTGGACGACTAGAACTGTCACCAGAGTGGACGACTAGAACTGTCACCAGAGTGGACGACTAGAACTGTCACCAGAGTGGACGACTAGAACTGTCACCAGAGTGGACGACTAGAGCTGTCACCAGAGTGGACGACTAGAACTGTCACCAGAGTGGACGACTAGAACTGTCACCAGAGTGGACGACTAGAACTGTCACCAGAGTGGACGACTAGAACTGTCACCAGAGTGGACAACTAATACTCCCACAAAGTCAGTCATAACTCCTACTTACTGAACTCCCCTTTATGTCAGGGTTCTGTGTACCAAATTTTATCAAACTCTGTCAAGTAGTTTAGGAGGAGACAAAGTTGTGTCAATAGACAGACAAATCGACGGCCAGACAGACGGACAACCCAATTCCAGCATACCCCCTTAACTTCGTTATGGTATAATTATATCAAAATGAATTAAGTTATCACAAGATCTGATTTTGTAACAGTTACAGCTGACTTTAAATGTTAATGGGCCATGCTTTTGTTGTCATTAGCTTTCAATATTTTACTTCTATAATAACTGCATTCAATAATCCACATGAACAGTTTAATTTTGGGACAATAGTTTTGCTATCTCTGAATGAATACTGAATACACTCGGAACCCCTCTGACCTGTACTAGCCCTGGGTGTGTTGGCCATCTGTCTATTGTACTCCATCTGATGTTACTAGGAACTCCTCGGGAGGCGTAGTGTCGATAGAAAGCATTAATACTACTTCCTGTTGTAGAACAGCTGTATTGTGGGTACTGTGTGAATGCGATCCCTCTTTCTACACCATCACTGGAACATAATATTTTGTTATTGATGACCAGAAATCTTCTGAGGACATTGTGAATACTGTGATCACCGCTTGACATCAAAACTGCAGTTTGAAAGTGTACAGTATGTGACATGGTGGTTGTGTGAAAAATGTGACATTTTATGCTTGGTGTATAATAATCTGTGTAACTCGTCATGATGGCAAAGGATTTTACTAGTGAGTCTGGTGGATTTAACAAGTCTGAAATGGACTTGAACTTCATTACAACATTTTGACAATTGCTTGGCAAAAGGTAGACGGCACAGAACTGCTGTGCACATGGTTTTACATAGCGCTGCAATGATTGCTATTTTGTTGGAGCAATTTTGAAAAATTAAACAAAAGAAGACTTCAAATGAGAAATATTTTATCCTCAGGATGTTTTCACTTAGAAGAATTTAATATCAATGGATCCTTTACCAAAATATGACTTTTTAATATTAATTAGTAACTTTTTCTTGATAAAAATATTACTATTTATATTATTTTTGCATATTTCAACAAACACACCTTATCTTATCCTAGTTGTATTTCTATTGGCTAAAAGCTGATATAATTGTGGTATAGAAAAAGGTCACATGACTCGTGGTTGATGGATATGGAATTTATTTCACACTTATAATTGATTATTTTAAATTTACAAAAGAGACTCAATAAGTTTTTGTGATTTAAGTCACTTTTAAAAAGTAATTCACTCGTGTGTAATTAATTCCATATTCAATGTAACCTCTAAATATATATATCAATTTGTTATTGATAAAAGGGAATCTTCTGTTGTACTGTAGTTCTAACTAAAAGTTATCAATTTTATTAACACCTTGATTGTTCTTTTAAAGCTAAAATTTGATAGAAAAACAAAATAAATTGGAATGTGTTACTAGTTTGTCTTAATGGTTTTACAAAATGTGTGTGGGGGGTGGGGGGTGGGGGGGATTGTCACGGTCGAGTGAACATCGCATTATTGGTGGAAGTCTGCCCCTTGCATAAATATATATAACAAACAAAATGATACCTTTCCATCTGGTCGATGGCGTCCTCTGTAAGCGGGTTCACATAGCGGAATCCAACATAAAACTTGTGGGGAGCTGGAATATAACAAAAGAACCAGGATGTAGACAAATCAGGAATACCCATTCAGGAATCAATCTAGCTCTGATTTACTACCATTCATGGGTATAGTTTCCCCTCAAGGAATTAATTCCCCTCTGGCCTAAAATTCCCCTGAAGATAATTCCCCTATTTGAAGCTAAAAAATGACCGCAATTTTGTTCACATTTATCATACAGCTACTGTATATTTTATGATAAACTCAAATTTTTCATCATTGAGGCTAAAATCTTGCTTTACTAAATCTAATAATAAAATTAGTTGTGTTTACAGTACTTGTTCGTGAAAATGAATATAATTTTGGATAAAAATAAGAAGAGGTCTCAAGTTACCCCTATATTTCGCCAAATGGTCTTTTTAGTTTCCCTTATTTCGAAAATGATGTAGTTTCCCCCAAAACATTTTCAGTAGTTCAATCAGATCCATAGGCCCCATGTTTTGTTTATCACAGTGATCCAAAGTTTCGTAATTTTTACTCTGCCATTACTAGTTACCTGAACCTAATTCCCAGCACGGCATAAATATCGAAAAAGTCAAAACGGACATAAAGTTCAAAGGCTATGATTTTAGGTCTGGAATGGATGCCAAAGATAGGATGAATGAATACAAAATTCGTGTGTCACTCCCACAAGGGGGAACACCAAATAGTTGTGATCGGTATCTTATATGTAAATATTATGAAAACTGGTCTTTGGTTCACCATGGCCAAATAATGAGAGGGAGAAACATACGATGTGTGAGTGGGTCCCATAAATGACGAATTATTACATAACCTGACAAATGTTGGGTAATTAATTCAAATGTCATTTTCTCTGTACTTGATGTGATTAATTAATTCTTGTTTCATGTCATTTTCTCTGTACTTGTCACAATTGTGGTCCAGTATCGCCATCCTTCCCCTGATGTCTCAGTACTCACCTGTCTCAGGTGAGATATGGTCCACTATCTCCATCCTTCCCCTGATGTCTCAGTACTCACCTGTCTCAGGTGAGATATGGTCCAGTATCTCCAACCTTCCCCTGATGTCTCAGTACTCACCTGTCTCAGGTGAGATATGGTCCACCTTCCCATGTCTCATCTCACCTGCTCAGGTGAGATTGTCCAGTATCCCATCCATTCCCCTGATGTCTCAGTACTCACCTGTCTCAGGTGAGATGTGGTCCAGTATCTCCACCCTTCCCCTGATGTCTCAGTACTCACCTGTCTCAGGTGAGATATGGTCCAATATTTCCACCATTCCCTGATGTCTCAGTACTCACCTGTCTCAGGTGAGATATGGTCCAATATTTCCACCATTCCCTGATGTCTCAGTACTCACCTGTCTCAGGTGAGATATGGTCCACTATCTCCACCCTTCCCCTGATGTCTCAGTACTCACCTGTCTCAGGTGAGATATGGTCCAGTATCTCCACCTTCCCTGATGTCTCAGTACTCACCTGTCTCAGGTGAGATGTGGTCCAGTATCTCCAACCTTCCCCTGATGTCTCAGTACTCACCTGTCTCAGGTGAGATATGGTCCAGTATCTCCACCCTTCCCCTGATGTCTCAGTACTCACCTGTCTCAGGTGAGATATAGTCCAGTATCTCCACCCTTCCCCTGATGTCTCAGTACTCACCTGTCTCAGGTGAGATATGTCCAGTATCTCCACCCTTCCCCTGATGTCTCAGTACTCACCTGTCTCAGGTGTGATGTGGTCCTGTATCTCCATCCTTCCCCTGATGTCTCAGTACTCACCTGTCTCAGGTGAGATATGGTCCAGTATCTCCACCCTTCCCCTGATGTCTCAGTACTCACCTGTCTCAGGTGAGATATGGTCCAGTATCTCCACCCTTCCCCTGATGTCTCAGTACTCACCTGTCTCAGGTGAGATGTAGTCCAGTATCGCCATCCTTCCCCTGATGTCTCAGTACTCACCTGTCTCAGGTGAGATATGGTCCAGTATCTCCACCCTTCCCCTGATGTCTCAGTACTCACCTGTCTCAGGTGAGATGTAGTCCAGTATCTCCACCCTTCCCCTGATGTCTCAGTACTCACCTGTCTCAGGTGAGATATGGTCCAGTATCTCCACCCTTCCCCTGATGTCTCAGTACTCACCTGTCTCAGGTGAGATATGGTCCAGTATCTCCACCCTTCCCCTGATGTCTCAGTACTCACCTGTCTCAGGTGAGATATGGTCCAGTATCTCCACCCTTCCCATGATGTCTCAGTACTCACCTGTCTCAGGTGAGATATGGTCCAATAATTCCACCATTCCCTTCCCTTGGGTCTCTGTCCAGCGTTTGATTGGAGAGCCTCCTCCTATCTCCTTGTATTGTTCCTGAATTTTTGGTGTTCGTCGTTTAGCAATGCGGGGGGCTAGTACACTGAAATATAATTTATGTTATAAATGATTACATTTAATTTATTAAAATATTCCATGTATATTATATATTACAGTATGAATTATATTACATTCACTGGATACCACACAAATTATGTGATAGATATACTAGTTCATATATATAGTATAAGTTTGACCCCCTTTTAATTGGTGTTCAAACTCATATTAAAGACTACAAGTTTAAAATTTGATATTAATAATTGAAGGGGAGATAACTCATATGGTTCATAATTAATGTACTGGGCTGAAATATATAACTTAATAATTTGCATGTAAAATATAAATTGTTTGTAAAATTTCATTCACAGCAAAATGCTATCGCTCCACAGGAATATTAAGATCTGGGATACTTCATGTCTGTTGTATTTTGTATTCAGCCATTCATTAGGATTTTTTCTCAACAGTCATGGAAAAATGGACCATAAAACATATTCACGACGATGTACCCGTGCAAGATATTTTTTTTCATATGGCTTTTAATTTTTTCTGCTTTAAACAAAGTAGTCTTCCTGGGATGTCATGTCGGTTGTTACAAGATTGAGTGAGAAGTGGTCAGTGGATTTTCTCCAAGTACTTTGGCTTTCCTCCATCAACAACCTGACACATCCTTAAAAGATTCTGGCTGTTACCGGGAGGTTACACCAATATAGAGGAGTATTACCAACTAACTTCTGAGCCGGTAGCATCATCAGATCGCCATCAAGAAAAAGGTTTGTTAGAAAGCCCTCCACATCGGCAACTACTTACTTCTGAGCCGGTAGCATCATCAGATCGCGATCTAGAAAAAGGTTTGTTAGAAAGCCCTCCACATCGGCCAGCTTCTCCGGTCCACCCATGTTTAACATCAATATGCCTGTCTTTGGCTTCCTGTGGAAAAACACACAAGACAATTGGGGTGTAATAAATATGATATAATATACAAGTCAATAACATTCACTAATACAAAACAAAGCCAATAATTATGTAGACTATCCCCCCAATAATTATATAGACTATCCCTCAATAATTATATAGACTATCCCTCAATAATTATATAGACTATCCCCCAATAATTATATAGACTATCCCCCAATAATTATATAGACTATCCCCCAATAATTGTATAGACTATCCCCCAATAATTATATAGACTATCCCCCAATAATTATATAGACTATCCCCCAATAAATATATTAGACTATCCCCCAATAATTATATAGACTATCCCCCAATAATTATATAGACTATCCCCCAATAATTATATAGACTATCCCCCCAATAATTATATAGACTATCCCCCAATAATTATATAGACTATCCCCCAATAATTGTATAGACTATCCCCCAATAATTTATAGACTATCCCCCAATAATTATATATAGACTATCCCCCAATAATTATATAGACTATCCCCCAATAATTATATAGACTATCCCCCAATAATTATATAGACTATCCCCCAATAATTATATAGACTATCCCCCCAATAATTATATAGAGACTATCCCCCAATAATTATATAGACTATCCCCCAATAATTATATAGACTATCCCCCAATAATTATATAGACTATCCCCCAATAATTATATAGACTATCCCCCAATAATTAATATAGACTATCCCCCAATAATTATATAGACTATCCCCCAATAATTGTATAGACTATCCCCCAATAATTATATAGACTATCCCCCAATAATTATATAGACTATCCCCCAATAATTATATAGACTATCCCCAAATAATTATATAGACTATCCCCCAATAATTATATAGACTATCCCCCAATAATTGTATAGACTATCCCCCAATAATTATATAGACTATCCCCCAATAATTATATAGACTATCCCCCAATAATTATATAGACTATCCCCCAATAATTATATAGACTATCCCCCAATAATTATATAGACTATCCCCCAATAATTATATAGACTATCCCCCCAATAATTATATAGACTATATCCCCCAATAATTATATAGACTATCCCCCAATAATTATATAGACTATCCCCCAATAATTATATAGACTATCCCCCAATAATTATATAGACTATCCCCCAATAATTATATAGACTATCCCCCAATAATTATATAGACTATCCCCCAATAATTATATAGACTATCCCCCAATAATTATATAGACTATCCCCCAATAATTATATAGACTATCCCCCCAATTAATATATAGACTATCCCCCAATAATTATATAGACTATCCTCCAATAATTATATAGACTATCCTCTCAATAATTATATAGACTATCCCTCAATAATTATATAGACTATCCCTCAATAATTATATAGACTATCCCTCAATAATTATATAGACTATCCCCCAATAATTATATAGACTATATCCCCCAATAATTGTATAGACTATCCCCCAATAATTATATAGACTATCCCCCAATAATTATATAGACTATCCCCCAATAATTATATAGACTATCCCCCAATAATTATATAGACTATCCCCCAATAATTATATTGACTATCCCCCCAATAATTATATAGACTATATCCCCGCAATAATTATATAGACTATATCCCCCAATAATTATATAGACTATCCCCCCAATAATTATATAGAATATCCCCCCAATAATTATATAGACTATCCCCCAATAATTATATAGACTATCCCCCAATAATTATATAGACTATCCCCCAATAATTGTATAGACTATCCCCCCAATAATTATATAGACTATCCCCCAATAACTATATAGACTATCCTCCAATAATTATATAGACTATCCCTCAATAATTATATAGACTATCCCTCAATAATTATATAGACTATCCCTCAATAATTATATAGACTATCCCCCAATAATTATATAGACTACTATATCCCCCAATAATTATATAGACTATATCCCCCAATAATTATATAGACTATATCCCCCAATAATTATATTGACTATATCCCCCAATAATTATATTGACTATTCCCCCAATAATTATATAGACTATATCCCCCAATAATTATATAGACTATATCCCCCAATAATTATATAGACTATATCCCCCAATAATTATATAGACTATCCCCCAATAATTATATAGACTATATCCCCCAATAATTATATAGACTATATCCCCCAATAATTATATAGACTATATCCCCCAATAATTATATAGACTATCCCCCAATAATTATATAGACTATATCCCCCAATAATTATATAGACTATCCCCCCAATAATTATATAGACTATCCCCCAATAATTATATGACTATCCCCCAATAATTATATAGACTATCCCCCAATAATTATATAGACTATCCCCCAATAATTATATAGACTATCCCCCCAATAATTATATAGACTATCCCCCAATAATTGTATAGACTATCCCCCCAATAATTATATAGACTATCCCCAATAATTATATAGACTATCCCCAATAATTATATAGACTATCCCCCCAATAATTATATAGACTATCCCCAATAATTATATAGACTATCCCCAATAATATTATATAGACTATCCCCCAATAATTATAGACTATCCCCCAATAATTATATAGACTATCCCCAATAATTATATAGACTATCCCCCCAATAATTATATAGACTATCCCCCAATAATTATATAGACTATCCCCCCAATAATTATATAGACTATCCCCCAATAATTATATAGACTATCCCCCAATAATTATATAGACTATCCCCCAATAATTATATAGACTATCCCCAATAATTATATAGACTATCCCCCAATAATTATATAGACTATCCCCCAATAATTATATAGACTATCCCCCAATAATTATATAGACTATCCCCCAATAATTATATAGACTATCCCCCAATAATTATATAGACTATCCCCCAATAATTATATAGACTATCCCCCAATAATTATATAGACTATCCCCCAATAATTATATAGACTATCCCCCAATAATTGTATAGACTATCCCCCAATAATTATATAGACTATCCCCCAATAATTATATAGACTATCCCCCAATAATTATATAGACTATCCCCCAATAATTATATAGACTATCCCCCAATAATTATATAGACTATCCCCCAATAATTATATAGACTATCCCCCAATAATTATATAGACTATCCCCCAATAATTATATAGACTATCCCCCAATAATTATATAGACTATCCCCCAATAATTATATAGACTATCCCCCAATAATTATATAGACTATCCCCCAATAATTATATAGGACTATCCCCCAAATAATAAGATATATAGACTATCCCCCAATAATTGTATAGACTATCCCCCAATAATTTATAGACTATCCCCCCAATAATTGTATAGACTATCCCCCAATAATTATATAGACTATCCCCCAATAATTATATAGACTATCCCCCAATAATTATATAGACTATCCCCCAATAATTATATAGACTATCCCCCAATAATTGTATAGACTATCCCCCAATAATTATATAGACTATCCCCCCAATAATTATATAGACTATCCCCCAATAATTGTATAGACTATCCTCCCAATAAATATATAGACTATCCCCCAATAATTGTATAGACTATCCCCCAATAATTATATAGACTATCCCCCCAATAATTGTATAGACTATCCCCCCAATAATTATATAGACTATCCCCCAATAATTATATAGACTATCCCCCAATAATTATATAGACTATCCTCCCAATTAATATATAGACTATCCCCCAATAATTGTATAGACTATCCCCCCAATTAATATATAGACTATCCCCCCAATAATTGTATAGACTATCCCCCCAATTAATATATAGACTATCCCCCCAATAAATATATAGACTATATCCCCCAATAATTGTATAGACTATCCCCCAATAATTATATAGACTATCCCCCAATAATTATATAGACTATCCCCCAATAATTATATAGACTATCCCCCCAATAAATATATAGACTATCCCCCCAATAATTGTATAGACTATCCCCCCAATAATTATATAGACTATCCCCCCAATAATTATATAGACTATCCCCCAATAATTATATAGACTATCCCCCAATAATTATATAGACTATCCCCCAATAAATATATAGACTATCCCCCAATAATTATATAGACTATCCCCCAATAATTATATAGACTATCCCCCAATAATTATATAGACTATCCCCCAATAATTATATAGACTATCCCCCAATAATAATATGTATAGACTATCCCCCAAATAATTGTATAGACTATCCCCCAATAATTATATCGACTATCCCCCCAATTAATATATAGACTATCCCCCAATAATTATATAGACTATCCCCAATAATTATATTGACTATCCCCCCAATTAATATATAGACTATCCCCCCAATAATTGTATAGACTATCCCCCAATAATTATATAGACTATATCCCCCAATAATTATATAGACTATCTCCCAATAATTGTATAGACTATCCCCCAATAAATGTAAAGGCTATCCACCCCCATAATATTATAGGCTAGTCCACTTTTGGTTCTATTAAGTGCCCCCTCCTTATTAATTTCAATTCTCCTGTAAAATTTAATTATTATGTCCAATACGAACAGTAGTACTTAAAGCCTTTAATCATAAAATCTGTAGAAACTCCAGCTTACTGTGAAGTACTGGCCTGACGACATTGTGTGTTGTGGCTGGAGCTGCTAGGTAGACACACAGCCAAACGGCTACAATGGATGTTCAGTAGATCTATGGTAAAAATAGAAAAGATAGATTGGAAAACAAAACTTGAGAGGAAGTTCAAAATGTGTTTTCAAGATGGTGGCTGTGGCAGTCATCTTGGATTTCTGATCGACCCGAGAAATAACAACCCTTTGTCAGGACTATTTCAGGATCATTTCAGGCAAGTTTCAGCTTATGTATCACACTAGCAGAACTTGAGAAGAAAATCAAAATGTGTTTTCAAGATGGTGACTGTGGTGGCCATCTTGGATTTCGGATCGACCCAAAAAATAACAACACTTCGTCAGAACCATATTTGGATCATTTCGTGCAAGTTTCAGCTAAATTGCACAGGTAGAACTTAAGAAGTTCAAAATGTGTTTTCAACCACCACCACCATCTTGGATTCCCTATGTGTAGAATTATAGACTGACTGCAAAGCTATGGCATGTATCAGATGGGGCACACTCCTGCATACAGGGAATCAGTATAGAATACATGTACAAATGTAGTATAATAGACCGACTGCAAAGCTCTGGCATATGGGAAATCAGTATAGGGTACAGGAACACATTATGTACTTCTACAATGGACTCAAAATAATATCTGCTATTACAGTTCCTTTTACGGTTATGATATGGAGTCCTAATATAAGGTCATATAATATAATATCATGTTCTGCATTTGAATGACAGTCCCTTTCTGATAAAATGTTTAAAACAACTTTACATGTTTTCATTTAACAGAATCCTCCTTTTGGGTAACTATATATACATTAATGTAAATGATTACTCAAATGCAGGACTATTCCCCAGCCCATACACGAGAGTACATGTGTCTAACCTGTGTATATAGACTTTAGATTCCATAGGAAGATATAGTTCTGATAAGGGTCCGGTGCGGCCCTTCGTGCCCCTTGGCACAAAGTGTGAAGAACGTACTTCTACAGTAACACATGCATACAAATAATAAGAAAAAAAAACAATCTTCAAAATCCAATCCTACATACTGACAGCTTCAGTTTGCTGCTTCCATATTTTATACATATGGAGAGGGGAATTTCAATCATGGGGAATCGCCAAAGAAATGATGCTTTGAAGTAAGCTCATTATATAATTGATCTGACAAATGTAATCTTCATCCAGTAGAAGCTCAGTGCTATCTCAAGTGATTTAGACCATCTTCCAATATAATCAGCTGAACAAAAATGGAATATCTGTTATGGAAATAAAATTTCTTCCTTCTCTAAAGGGGGTTTCCTTCTCAAGTGGAGGTTTGGGGACAAGGATAGAACTTGTGAATAAATGAATAAAATATAAACAGAAAATTCGGCTCTGTTATTTCCATAATATGCACTTTTTGACATTGCATAATTAATGGTTACTGAAACATCTGGCTGTGCCCTTTAAGGCCTTGTCTTCAGTCATATTATAAAAAAAACCAATGTCAGTAATAATAATAATCAACTTGAACTTAATTTCACCCTTGTGAACCAACAGATGAAAAAAATAGCTACATGTATATTGTAGCCCGCAGATAGATACATACAATATGAATCTTTAAATCTATTGAACTGTTATTAGTGACGTATAGGCCAATATCCGGTTAAGACTATAAGCTTTACACATGAGTAACCACGTATATGTAAAATGTTACACAAGTGTCGTGCTGTCAATACACGAGTCGACGACACGCAGATAGTACGTTGTAAACTAAATAGTAAAATAAACATAAAAATACAGCGATCTAACGTCAGCTTCAAAATAATAATATCTCTTGTTATCTTTACGCAACATATGCCCCACCGAACAACGAAGAAATACATTGAAATGTTGATGAGACATTTGTAAACAAAACGTGTTTCAGACTCAGTGCAGGTCAAACCTTATGCAACCAATACAGACGACATATGAATGCAAAATAAACTGTATTATTGCCGTGATCATATTTGATGCAGAAATCTATCACCAAACGAATTACTTCAATAATCATTTTAAACTTCAAAAGCAACCTGACATCCACATAGCAAGCAAAACATCAATTACCGGCTGAGAGCTTCCTCAACATGTGTCGAGCCATTTTATCTTTTCGGAAGTCGGTGAAGAGAGTTCCGAAATAATCTTGATTAGCGCCACCTACAGGCCCAAGATGGAGTAAACTCGTCGTCTGTCAACTTTGACAGAACAGCTCCTATCCGTTGTAAAAAGAATGATCAAACGTTATTGATGGTAAATGAGATGTATCTTTATGAACCTCTATGGAATTCCGTTATATACCTGGTTTTATTATCCATCACAGGTAATATGAGTTGCTATTACTTGTACTAGGCCTAGTGTACATCTCAAACTCGGTAGCCTAAGGGATGTAACTCGTGTTTCAGCTGTCTGCTAACATAGTTTCGACTTGCACAAGTCCGCATTTAATCGCAGGCCTTAGGCCTACCTTGAAGCACGAGAGTCCAGTTGATTTGATATGACTTAGATACATGTTAATTATATTTTTCATGACAAATTATTTGAATTTATGGGATTTTTGCCGTTTTTTAAACGATAAAATGAAATCCATAAATTTTTAATGAGGTTGTTTGCTGAATGCAATGGCCTACTTCAGTACAGTACAGTAGCACTAATGAGACTTAAGCTTAACGTTATCAGAGATTTAAATACTCTGACGTTATACAGTAGAAAAATATCTAGATCTATTTTTTTCACAATAACAACATATGCAACCCCTATCCGTTATCTTTGAGCTACGAAAAACAACTTTATTTTTCAACCATTTTTGTCAGATTTTAACCCCTTTGGAAAAAGTTCTGGTTTTCAACTTTTGAAAATATTATGCGTATATACAGTATCTTTTTTAAATATAATAATAGGGGAAATGTTGCTCTTTCTAAATCAGGCAGAAAAATGGGGGACCCGTGTGTTGATTTCTTTGCCCATTTAAATCTTTTTGATTTTTTTTCCAATAATTTTTACGTACATGTAAACAAGTAAACATGATTAAATGACATGGTAATTTGGTGACAGGATTAACGTTATGTACTGAATCCTACATGTGGACTTACCAAATTGAAATGTACATTGTTTTGCGTATTTTGCGAAAATTGACAAACAACACAACTATTTACGAATGACAATATTTAAGGTTAAGACGAATACCGTGATAGACACTTTCTAGCAATTAAGTTACATGTACGTTCAAGAACACCTAAGATGTAATACAGGCGCCTTGTCAGTATAATGTGACCGGGTGGGGTGTGTTGCTTGGTGTCTTCGGCGGCATGCTTCAGTGATATAGCACTATAAAAAGGGCAACAGTTCCACTATACAAGAAGACACAACATTAATATACCGCAGTCTCCCAAAACACGCACCTCGCACAGCATACACGCAACACACCACATACATGGGAGGCCGTCCTTACATGACCATAGCTGTTAATAGGACGTTAATTAATCAAACAAACAAACAAACAAGGCGCCTTTGTAAATATGTAATGTCACTTCTGATTGACTGATATAGCGGCGAGACGATTTCATAGAAAAAGATGGTCCGGCAATAATTTGAAATTTGGAGAAATTATCTACATTTATATTAGTACATATATTGAGTTATAAATAAGATTTATGTAAAATCCACTCTATATTGTATGAAAGGCTGTTCATGTAAAAAAAAAAAAAAAATAACAACAACATTTAATTAAACTGCATTTTAAAAAAATAAGTGTGTTAAACGCTTTAACATTAAAATTATCTCGTTTCTGACATGAACGGCTTTTTATAGTTATCTTCATAACATAAAAGAAAACCATTCAATTAAGTCCTTAGTATACTGTCTTTTTCTTCGTTTAGTTGCCGACAGCAAATCGATCTCCATAGAAATTTCCCACCAGGAGACGTTCGTTGCCGAAGGTATGCACATTTATATTTGAATATTGTTTTCGGGCTACCGAAGGTACACGTACTTTTGTGACTGCCGATCGAAGGTATGTTTGTACACGTTTGTATGTATTTGAACATTGTTTTCGGGCTGCCGAAGGTAAAGTTTTATTGTTTTCGGGCTGCCGATCGCGAATGTTAATGTTTGTCCCAGGTTTTCGGAGAGTAACAAGAGCTGTTTGAGAACAGCAAAGCTCGCCTCTGTAATTTTGTTCATTTAATTCAAGTTCCTTGTATATATACCAGTATTATAAAATTTAGCAATGGCATTACATAACTTAACTTTTCAGCCCCTTGCACCTCCTGGAATATTCTCAAAATGTTTAGCAGTTCCACCCCCACCCCCACCCCTTTCAGTGATTGTACAAACCCATCACAACTTATAAAGTCATGCAGAAGATTTTAATTTTATAAAAATGTAAATTTTGTATTTAATGTTATTAATGTTGTCTAGGTTTATTGTCTATTGTCTCGTCATTGTATGTTAGGAGAAGGTTTCTATAAGGTGTAATAACTTTTGCCTGATCCTGTTTTCTTTTGTTTTGACAAAAAATATATTTAAACTAAAACTCATTACAAAACTTGCGCCAAAACCTTAAGCTGGTTATTTCGGCCTATCGGAGAAGATATGGTAATTTTCAGTAAAGACAGATTGTGTAAGTGCTGTTAAAAAGTTGTGACTACCAGGTCGGAATAGTGTATAGATACTACAGGTATACTGAGTGTACCAATAATATCGACGGCCGGTTATTATCAAAATACAAGCCTTTTCACCAAAACGCTTTGTATTAACTAGTTTGCTATTTATTGGCAGCTCTATAGTTCGTTAACACTAGTCTCTGTACAACTATTTGTGCAAAGTACCCAAGAAAGCAAACTCTACGATGAACTGTAGTTGGACGAGCGAAATAGCAGTGTGCAGTCCTATTTTTAAAGCATTGTTTCCAAACGCTAGATGGTTCTTTTGAGCGCCCGTTTTCGCAGGTTTGATCTTTTCCTGTGCATCAGTAAAGACATATAGACCATGATTTGTGCTGGATGTTCCATAAATGGGGTCCTTCTTAGATAACGCTGGATGTTCCATAAATGGGGTCCTAATTAGATAACATGGAGTCCTTTTATGTAATTGGAATGTACTTTCGGGAAAAGGTGAGGTCTTTTTCATTTTCTATTCCGAAGAACTTTATGTATGGGAGCGGTTTAAACGTAAACCCTGCAGACAAGTGGGTTTGGGTTTGTTTGTTTAACGCCCTATTAACAGTCAGGGTCATTCAAGGACGTGCCAGGTTTATAGGAGGGGGGAGCCGGAGTAGCCGGAGAAAAACAACCAACCAGTGGTCAGTAAGTCGCAAATGCTCCACATGGGATTCGAACTCGCGACCCAGAGGTAATATAATGGACCTGTGGTATAATATGTCGAGACATCGAGCCACCGCGTCCCACAAATCTGCAAAATTAGACATGGCTTATTTATTCGCTTGATCCAAAGGATACTTTTTGCAATGTCTGGCTTTATGGCTTTTGTTAGCTCGTCTCTCGAGGAAATAGGGGCTTATGGAATCACTCTGGTATCGGTATCGGCGTTCCAGCGTTGGGAATCCAAGGTTAAGGTTTCGGTGTAAGTTTTGAAAAACTGGTATCTGTAGCAACTGACATTGATTTCTTTATCAATTTTCAATTATAAAGGTTGTGATGGGTATGAACTATCATTAAAGGGAATACAATGCTGGACTTTGAGAATTTCAATAGACCCAAAGGGCCGAAATATCCAGGCTAATGTTTTGGTGCAAGGGTTGTAACACTGCTATCCGTCACAACTGACATTGATTCTACAATCATTTTGAATTATAATTGTTGCTATGACTGTGGAAAATCGTTAAAAGGAGCCAAATGCTAGATTTAGAGAATTTCAAGACATTACCCGACTCGACTTGTTGTTTACGTATTAGTACATGATATCAGTGAATTCCCTCTTTGTTTCAAAGAGTTTAAAGAGCAAGAGGTCATTCCCACAGTGGAAGTGGTCGCTGGAGCCAAACGTCACGTGATACGGATAGGAAAAGATCCGGCTGCTGATTTCTACATACCACCGGAAGTGTTCAGTTATCTAACGTCAAGACGCGAGGACAAGACTTACGGTAACCATGGTAATAAACTCCGCATATTTACATTGCATCTGGCTCTCATAGCCGGGGTCTAAAGGTACTGTTACCATTGTAATAAACTCCGCCCATTAATCTGGTTCTCATTGCCGGGGTCTAAAAGTACTGTTAGCATGGTAATAAACTCCGCCCATTAATCTGGTTCTCATTCGGGGTCTAAAAGTACTGTTACCATGGTAATAAACTCCGCCCATTAATCTGGTTCTCATTCGGAGTCTAAAAGTACTGCTACCATGGTAATTTTGTTTGTTTGTTTGTTTTATTAATCAACGTCCTATTAACAGCTATGGTCATGTAAGGACGGCCTCCCATGTATGCGGTGTGTTGCGTGTATGTAGTGCGAGGTGAGTGTTTTGGGAGACTACGGTATATTTATGTTGTGTCTTCTTGTATAGTGGAACTATTGCCCTTTTTATAGTGCTATATCACTGAAGCATACCGCCAAAGACACCAAGCAACACACCCCACCCGGTCACATTATACTGACAACGGGCGAACCAGTCGTCCCACTCCCTGTATGCTGAGCGCTAAGCAGAAACTACCACTTTTATAGACTTTGGTGTGTCTCGGCCAGGGGACAGAACCCAGAGCCTTCCCCACATGGGCGAATGCTCAACTCGAGGCTAAAAGTGAGGTGGTGCCAATGGAGGCATTAGGAAAGATATAGTCAGTTAGAGAGAAGAGAAAAGATAAGATCCTAAATTTAGTCGCCTTTTACGACCATGCAATAGGGGCAGCAGGTACAAATCTAACGCCCTACCTGCAGGGCTACCATGGTAATAAACTCCGCCTATTTATCTGGTTCTCATTCGGAGAGTTTTCTATGTTTAGAAAAATATTTAAATATAATTGAGAAAAAAAACATAATTTCCCTAGGGAAAGGGGCCTTTATTCGGCCCCAAATGTACCTAAAATCACTGTTTAACAACATCACTTACACCCTGATGTTTAATATATTTCAGAAAATGGAAATGGAAATGAAACATCGACACCTAGTCCCATTTCTAATTCCACAATTGACGCCAACAACGTTACAAAAGAAACATCGACGCCTAGTTCCATTTCTAATTCCACAATTGACGCCAACAACGTTACAAAAGAAACATCGACGCCTAGTTCCATTTCTAATTCCACAATTGACGCCAACAACGTTACAAAAGAAACATCGACGCCTAGTTCCATATCTAATTCCACAATTGACGTCAACAACGTTACAAAAGAAACATCGACGCCTAGTTCCATTTCTAATTCCACAATTGAGGCCAACAACGTTACAAAAGAAACATCGACGCCTAGTTCCATTTCTAATTCCACAATTGAGGCCAATAACATAACAAAAGAAACATTGACGCCTAGTTCCATTTCTAATTCCACACATGAGGCCAACTCCAATAAAAGTATGTCAATGTTGCTTTCGGTGATAAGTCAAGGCTACCAAACAAACGTCACATCTCTCAACACTGATCTATGGAACACGTTAATAACCAATCGCCGTCGTCGACACAAACGACAGGTTGGTCTGGATATAAACAGCATAGCCAATGAAGGTTGGGCTAACAAACACACGACGCCGGCAGTCAACACTTCGTCCAGTAAAGAAACCGACGGCTTTCAGGTAGACCGTCTTATATATATATAATGTATTTGAAATATGACCTATAAACTTTAAACACAAAAAAAAAAATGATTCAGAAGATAGGACAACTCGCCTGTAATTATATTTTGAGATTAATTTCAAAATAAATTATTACATTTTTGGATCCTTTATTTCAAATCAAATTTCCATTTTTCCTGTAGTCGCAGTTTCCTCTTTTGTTCAGGTGATAACGGATGCTGATCGTGCCAGTGGTAAGAATGCCCAGGTGAAGAACATCCTAATCTTTACCGGCTCTACGCTTCTCACGGTGCTCATGTTCACAGCCATAGCGTTCTGCTTCCTACGGGACCCCAAGTCCTGTATCGTAGCCTTTGGCACCGGATGTCCCTGTCTGCTGGTGGTGTTCCCATGTATAATGAAATGTCTGGATAAATACCTCAACCCGGGCCGCATGGTCAAGGAAAACATCAACACGTACCTACCAGGGGTGATCATCAACGAGGACGGCACGGTCGAGAAGTATGACGCCTCTCCGGAGGAAATAGAATGTATGACGGAGATCATCGGGGAAATAATGGAGATGTAATGATGTATAGAATGTATGACAGAGATCATCGGGAAAATGATGGAGATGTAATGATGTATAAAATGTATGACGGAGATCATCGGGGAAATAATGGAGATGTAATGATGTATAGAATGTATGACAGAGATCATCGGGGAAATGATTGAGATGTAACTATGTATAGAATGTATGACAGAGATCATCGGGGAAATGATTGAGATGTAATGATGTATAGAATGTATGACAGAGATCATCGGGGAAATGATGGAGATGTAATGATGTATAGAATGTATGACAGAGATCATCGGGGAAATGATTGAGATGTAATGATGTATAGAATGTGTTACGGAGATCATCGAGGAAATAATGGAGATGTAATGATGTATAGAATGTATGACAGAGATCATCGGGGAAATGATTGAGATGTGACTATGTATAGAATGTATGACAGAGATCATCGGGGAAATGATTGAGATGTAATGATGTATAGAATGTGTGACGGAGATCATCGGGTAAATGATGGAGATGTAATATGTATAGAATATATGACAGAGATCATCGGGGAAATGATTGAGATGTAATGATGTATAGAATGTCTGACAGAGATCATCGGGGAAATGATGGAGATGTAATGATGTATAGAATATATGACAGAGATCATCGGGGAAATGATGGAGATGTAATGATGTATAGAATGTATGACAGAGATCATCGGGGAAATGATGGAGATGTAATGATGTATAGAATGTGTGACGGAGATCATCGTGGAAATGATGGAGATGTAACTATGTATAGAATGTATGACGGAGATCATCGGGGAAATGATTGAGATGTAATGATGTATAGAATGTATGACGGAGATCATCGGGGAAATGATGGAGATGTAATGATGTATAGAATGTGTGACGGAGATCATCGGGGAGATGATGGAGATGTAATGATGTATAGAATGTGTGACGGAGATCATCGGGGAAATGATGGAGATGTAACGGTGTATAGAATGTCTGACAGAGATCATCGGGGAAATGATGGAGATGTAATGATGTATAGAATGTGTGACGGAGATCATCAGGGAAATGATGGAGATGTAACGATGTATAGAATGTGTGACAGAGATCATCGGGGAAATGATGGAGATGTAACGATGTATATAATGTGTGACAGAGATCATCGGGGAAATGATGTAGATGTAATGATGTATAAAATGTGTTATAAAATCATTTTTAATTGGTAAAAAATTGCTTACTTTGGAATAGTATAGTACATGTACTGTATACGGAATAGCGTATGGCCAGTTCGATACTACATGGGTTACTATCACAAGGCTTGTTGTTAAATTGATAACCTAAGTGTCACGTGATAAATAACCCATTCTCGATACTACATGGGTTACTATCACAAGGCTTGTTGTTAAATTGATAACCTAAGTGTCACGTGATAAGTAACCCATCCTCGATACTACATGGGTTACTATCACAAGGCTTGTTGTTAAATTGATATCCTAAGTGTCACGTGATAAATAACCCATTCTCGATACTACATGGGTTACTATCACAAGGCTTGTTGTTAAATTGATAACCTAAGTGTCACGTGATAAATAACCCATCCTCGATACTACATGGGTTACTATCACAAGGCTTGTTGTTAAATTGATAACCTAAGTGTCACGTGATAAATAACCCATTCTCGATACTACATGGGTTACTATCACACGGCCTGTTGTTAAATTGATAACCTAAGTGTCACGTGATAAATAACCCATCCTCGATACTACATGGGTTACTATCACAAGGCTATTTGTTAAATTGATAACCTAAGTGTCACGTGATAAATAACTCATCTTCGATACTACATGGGTTACTATCACAAGGCTTGTTGTTAAATTGATAACCTAAGTGTCACGTGATAAATAACCCATCATCGATACTACATGGGTTACTATCACAAGGCTTGTTGTTAAATTGATAACCTAAGTGTCACGTGATAAATAACCCATCCTCGATACTACATGGGTTACTATCACAAGGCTTGTTGTTAAATTGATAACCTAAGTGTCACGTGATAAATAACCCATCCTCGATACTACATGGGTTACTATCACAAGGCTTGTTGTTAAATTGATAACCTAAGTGTCACGTGATAAATAACCCATCCTCGATACTACATGGGTTACTATCACAAGGCTTGTTGTTAAATTGATAACCTAAGTGTCACGTGATAAATAACCCATCATCGATACTACATGGGTTACTATCACAAGGCTTGTTGTTAAATTGATAACCTAAGTGTCACGTGATAAATAACCCATCCTCGATACTACATGGGTTACTATCACATGGCTTGTTGTTAAATTGATAACCTAAGTGTCACGTGATAAATAACCCATTCTCGATACTACATGGGTTACTATCACACGGCCTGTTGTTAAATTGATAACCTAAGTGTCACGTGATAAATAACCCATCCTCGATACTACATGGGTTACTATCACAAGGCTTGTTGTTAAATTGATAACCTAAGTGTCACGTGATAAATAACTCATCATCGATACTACATGGGTTACTATCACAAGGCTTGTTGTTAAATTGATAACCTAAGTGTCACGTGATAAATAACCCATCCTCGATACTACATGGGTTACTATCACAAGGCTTGTTGTTAAATTGATAACCTAAGTGTCACGTGATAAATAACCCATTCTCGATACTACATGGGTTACTATCACACGGCCTGTTGTTAAATTGATAACCTAAGTGTCTCGTGATAAATAACCCATCCTCGATACCACATGAGTTACTATCACAAGGCTTGTTGTTAGATTGATAACCTAAAGTGTCACGTGATAAATAAACTCATCCTCGATACTACATGGGTTACTATCACAAGGCTTGTTGTTAAATTGATAACCTAAGTGTCACGTGATAAATAACCCATCCTCGATACTACATGGGTTACTATCACACGGCCTGTTGTTAAATTGATAACCTAAGTGTCACGTGATAAATAACCCATCCTCGATACTACATGGGTTACTATCACAAGGCTTGTTGTTAAATTGATAACCTAAGTGTCACGTGATAAATAACCCATCCTCGATACTACATGGGTTACTATCACAAGGCTTGTTGTTAGATTGATTACCTAAGTGTCACGTGATAAATAACCCATCCTCGATACTACATGGGTTACTATCACAAGGCTTGTTGTTAAATTGATAACCTAAGTGTCACGTTATAAATAACCCATCCTCGATACTACATGGGTTACTATCACAAGGCTTGTTGTTAGATTGATTACCTAAGTGTCACGTGATAAATAACCCATCCTCGATACTACATGGGTTACTATCACAAGGCTTGTTGTTAAATTGATATCCTAGTTTTGTATTCTGTTTGTTTGTTGTGATCACACACTATCAATACACGTAAAATCAGCTGTTAGTTGTCATCACACACTGTAAATACACGTATAATCAGCTGTTTGTTGTCATCACACACTGTAAATACACGTATAATCAGCTGTTTGTTGTCATCACACACTGTAAATACACGTATAATCAGCTGTTTGTTGTCATCACACACTGTAAATACACGTATAATCAGCTGTTTGTTGTCATCACACACTGTAAATACACGTATAATCACCTGTTTGTTGTCATCACACACTGTAAATACACGTATAATCAGCTGTTTGTTGTCATCACACACTGTAAATACACGTATAATCAGCTGTTTGTTGTCATCACACACTGTAAATACACGTATAATCAGCTGTTTGTTGTCATCACACACTGTAAATACACGTATAATCAGCTGTTTGTTGTCATCACACACTGTAAATACACGTATAATCACCTGTTTGTTGTCATCACACACTGTAAATACACGTATAATCAGCTGTTTGTTGTCATCACACACTGTAAATACACGTATAATCACCTGTTTGTTGTCATCACACACTGTAAATACACGTATAATCAGCTGTTTGTTGTCATCACACACTGTAAATACACGTATAATCAGCTGTTTGTTGTCATCACACACTGTAAATACACGTATAATCAGCTGTTTGTTGTCATCACACACTGTAAATACACGTATAATCACCTGTTTGTTGTCATCACACACTGTAAATACACGTATAATCAGCTGTTTGTTGTCATCACACACTGTAAATACACGTATAATCAGCTGTTTGTTGTCATCACACACTGTAAATACACGTATAATTCAGCTGTTTGTTGTCATCACACACTGTAAATACACGTATAATCAGCTGTTTGTTGTCATCACACACTGTAAATACACGTATAATCAGCTGTTTGTTGTCATCACACACTGTAAATACACGTATAATCAGCTGTTTGTTGTCATCACACACTGTAAATACACGTATAATCAGCTGTTTGTTGTCATCACACACTGTAAATACACGTATAATCAGCTGTTTGTTGTCATCACACACTGTAAATACACGTATAATCAGCTGTTTGTTGTCATCACACACTGTAAATACACGTATAATCAGCTGTTTGTTGTCATCACACACTGTAAATACACGTATAATCAGCTGTTGTTGTCATCACCACTGTAAATACACGTATATCAGCTGTTGTTGTCATCACACACTGTAAATACACGTATAATCAGCTGTTTGTTGTCATCACACACTGTAAATACACGTATAATCAGCTGTTTGTTGTCATCACACACACTGTAAATACACGTATAATCAGCTGTTTGTTGTCATCACACACTGTAAATACACGTATAATCAGCTGTTTGTTGTCATCACACACTGTAAATACACGTATAATCAGCTGTTTGTTGTCATCACACACTGTAAATACACACGTATAATCAGCTGTTTGTTGTCATCACACACTGTAAATACACGTATAATCAGCTGTTTGTTGTCATCACACACTGTAAATACACGTATAATCAGCTGTTTGTTGTCATCACACACTGTAAATACACGTATAATCACCTGTTTGTTGTCATCACACACACTGTAAATACACGTATAATCACTGTTTGTTGTCATCACACACTGTAAATACACGTATAATCACCTGTTTGTTGTCATCACACACTGTAAATACACGTATAATCAGCTGTTTGTTGTCATCACACACTGTAAATACACGTATAATCAGCTGTTTGTTGTCATCACACACTGTAAATACACGTATAATCAGCTGTTTGTTGTCATCACACACTGTAAATACACGTATAATCAGCTGTTTGTTGTCATCACACACTGTAAATACACGTATAATCAGCTGTTTGTTGTCATCACACACTGTAAATACACGTATAATCAGCTGTTTGTTGTCATCACACACTGTAAATACACGTATAATCAGCTGTTTGTTGTCATCACACACTGTAAATACACGTATAATCAGCTGTTTGTTGTCATCACACACTGTAAATACACGTATAATCAGCTGTTTGTTGTCATCACACACTGTAAATACACGTATAATCAGCTGTTTGTTGTCATCACACACTGTAAATACACGTATAATCAGCTGTTTGTTGTCATCACACACTGTAAATACACGTATAATCAGCTGTTTGTTGTCATCACACACTGTAAATACACGTATAATCAGCTGTTTGTTGTCATCACACACTGTAAATACACGTATAATCAGCTGTTTGTTGTCATCACACATCAAATACAGTAAATACACGTTTTGTTTGTCATCACTCTGTTTGTTGTCATCACCTGTTTGTTGTCATCACACTGTAAATACACGTATAATCAGCTGTTTGTTGTCATCACACACTGTAAATACACGTATAATCAGCTGTTTGTTGTCATCACACACTGTAAATACACGTATAATCAGCTGTTTGTTGTCATCACACACTGTAAATACACGTATAATCAGCTGTTTGTTGTCATCACACACTGTAAATACACGTATAATCAGCTGTTTGTTGTCATCACACACTGTAAATACACGTATAATCAGCTGTGTGTGTTGTCATCACACACACTGTAAATACACGTATAATCAGCTGTTTGTTGTCATCACACACTGTAAATACACGTATAATCAGCTGTTTGTTGTCATCACACACTGTAAATACACGTATAATCAGCTGTTTGTTGTCATCACACACTGTAAATACACGTATAATCAGCTGTTTGTTGTCATCACACACTGTAAATACACGTATAATCAGCTGTTTGTTGTCATCACACACTGTAAATACACGTATAATCAGCTGTTTGTTGTCATCACACACTGTAAATACACGTATAATCACCTGTTTGTTGTCATCACACACTGTAAATACACGTATAATCACCTGTTTTTGTTGTCATCACACACTGTAAATACACGTATAATCACCTGTTTGTTGTCATCACACACTGTAAATACACGTATAATCATCAGCTGTTTGTTGTCATCACACACTGTAAATACACGTATAATCAGCTGTTTGTTGTCATCACACACTGTAAATACACGTATAATCAGCTGTTTGTTGTCATCACACACTGTAAATACACGTATAATCAGCTGTTTGTTGTCATCACACACTGTAAATACACGTAATAATCAGCTGTTTGTTGTCATCACACACTGTAAATACACGTATATAATCACTGTTTGTTGTCATCACACCACTGTAAATACACGTATAATCAGCTGTTTGTTGTCATCACACACTGTAAATACACGTATATCACGTTTGTTGTCATCACACACTGTAAATACACGTTAATCAAGTGTTTGTTGTCATCACACACACTGTAAATACACGTATAATCACCTGTTTGTTGTCATCACACACTGTAAATACACGTATAATCACCTGTTTGTTGTCATCACACACTGTAAATACACGTATAATCAGCTGTTTGTTGTCATCACACACTGTAAATACACGTATAATCAGCTGTTTGTTGTCATCACACACTGTAAATACACGTTATAATCAGCTGTTTGTTGTCATCACACACTGTAAATACACGTATAATCAGCTGTTTGTTGTCATCACACACCACACTGTAAATACACGTATAATCAGCTGTTTGTTGTCATCCACACACTGTAAATACACGTATAATCAGCTGTGTGTTTGTTGTCATCACACACTGTAAATACACGTATAATCAGCTGTTTGTTGTCATCACACACTGTAAATACACGTATAATCAGCTGTTTTGTTGTCATCCACACACTGTAAATACACGTATAATCAATCTGTTTGTTGTCATCACACACTGTAAATACACGTATAATCAGCTGTTTGTTGTCATCACACACTGTAAATACACGTATAATCAGCTGTTTGTTGTCATCACACACTGTAAATACACGTATAATCAGCTGTTTGTTGTCATCACACACTGTAAATACACGTATAATCAGCTGTTTGTTGTCATCACACACTGTAAATACACGTATAATCAGCTGTTTGTTGTCATCACACACTGTAAATACACGTATAATCAGCTGTTTGTTGTCATCACACACTGTAAATACACGTATAAATCAGCTGTTTGTTGTCATCACACACTGTAAATACACGTATAATCAGCTGTTTGTTGTCATCACACACTGTAAATACACGTATAATCAGCTGTGTGTTGTCATCACACACTGTAAATACACGTATAATCAGCTGTTTGTTGTCATCACACACTGTAAATACACGTATAATCAGCTGTTTGTTGTCATCACACACTGTAAATACACGTATAATCAGCTGTTTGTTGTCATCACACACTGTAAATACACGTATAATCAGCTGTTTGTTGTCATCACACACTGTAAATACACGTATAATCAGCTGTTTGTTGTTCATCACACACTGTAAATACACGTATAATCAGCTGTTTGTTGTCATCACACACTGTAAATACACGTATTAATCAGCTGTTTGTTGTCATCACACACTGTAAAATACACGTATAATCAGCTGTTTGTTGTACATCACACACTGTAAGTTTATACACGTATAATCAGACCTGTTTGTTGTCATCCACACACTGTAAATACACGTATAATCAGCTGTTTGTTGTCATCATCACACTGTAAATACACGTATAATCAGCTGTTTGTTTGTCATCACACACTGTAAAATACACGTATAATCAGCTGTTTGTTGTCATCACACACTGTAAATACACGTATAATCAGCTGTGTGTTGTCATCACACACTGTAAATACATGTATAATCAGCTGTTTGTTGTCATCACACACTGTAAATACACGTATAATCACCTGTTTGTTGTCATCACACACTGTAAATACAGTTATAATCAGCTGTTTGTTGTCATCACACACGTGTTAATTACACGTATAATCAGCTGTTTGTTTGTCATCACACACTGTAAATACACGTATAATCAGCACGTTTGTTTTTGTCATCACACACTGTAAATACACGTATTAATCAGCTGTTTGTTGTCATCAACACACTGTAAATACACGTATATATCTAGTGTTTGTTGTCATCACACACTGTAAATACACGTATAATCAGGCTGTTTTGTTGTCAATCACATATACACGGTAAATAGCTGTTTGTTGTCACTCACACACTGTAAATACATAATCACCTGTTTGTTGTCATCACACACTGTAAATACACGTATAATCAATCTGTTTGTTGTCATCACACACTGTAAATACACGTATAATCACCTGTTTGTTGTCATCACACACTGTAAATACACGTATATTCAGCTGTTTGTTTGTCATCACACACACTGTAAATACACGTATAATCAGCTGTGTTGTTTGTTACCACACACTGTAATTTACACGTATAATCAGCTGTTTGTTGTCATAACACAATGTATATACAAAGTATAATCAGCTGTTTGTTGTCATCATACACTGTAAATACACGTATATTCAGCTGTTTGTTGTCATCACACACTGTAAATACACGTATAATCAGCTGTTTGTTGTCATCACACAATGTAAATTACACGTATAATCAGCTGTTTGTTGTCCATCACACACTGTAAATACACGTATAAATCAGCTGTTTGTTGTCATCACACACTGTAAATACACGTATAATCACCTGTTTGTTGTCATCACAACACTGTAAATACACGTATAATCAGCTGTTTGTTGTCATCACACACTGTAAATAACACGTCATAATCAGCTGTTAGTTGTCATAACACATTGTAAATTTCAACGTATAATAAGCCCTGTTCAGTGTTGTATTACACACTGTAAATACACTGTATAATAAGCTGTTTGTTGTCCATCACACACTGTAATTACACGTATATTCAGCTGTTTGTTGTCATCAAACAATGTAAATACACGTATTAATCACCTGTTTGTTGTCATCACACCTGTAAATACACGTATAATTCACCTGTTTTTGTCATCACACTATGTAAATACACGTATAATAAGACTGTTTGTTGTCATCACACACTGTATATACACGTATAAATTCACCTGTTTGTTGTCTCATCACACACTGTAAATACAAGTATAATCAGCTGTTAGTGGCTGTCATCACACACTCTATATGACACGTATAATAAGCTGTTTGTTGTTTACCACACACTGTAAATACACGTATAATCAGCTGTTTGTTGTCATCACACACTGTAAATAACACGTAATAATCACCTGTTTGTTGTCATCACACACTGTAAATACACGTATAATCAGCTGTTTGTTGTCATCACACACTGTAAATACACGTATAATCACCTGTTTGTTGTCATCACACACTGTACACTACACACACTTATAATCACCAGACTGTTTGTTGTCTTTCATTCACACTGTAAATACTGGTAATTTAACTAATTATAGCTCGTTTTACCTACACTGTAAATCACACACACTGATTTAACTACACGTATATATAGCTGTTTGTTACTTCATCACACTGTACTGTAGAGACTGTATTATAACTAATTCATTGCTCGTCCCTTTCACACAAAGAGAGTGGGAATTTACACTAATTACACTGTATTGTCATCACACACATGTTTGTTGAGACACACACTGTAAAATAATTATAGCTCACACTGTTTGTGTCACACACTGTACGTATTACACAAAGTGGACTGTTGGTACAATACATTTAATACAATATATCTCGTCCCTATTGTATCACACACACTGAGAGACTGGATATTAAATATAGCTTTGTGTTGTTGTCACACACAAACACACGTACTAATTACACTGTTTACCATTGTCACAACACACTGGATTTACACGTAATGTATCAGCTGTTACCTACACACTGTTGTCACCAAGACACTGTGGAAATAACTAATAATAGCTGTTTGTTGTCATCACACACTGTAAATACACGATTTAATAATCTAGCTGTCCTTGTTGTCATCACACACTGACTTTTAACTAATATATACTGTCATTTTACCACAATCAGACACTGGGATTTACACTAATTATCAGCTGTCCCTTTACCACACACACTGTAAAATATGTATAATCACTGGGATTTAACTAATTTGTTGTCTTTTACACACACTGTAAATATACAAGTATAACTCGATTTCCCACTGTTTGTTGTCATCACACACTGTAAATACACGTATAATAATTAACTAAATTTGTATCATCACACACTGTAATAAATAGAGTAGACATTTAACTAATTATAGCTCGTGTTTATTACACACTGTAATTACACTAACGTACTAATTTAAATAATTATAGCTCGTCCCTTTATACACACTGTAAACTGTAAACAATAAGAGAGACTGGGATTTAACTAAATTATAGTTGTGTCCCTTTATTACACACTGTAATTCACCACTGAGACTGGGATTTATAACTAAGCTGTATTGTTGTCATTTCACACACTAAAGAGACACTGGGATTTAATTACTGTATTGTTGTTATCACACACTGTAATACACGTACAAACAGTGACTGGGTTTTACACAATCATATCGTCCCCCAGTAAAAACACATCACACTGTAACTAATTATAGCTCGTCCTTTCACAGGACACAGTTGTCATCACACAACTGTAGAGAATCACGTAATATAGCTCATCTTTATGTTGTCATCACACTGTAGGACTGGGATTTAACTATAACAGCTGTCCTTTATACACACTGTCAGAGACTGGATTTCACTGTACTAATTATAGCTTGTCAATCATCACACTGTAAATAGACGACTGGGATTTAACTGTTTATTGCTCACACACTTACTTACACGTAAATCACTGTATTGTTTACACACACACTGTAAATACAGCTAATCACTGGTTTTGTCATCACAATTCACTGTCATTCACACACTGTACTGTATAACCACAATATCTGTACTGTATCATCACCTAGAGACTGTGATTTACACTAATACAGCTGTACTGTCATTACACACACTGTAATCACAAGACGTACTGCTGTTTATTGTCATCCCACACACTCACAACATGGACTGGGATGATTATCAACTAATTAACACGTCCCTTTTGTGACATCACACACTGTAATACTGAGGGACTGGGATGCTGTTTGTTAATAGCTCGTCACTTTCGTCACCTGTAAATCAATTGAGACTGTTGTCACACACAACTAATTATAGCTCGTCCTGTTTACACACTGTGTCACACTTACTGTAATTACACTGGGATTTAACACACATTATAGCTCGTCCCTCTATTGTCATAAACACTGTACACTGTTTATTTAACTAATAATACACACGTATAGTCCTCGTCACCCTGTTGATACACATCACACTGTAAATTACTGTATTACTGGGATTTAACTAATTATAGCTCGTCCCTTTACACTGTAAATCACACAGATCAGACTTGTTTGTCATAATTATAGCTCGTGTTACTACACACAAAATACTGGGATTTAACGTTAATCAGCTGTTTGTTGTCATCACACAATATACTCGTCCCTTACTTACACACTGTATATACATCAGGACTGGGATTTCATAGTACTGTTACAGCTAAATCACCTTTACCTACACACTGTAAATACAAGTGTATATACTGGATTTCACACTAATTATTCGTCCCTACACACTGTTTATACACAGAGACTGGGATTTAACTAATTATAGCTGTTCCACACTTTGTATACACTTGTAAATTCACACAGAGAAACTTGGGATTACTGTACTAATTATCCAGTTTGTTGTCATCACACACTGTAAATACAAGTATACTGTAACTAATTATAGCTCGTCCCTTTATAATCACACTGTAAATCATCACATCACACACTGGGATTTACACGTAATTATAGCTCGTTTGTTTACCTACACACATTTAACTAATTATAGCTGTCATTTTCACACACACACACATACAGAGAGACTGGGATTACTAACTAGTTATAGCACGTTTTTGTCACACACATGTAAATGTAAATAGAGACTATATAACTAATCAGCTGTTTGTTGTCCTTTCACACACTGTAAAAACAAGAGAGACTGGGATTGTTAATTATAGCTGTACACACACTGTAAATCACACAAGAGTACTAATCAACTAATTATAGCTTCGTCCTGTTATCAAAACACTGTAGACTGGGTATTTAACTAATTATAGCTCTTCCCTTTACCTACACACTGTAAATCAACAAGATAATCAGCTGACTTACATGATTTACTAAATAGCTCATAATACTGTGATTATAACAACACTTGTCCCTTTACATAATGACTGGGATTTAACTAATTCACACTTTACCTACACTGTAAATGATACACTGTTAACGTGATAATTCACTGTTTGTTGTCATCACACAACACACATGGGATTTAACTAATTATGTTCGTCCCTTTACACACACTGTAAATCACAAGAGATCACTGGATTTAACTAATTATAGCTCGTCCCTTTACACTGTACACACTGTAATCACACACTCACTTAATCCTCAGCTTTTGTTGTCATACACACTGTAAACTGATTTACACGTATAATCATACTGTCCTTTTTACAGTATTGTTGTACACAAGAGAGACTGGATTTAACTAATATAATCAGCTCGTCCTTTTACCTACACACACTGTAATGTCACACACACACTGTATTTAACTAATATATAGCTACCTGTTTTTACATCACAGTCACTGGGATATAACTAATAATCAGCTGTTTGTTGTCACCTCACACACTGTAAATTAAAGACACTATAATCACTGTATAGTTGTCATCACACACTGTAATAAATACACGTATAATCATATGTTTGTCATTTGTCATCACACACTGTAAAAATACACTATAATACACTGTTTGTTGTCATCACACACTGTAAATTACACAAGAGTACTTGATTTAACTACATGTTTAGCTCGTAACCTCATCACACACTGTAATTCATCACACAGGATATAATTTAACTAATTACACAGCTCGTGTTGTTACCATCATCACACACTGTATTGTATACTAATTATATCTGTTTGTTGTCATCACACACACACTGTAATACACTGTACATTCACAAGATCACTGGGATTAACTATATGTCTGTCATACACAGACTGTTTGTAACATCACATTATATGTCACACTGTCAAATACACTGTATAATCAGTGAGACTATATTTAATCATGTCATACACTCACTGTATATTGTACACACAAGCTTCGATACACTGGGATTTTACTAATTATAGCTTGTCATTCACACACTCAGGACTGGTATTTAACTAATTATCAGCTGTTTGTTTCATCACACACACTGTAGAGACTATTTAACTGTATAATTCAGCTCGTCACTTGTATGTACACACTGTAAATCTCACAGAGACACTGTGACATATTACACTGTAATTATATCATCGTCCCTTGTCACTCACACACTGTATCAACAGTGACACGTATAACTGTTGTTGTCATAACAACTGTAAATCACCCTTTACCTACACACTGTTGTTGTCAAGATCACACACTGGGACTTAAACTAATATATAGTCGTCCCTTTTACACACTGTAAATACACGTATTTAAATCACTTGTTTGTTGTCTGTCATTCACATGTAAATACTACACACTGTTGTTTCACACACTGTAAAGTACTGGTATTTCACTAATTATAGTCGTCCCTTTCACACACACTGTAAAGACTGGATTCAACTGTTTTGTCGTCCCTTTACCACACACTGTAATTACAGATAGACTGGGATTTCTAATTATATTGTCTCATCACACTGTAAATACACTGTAAAATCAGACTGTTACTGACTGTCATTCACACACACACTGTAAATAACATCGTCCCTTTACCTCACACACTGTAAAAATACAGAGGGATATAATACTGTATGCTGTCATCACACACTGTTTAAATACATAACTGTATCACTGTTTGTCCCTTTACCTACACACTGTAATTTGACATACTGGGTATAACTTACTGTATAGCTGTCCCTTTACTACACACTGTAATATCTAACAACACACTGTAAATTTACACTAATTATAGCTCGTCCCTGTTTGTTTCATCACACACTGTAAATCACACACAGTAAATCACTGATTTTGTTGTCATCCACACTTTACTGTAAAGAGACACTGTATTTCACTGTATAGCTGTTTTACCTACACACTGTGTACATATAACACACTGTTTGTTGTCATGACTGGGATTTAACGTAATTATCAGCTGTTTGTTTCACACACACACACTGTAAATACTGGGATATAATATAGCTGTGTGTTGTCATCACACACTGTAAATTCAAATCAGAGACTATTTAATAATTATAGCTGTTTGTTTCTACACATGTAAACACATCATTCTCACTGGATTATAACTACACAATTATAGCATCGTCCCTTTACCTACACACTGTATCACACACAGAAGGACTGGGATTTAACTAACTGTATCGTATTTACACACTGTAAATCACTTCATCTGTATTTCATAATTATACTCGTCCCTTTACCTATACACTGTATAATCACTGTACAAGAAAGACTGGGATTTACACACTGTATAGCTCGCCCCTTTACACAATAATCACTGTTTGTTGTATCATTATACTGTCCCTTTACCTACACACTGTATTTACCTCAACAATGACACACACTGTAAATTAAAACTATTTATGCTCGTCACTTGTATCACACACTGTAATTACAAGTATAAGAACTTTGATTTAACTAATTATAGCTCGTTACACTATTACACATACTTCACTACACTGTTAAATAATTATACTGTCCCTTGTCATCACACACTGTAATTGACAATAATCTACTATACTGTGTCACACTTTAACCACAGTACTGGGATTTATTATCACTCGTTTGTTACCACATCACTGTAAATCACAAGACTGTACTTTTAAATTATACTGTCCCTTTTACACACTGTAATTCACACATATATCACTGGATTGTAACTGTCATCACACACGTCCTTTACTGTACACTGTATACAGTAGACTGGGACAACTAATTTACTGTACCTACACACTGTACACACACAATATTACTGTATAGTCATCACACACTAATAAATACTCGTATATTACTGTATTGTATCACACACTGTATACACTAATTACGTAATTATACACAGGACCCTGTATCTGTACATATGACACACTGTACAAATGTATATCACTGTCCACTTTGTACAGTCTGTCATTCACACACTGTAATTTAACTATAATAGCTGTCTGTTGTACACACTCACTGTAAATCACAATATAGACTGTATTGTCATTCACACTCACTTTTACATGTAATCTGTACTGTATTTACACACTTTATATTACATACTGTAATTACACTATCACACTGTATTGTCATCACACACACTGTAAATACACTGGGATTTACGTACTTAAGTCTGTTTTTATCACACAATATTACTTGTATATTTTACTATTTATTTACTTGTAGTACCATTACACTACACACTGTAAAATTACACAGGACTGGGATTTACTAATTATATTACACACACACTGGATTACTGGGATTATTTAACTAATGTATAGCTGTACTGTATTACACAGGACAAGAGAGATATTTACTGTATGTCGTCCCTTTACACATCACACACTGTAAATTCCCACTGTTATACTGTCAATTACACACTGGACAATACTACAATACCACGTCAATAATCACTGTTTTAACTGTCAACACACACTCACTTAAATACTGTATATATCTGTATACACACTACACACTCGTCCCAATACAACAGGACTATTTAACTAATTATAGCTGTTGTTACATCACACACTGTACACACCAAGAAGACAGTATATAACTAATTTGTAGTTCGTCACCTTTATCGTACACACTGTAAATTACACACTGGTACACACACTATACTCAATATTACACACTGTAAATCACACAACTCACTGTCCCTGTAGACTGTCATCACACACATTATAGTCGTCACATATACATACTTACTGTTGTCATACACAGACACTGATTTAACTAGTATTATCAGCTGGACAATATTACTACACTGTGTATTCACACACTGTATTACACGTATATAGCTCGTCTTTTACACACACACTGTAAGATTGGGTCATTACACTACAATAGCTGTTCCACTTTACATACACACTGTAAATACACAGGTATTTAATCAGCTGTATAGCTTGTCATCACACACACACACAATACACGTATATCACTGTGTTTATCTGTCACACACACTGTACAATATATACTGTAATCACCTGTTGATTCAGACTGTTAACTAATTATCACACAAGTTGTATACACACAATCACACAGACACTGGGATTTAACTATGTTGTTGTCATTCACACACTGTAATCACACTGTATATTACTGTCATTCAACAAGTTTACTGTCCCTCTTTACTACACACTGTATTCACACATCAGACTGATTTAACTATTATAGTCTCATTACACACCTACACAATATTACTGTAAATACACGTATAAGACTGTTTATTGTCATCACACACTGTACTTTAATACACACACTGTATAATCACTGTTTGTTGTCATCACACACTGTACAATTTACTGTATATATCATCACACTGTTTGTTGTCCCTATCACTGTCAACACAGGACAATATACTGTTTGTTGTACACATTATACTCACATCACAGATACTGTATAATTAGTATTGGACAATATACATGTACATCACAACACATTGTTAACACACTGTATATACTTTTTACTGTATCACACACTTAATATTTATACTGTCACTTTACACTACACACTGTAGTATTATAACAGGACAATATTACTGTCATTACACACCATATATCACTGTCCCTTTATACACACATCACACATAATACGTACTATATATCTGTCCAATGTTTTACACACACTGTAAATTACACAGGAAGATACTACTGTAAATTACATTATAGCTGACACTTTTACTGTAAGTCATACACAGGGACTGTCATACACTGTATATATCGACAATTGTTGTACCACACACTATATTACTGTACAGTATTACACACTCGTATTTACTACACTGTATATGTACACACTGTTACTAACACACTGTCCCTTTACACTATATTGTATATTCACACAATCACTCGTCCCTGTATATACACTGTATCACATACACATGACAATAATTATACTGTCGTAATACACTACACACTGTAAAATATACTGTCATCACACACTAAATTTACACTGTTATATTACTGTATTGTACCTACACACACTATTAAATTACAAGTAATAGATACACTGTTTCAGGACAATATTACTGTTTGTATGTGTCATCACACACTGTAAATACACATGTATATCACTACATTTGTTGTCATACACACACACACACTGTAAATACACAGGTATAATACTGTATTGTATTGTAGTAATACACACTGTTTACAATTACTGTAACTACATATTACACTAATTATCAGCTGTTGTACATCACACACTGTAATATACACAGTACGTATAATCACAGACTGTTTACTGTATTGTGTCACAGGACACACTGTAAATAACACGTATATATACACAGTTAACTAAATTGTACACACACACTGTAATACACTGGACAATATTACTGTTATGTATTACACACAATGTTACTTTACAAGTACACACTGTTATTACTGTCAGTATCACACAGGACTGGATTTAAGTATTCACTTACTGTCCTGTTATTACTGTAATCACACAGACAATATTGTAATTATACACGTATAATATTCTGTTTGTTGTATCACACACTCAAATACACTGTATATACACTGATTTTAACTCACTCGTCCCTTATCACACATTCACACTAAATACACGTATAATCACTGTACATTGTTGTCACATCACACACACTGTATATACAATATTACTGTATAATCACTCGTCCCTTGTATTATGTGTGTATACACACACATATTACTGTATAGTATTAACTGTATTACACACACTGTACTTACCCAATGTTTTGTCTACACTGTATTGTACCCACACTGTATACACAATATTACATTTGATTAACTAATTACTGTGTTTACCATCACACACTGACAATTCACTGTACAGTACTGTCATTAATTACAGCTGTACTGTACACTGTATCACACAGGACAATATTACTGTATAGTATCTTCACACACACACTTGTATTACAATATTACTATAGTACTACACACTGACAATACACTGTATAGTCATCACACACACAGACTACATATATACTAATTATTGTTGTATTTACACACAATAGTGATACTGGGAGTATAACTACATTTATAGTCGTCCCATTACACACTGTAAATACACTGTAATACATTTAACTAATTATAGCTGTCATTACACACACTGTAATACTATTACTATATACTGTACACACACACACTCGACAAAATTACACGTTACTACACACTGTACTGTCATTACACTTACACACTGTAAATACATTATACTACACGGACAATATTGTTGTCATCACACAGACACTGGGATTACACTGTATAATCACTCGTGTAACGTATTACACACTGTCATTACACACAATACTGGGTACTAATTCACTACGTCCTTATTACCATCACACAATATTACTGATATATTACACAGGAATATTGTCTGTTGTAGTATACACACATACAAGAGTATGACTCTATATTGTACTACACTATACACGTTACTGTACAGTATTACACAGGACAATGTTACTGTACAGTATACACAGGACAATATATACTGTCATACATACACACTGTAAATACTGTATAGTATCACAGGACAATTTACTGTCCTAGTACACACACTGACAATATTACTGTACAGTATTATACTTCCCTTGTCAATATTACTGTAGTATTACTGGGTATATTCACACTGTTATGTCTTCATTCACACAGGACAATATACTGTATAGTATTACACACTGTATAGTATACGTATTACACAGGACAATACATATACTCATTATAGTTGTACACACACCTATATTACTGTATATGTATTACACAGAGACACTATTATATGTACAGTAATTATATGTCATACACACACACACTGTACAATTACTGTATATACATTCATACACTACATAATATACGTACTTAGTATATATGTATTACACAAGGACACTTTGTTCAGTATACTGTAATACACACACTGTCACTTTACACAGGTATATATACTGTAAATGTCATGTCATTAAATAGACTGTCATTCACACACTATATTACTGTACCCTTTACAGGACAATATTACTGTAAATACACTATATACAGCTGTTAGTTGTACATCACACACTGTAAATTACAAGTATAACACTGATATTACTGTATAGCTCGTCCCTTTTCACACACTGATTTTATTACTGTATGTATATGTGTACATACACACACATCAATTTACTGTATAGTATTACACAATAATATTACACGTATATACACACAGGAGGACTGTTGTTTGTCTGTAAATACACGTATTCACATATATCATGTATAGTTGTACACAGGACAATTACTGTATAATTACACTAATTATGTCGTGTATCTGTACACACAATATTACACTAGTATTACACAGGACAATATTACTGTATAGTATTACACAGGACAATTTTACTGTATAGTACTTTACACACAATACTGTAAATTCACAGATACATTACTTCGGTCTACACAACAATATTACTGTAGTACCCTGTATTACACAGGACATAGTATTACACAGGATATACTGTATAGTATTACACAGGACATATTACTGTATATCTGTCATTACACAGACACAATATTACTGTATAGTATTACACAGGACAATATTACTGTATAGTATTACACAGGACAATATTACTGTACAGTATTACACAGGACAATATTACTGTATAGTATTACACAGGACAATATTACTGTATAGTATTACACAGGACAATATTACTGTATAGTATTAGGACAATGGACAATATTACACTGTTTGTATAGTACACACAGGACAATACACTGTATAGTATTACACAGGACAATGTACTGTATAGTAATTACACAGGACAATATTACTGTATAGTAAGTATCCAATCACACCAGACAATATAACTGTATAGTACAACACAGGACAATGTTACGTTACAGTATCACACCGGACAATATTACTCGTATATAATACACCGAACATATTACTGTATAGCAATACACCGACAATATTACTGGTAAAGTATGTACACAGGACAATATTACTCGTTTAGTACTACACAGGACAATATTACTGCACAGTATTACACATGGACAATATTAACTGTATAGTATTACACAGGACAATATTACTGAATAGTATTCACAGGACAATATACTATATATAATTACACAGGACAATTATTCACTGTACCTTATTACACAGACAATATTACTGTATAGTACTAACACAAGGACAATATTACTGTTATAGTATTAACCAGGACGAATAGTACTGCATATTACTACACAGAACAATGTTACTGTATAGTATTACACAGACAATAATTACTGTACAGTAATATACACAAGGACAAAATTAACTGTACATATTATTAAAAACACAGGACAAATGTATACTGTATAATTACTACACAGGACAAATTACTGTATACGGAATACAACCGCACCTATATTACAGTAAAGAACTTACAACAGGACAATATGTACTGCGTACAGTAATACACAGAACAATATTACTGTACAGTAAATACACAGACAATATTACTGATATAGTACTTACAACCGTGACAATGTATTACTGTACAGTAATACAACGCCGAAACAATCTTACACTGTATAGTAACTGCACCACGAGTACAATGTAACTGTACAGTAATACACATGACAAAATTGACAGTACCGTATATACACAGGAACAATATACTGTATTAGTAATTACACCGAAACAAATATTACTGTCATAGTAACTTACACAGACAAATAGTTAACGTATACATTATACACACAGACAATATTACTGTATAGTAAGATACAGATACACCGGACAATATTACTGTAATAGTACTTAACACCAGACAATTGTACTGTATAGTATTACACAGACAATATTTACTGTACTAGAATTAACACAGTACAATATTACTGTATAGTAATTACACAGACAATATTAACTGTACATATCTACACATGACAATACTTACTGTATAGTATTACACAGGACAATATACTGTATAGTAATACATTTTACAATATTACTGGACAATATTACACAGGACAATATTACTGCATAGTATTACACAGGACAATATTACTGAGTATAGTATTAGCACAGGACAATATTACTGTAATAGTAATAACACAATATTACAATACTACTGTAACAGTACAGTATTCCACCGGACAATGATAACTGTATAGTAATACACACAGGACAATATTAGCTACTCCAGGACAATGTTACAGTACAGTATTACACAGGACAATATTACTGTAATAGTATTACACAGGACAATATTATACTGTATAGTATTACAACCGGACAATATTACTGTATAGTATTACACAGGACAATATTACTGATAGTATTACACAGGACAATGTATTACTGTAATAGTATTACACACCGACAATATTACTGTATAGTATTACACAGGACAATATTAACTGGTATAAGTATCACACAGGACAATATGACTGTATAGTATTACACAGGACAATATCTACTGTATAAGTACTAAGCCACCGGACAATATTACTGTATAAGTAACTACACAGAACAATATTACTGTAAAGTATATTAACACGGACAATATTCTGTATATGATTACACTCAACCGGACTGTAAGCCAGGATAATAGACGATATCAACTAGTATAGTACTACACAGGACAATATTACTGTACAGTATTACACAGGACAATATTACTGTATAGTATTAAGTACACATGAACAATCATTACTGTATAGTATTACACCGGACAATATTACTGTATAGTATTAAGATACACAGGACAATCAAATACTAGTATAGTATTACACTAGGACAATATTACTGTACAGTAAGTACACACCTGACAATATTACTGTATAGGTAATATCACAGGACAATATTTTACTGTATAGTAATTACACAGCATGACAATATTACTGGTATAGTATTACCCAGCGACAATATTACTGTATAGATATTACACAAGGACAATATTATACTGTAATAGTTTTACACAGACAATTTTACTGTACAGTATTAGCACAGTACAATATACTGCAATGGTAATACGATCAGACAAATATTACTTGATGAGTACTACTCAGGACAATAGATACTGTAATAGTATTACAAAGGACAATATTACTGTAAAATATTACACAGGACAATAGTACTGTATAGTAATTACACGAGGACAATATGTACTGTATTACACAGTATAGTTACTGTATATACACATGAACAATATTACTGTATAGGTATAACACAGGACAATATTTACTGTATTGTATTACACCAGGACAATATTACAGTATGAGTAATTAACACAGGCCAATATTACTGTTTATTATATGCTGTGTGTTTTGCTCGCTCCTGACTGGCTCGAAAACTATCACTTTCCCGCCGCGATACAATCACGATATCACCAGAAAATTCCGAACTATGCCATTGTGACGTCATCTCCTAGGTATGGATATAAGATTCCAGATACCCTCAGGTCGTACCCAGTATATACAGAAATCTTTGAACTGTGACTCGTATACTCTAAAATACACGTCACAATACACTTCACAGGTTGATATAAGATTCACAGGACAATATTACTGTAGGTCGTATACACAGGACAATAATAGCGGCAAAGAATATCCATGACGTCAAAAATCTCTTGTACGTCTCATTCAGCGAGATGCAATACGGAGAGCATCAGTTTACCGGAATCGATGCGACTCTTGCAGATATTTGTTGTGCAGTCTTATTTGTCAGAGTTTTCAAATATCAGTAAAATGTATTACGTGGTGTTTTCTCCTATTTTATTGATATTATCAGCCTTTAAATTCCACTAGTCGAAGTATTCAACTGGATTATTTTGTACGGGAGAGGGCTACTCCAACTATCATGAAGAGGAAAATACATGTACAACTATACATGTAGTCAAATGGTTTACATTATGTAAACTGGCCATATACTAAAACAGAATATCGACCTATATAACAGGTGGATCCGGTTGATTTATCAACCCTCGAAAGTGATATAAACCTCGGCCCACCGGCCGTCGGTAATATCACTTCTCTGAGTTGATAAAAGTACCGGTATCCACCTGAAAACATGTCGATATTTGTGTATAGTATTAACACAGGCGGACCAATATTACTGTATAGTAAAACACAGGACACATTATTACTCGTATAGTAATTACACAGGTACAATATTTACTGTATAAGTATTACACAGGACAATATTACTGTATAGTATTATACACAGGACATATTAACTGTACAGTCACATCACACAGGACAATATTACATGTATAGTATTACACAGGACAATATTACTGTATAGTAATTACACAGGAACAATATTACTGTATATTATTACACAGGACACTCATATTACTTTACTAGATAATACACATACAGAATATACTGTATACACTATAGGACACCGGACAATATTACTGTACTAGTATATACACAGGACAATATTACTGTACTGAGTATTACACAAGGACAATATAACTGTATAGTAATTACACAGGACAATATTACTGTATCTCATATTACACAGGTTACAATATTACTGTACAGTATTACACAGGACAATATTAATGTATAGTATTACACAGGAAATCTTACTATTACTGTACAGTTATCTACACAGACAATATTACTGTATAGTACTACACAGGACAATATTACTGTATAGTATTACACAGGACAATATTACTGTACAGTATTACACAGGACAATATTACTGTATAGTATTACACAGGACAATATTACTGTATAGTATTACACAGGACAATATTACTGTATAGTACTACACAGGACAATATTACTGTATAGTATTACACAGGACAATATTACTGTACAGTATTACACAGGACAATATTACTGTATAGTATTACACAGGACAATATTACTGTATAGTACTACACAGGACAATATTACTGTATAGTATTACACAGGACAATATTACTGTATAGTATTACACAGGACAATATTACTGTATAGTATTACACAGGACAATATTACTGTATAGTATTACACAGGACAATATTACTGTATATCATCTATCACAGAGACAATATTACTGTAATATTAATACGCATGCGGACAATGTTACTGTAATAGTACTACACGGTATACATGATACTGAACAGTATTACCAGGACAATCTACAGTATCAGTATTACCACAGGACAATAATTACTGTATAGTACTTACACAGAAAAATGTTTACTGTACAGTATCACACCGTACAATATTACTGATATAGTAAATAACACGCGGACAGATATTACTGTATAGTAAAACACATGCCAATATTACTGATAGATTACACAGGACAATGTTACTGTACCAGTAATTTACACAGGACAATATTACTGTATATTATTACAACAGGACAATATACTGTATCAGTATTACACAGGACAAATTTTACTGTATAGATCATACACATGACAATATTACTCGTATAGTCTACTACACAGGACAATATTACTGTACAGTAATACCTAGGACAATATTACTGTATATATTACACGGACAATAATACTGTACGTATTACACAGAACAATCATTACTGTATAGTCTTACACAGGACAATAATTATCGCAGTAGTATTACCTAGGGAATCAATATTTACTTGAATAATTAATACACAGACAATATACTGTATAAGTAATACACATGACAATATTACTGTATAGTAATACACCAGGACAATTTACATGTATAGTAATAACCGGACAAGATTATTCGTATAAGTACTATACACCGACAATGTTACAGTATAGTACTAGCACCGGACAATATTACTGTATAGTAATACACCGGACAATATTACTGTATAGTACTACAACAGGACAAAATTACTGTACAGTAGCACACCAAAACAATATAATCTGTATAGTACTACACAGGACAGTTTATATATTATTCAGGACAATATAACACAGTACAATATTACTACACAGTAAATACACATGACAAAATATTATCATAGTATAAGTAATTCACACATGACAATAATACAGTCTAGTAACTACACGCGGCCAATAGTACTGTTATGAGGTACATACAACAGACAATGTTACTGTACAGTATTTACACCCGACAATATTCCTGCATAGTACTACAATAGGACCATAATACAGTAACAGTAGTGTACACAGACAATATACTGTATAGTAATAACACCGACAATATTAACTGTATAGTAATACACAGGACAATATTACTGGTACAGTATTACACCGGACAATATTACTTGTAAGTATAACACCGGACAATATTACTGTAAGGTACTACACAGTACAATTGTTACTGTACAGTTTTAAACAGAACAATGTTACGTGAATAGTATTAACATAGGACAATATTACTTGTACAAGTATATACACAGGACAATATTACTGTATAGTAATTCGACACCGGACAATATTACTGGACAGTCAATACAACGGACAATATAAACGTAATATAGTACTACACAAGGACTATATTAACTGTACAGTATTACACAGACAATATTACTGTAGAAGTAAACCACAGGGACAAGTATACGTACAGTATCACACCAACAATTTACTGTAAAGTACAATTGAGGACATATTACTGTACAGTAGTACCACAGGATATTATTACTGTCAGTATTACGCCGGAAAATATTACAGAGTATAGTACTACACAGGATAATATTTGACTGTATAGTATTACACAGGAAAATATTACTGTACAGTAATTCCACCAGGACAAACATTACTGTAACTAAGTAATTACACAGGACAATATTACTGTACAGTAGTAACACAGGGCAATATAACTGTTATAGTATTACACAGGACAATATTCACTGTACTATTAATACCACAGGACAATATTACTGTACAAGTAGATTACACCAGACACATATTACTTGTATAGTACTACAACCAGGACACATATTACTGTACCAGTTATTACACGGTACAGATATTACTATAAATTAGTAGTATTACACAGGACAATATGACTGTACAGTCATAACACATGACAAATATTACTGTCAAAGGAATTAAACAGGACAATCATTACTGTAATAGTATTACACGAGACGAATATTACTGCAATATTTACTACACAGGACAAATATTACTGTAGCAGTATTACACAGGACAATATTACTGTAGCAGTATAACCCACCGCACAATATTACTGTAACATTACTACACAGGACAATGTTACTGTATAGTATAACACAGGACAATATTACTGTATAGTAATACACCGGGACAATATTACTGTAACAGTACTACACAGGACAAGGTTACTGTACAGTATCACACCAGGACAATAATACTGTATAGTAATACACCGGGACAATTTTTACTGTAATAGTACTTACACAGGAACAAATGTTACTGTACATAGTAATTTACACAGGACAATATTTACTGATAGTAGTTACACAGGACAATATTACTAGTAATAGTATTACAACAGGACAATATTACTAGTACAGTAAATACACATGACAATATATACTGAGTATAGTATTTACACAGGACAACTATTACTGTAAAGTAATTACACACGACAAATTATTACTGTATAGTACTACAACACAGGACAATGTTACTGTACAGTATTACACAGGACAATATTACTGCATAGTATTACATAGGACAATATTACTGTATAGTAATACACCGGACAATATTACTGTATAGTAATACACCGGACAATATTACTGTATAGCAATACACCGGACAATATTACTGTATAGTACTACACAGGACAATATTACTGTATAGTATTACACAGGACAATATTACTGTATAGTATTACACAGGACAATATTACTGTATAGTATTACACAGGACAATATTACTGTACAGTATTACACAGGACAATATTACTGTATAGTATTACACAGGACAATATTACTGTATAGTATTACACAGGACAATATTACTGTATAGTATTACACAGGACAATATTACTGTATAGTATTACACAGGACAATATTACTGTATAGTACTACACAGGACAATATTACTGTATAGTATTACACAGACAATATTACTGTACAGTATTACACAGGTATGTACAACAAATGACAGTATTACACAGTCTGCATAGTTACTTGACAATATAACTGTCCAGTATTACACAGGTGTCCATTGCTGTAATTATTACTGATAGGACATATTCCCACAGACAGGTTGTATACACTGTATACACAGGACAATATTACTGTATAGATACTGAGGACAATATCTGTATTGTTATGGTACACAGGGTTGTAACTGTACCACAGTATTTACTGTATCCAGGTCGCACTGTATTAGATATTTGACAATATTACTGTAAGTATACACGGCAAATAATCAAGTCTGTCATTATCAACGCTCTGAAACAAATACAAAATAATCAAGTCTAACATTATCTACGTTCTGAAACAAATATAAAATAATCAATCAAGTCTGACATTATCAACGGTCTGAAACAAATACAAAATAATCAAGTCTGACATTATCAACGTTCTGAAACAAATATAAAATAATCAAATCTGTCATTATCAAAGGTCTGAAACAAATGCAAAATAATTAAGTCTGACATTATCAACATTCTGAAACAAATATAAAATAATCAATCAAGTCTGACATTATCAACGCTCTGAAACAAATATAAAATAATCAATCAAGTCTGACATTATCAACATTCTGAAACAAATACAAAATAATCAAGTCTAACATTATCTACGTTCTGAAACAAATATAAAATAATCAAATCTGTCATTATCAACGTTCTGAAACAAATACAAAATAATCAAGTCTGACATTATCAACATTCTGAAACAAATATAAAATAATCAAGTCTGACATTATCAACGCTCTGAAACAAATACAAAATAATCAGGTCTGTCATTATCAACGTTCTGAAACAAATACAAAATAATCAGGTCTGTCATTATCAACATTCTGAAACAAACATAAGGACAAATAGAGGACGAACACGACGAATGTATTTAATGAAAAAGGCTGCATGCAGATCTGAAAATGTGTAAAATGATTTTCGAGTTCATTAAATAATCAACTGAGGAAAATCTGGTGATTTATTGATTATATAATAAAACAAATATTTCTAGTCAACTGTGCGCTAATTTATAATATTTACCTCTCGGTGGTAGTAATCATTTTAAAAATGCTATATTGCACGAGGCCGAATATTTAACCCTCGGTGGTGGTAATCATTAAATGTTATATTGCACGAGGTCGAATATTAAATGTTATATTGCACGAGGTCGAATATTAAATGTTATATTGCACGAATATGCCACCACCTCGGATTAAGTAATATGAACTGCAGCAAAGTAACCCATGAGATATTTGTATTTTTTTTAATTCAACTGGCATATATTTTCAAAATATTCAATATTTCGAGCTTTACTCCCCATTACCTCGTATTGTATCATGCGATTAAATCCACATTACACACCGCAGTTACAAAAACATGGCTTATCGCACATTGAATTCCAGCGCCAAGTGTTCCAGTAATGTCGCAACAAAACGACTTTCTAAGTTCTATTGATGACCAACTTTTTTTACCTTAATATTGTATTAAAGCAAAGCATGTTAGAAACCATTTATTTACTGCCACGTTGACGAAAGAACCAATGGTGGACGGTGTTATTTTAAGATTTAGAGCAGCTATTTTAGTGTTTCGGTTAAACCAAGAATTATCAAAGCGTGACTTGTATACAATTGAAGATAAATAGGTATACCCTTGCTAGTACCCTGTCTAAACCAGGTGTATGTGTACACATTTGTCACTTAGCCTCTGTAGAAATGTTAACACACATGTATAGTGTACATGATAACATCTCCTACATATAAAGTGCAAAAATCGTCGAAGCAAACGAAAACGTCCCTATGATTGTTACAGTACTCATAATTCGTGTTACTTATAATCTTATTCCATTTCTAACATTCGTTCATATAATTATATCCATGTAATATTGATAATATAGAAATATAAATACAATGTGTGTTAATATATTACGTTCGTTCATATAATTATCTCCATTTAACATTGATATTATAGAAATATAAATACAATGTGTGTTAATATATTACGTTCGTTCATATAATTATCACCATGTGAAATTGATATTATGGAAATATAAATACAATGTGTGTTAATATATTACGTTCGTTCATATAATTATCACCATGTAACATTGATATTATAGAAATATAAATACAATGTGTGTTAATATATTACATTCGTTCATATAATTATCTCCATTTAACATTGATATTATAGAAATATAAATACAATGTGTGTTAATTTATTACATTCGTTCATATAATTATTTCCATTTAACATTGATATTATAGAAATATAAATACAATGTGTGTACTTTGTATCATGAGCGTCAGCCGGTTTTTAAGTCGTCACCAAAGAAAACTGTTAATGTCATATACGACTAATGTAATACTTGTGATCTGTGGTACATACAGTCCGGTTGGGAAGTATAGGGTGGGTTATTTGGACCTTGCATATGTTGTCTAAACAAAGGCAGGAACAGGCTTGTAATTCTGCACATTTACAATATGACCCAATATTTTCGTGTGCATGGAAATAATTACTAAAATGAATTGCATAACTGCTTTTTACCTGAACCGCAATTTAAAACTTATCACAGTTTCAGACGAAAGACAGAATGATTGGATTCGTGAGCGCAGGTGTTTACGACGTCAACAATTAAGCATGAAGTCAACAATTAAGCGTATGCAAAAGTTTCTCGCTGGTTACCATTCATACCACTAATCGGTCAATAGTTTCTGAGGATTTGTTTATATGTAACGATTCTCAAGCAATTGAATGTGAAAACAGTCGGATTTATTTTAAAGAGAGAGTTAATGTACGTTAGGATTGTTGTACTAACCTTGTGGTTATGACGTAAGGATTGTTGTACTAACCTTGTGGTTATGACGTTAGGATTGTTGTACTAACCTTGTGGTTATGACGTTAGGATTGTTGTACTAACCTTGTGGTTATGACGTTAGGATTGTTGTACTAACCTTGTGGTTATGACGTTAGGATTGTTGTACTAACCTTGTGGTTATGACGTTAGGATTGTTGTACTAACCTTGTGGTTATGACGTTAGGATTGTTGTACTAACCTTGTGGTTATGACGTTAGGATTGTTGTACTAACCTTGTGGTTATGACGTTAGGATTGTTTGTACTAACCTTGTGGTTATGACGTTAGGATTGTTGTACTAACCTTGTGGTTATGACGTTAGGATTGTTGTACTAACCTTGTGGTTATGACGTTAGGATTGTTGTACTAACCTTGTGGTTATGACGTTAGGATTGTTGTACTAACCTTGTGGTTATGACGTTAGGATTGTTGTACTAACCTTGTGGTTATGACGTTAGTATTGTTGTACTAACCTTGTGGTTATGACGTTAGGATTGTTGTACTAACCTTGTGGTTATGACGTTAGGATTGTTGTACTAACCTTGTGGTTATGACGTTAGGATTGTTGTACTAACCTTGTGGTTATGACGTTAGGATTGTTGTACTAACCTTGTGGTTATGACGTTAGGATTGTTGTACTAACCTTGTGGTTATGACGTTAGGATTGTTGTACTAACCTTGTGGTTATGACGTTAGGATTGTTGTACTAACCTTGTGGTTATGACGTTAGGATTGTTGTACTAACCTTGTGGTTATGACGTTAGGATTGTTGTACTAACCTTGTGGTTATGACGTTAGTATTGTTGTACTAACCTTGTGGTTATGACGTTAGTATTGTTGTACTAACCTTGTGGTTATGACGTTAGGATTGTTGTACTAACCTTGTGGTTATGACGTTAGGATTGTTGTACTAACCTTGTGGTTATGACGTTAGTATTGTTGTACTAACCTTGTGGTTATGACGTTAGGATTGTTGTACTAACCTTGTGGTTATAACGTTAGGATTGTTGTACTAACCTTGTGGTTATGACGTTAGGATTGTTGTACTAACCTTGTGGTTATGACGTTAGGATTGTTGTACTAACCTTGTGGTTATGACGTTAGGATTGTTGTACTAACCTTGTGGTTATGACGTTAGGATTGTTGTACTAACCTTGTGGTTATAACGTTAGGATTGTTGTACTAACCTTGTGGTTATGACGTTAGGATTGTTGTACTAACCTTGTGGTTATGACGTTAGGATTGTTGTACTAACCTTGTGGTTATGACGTTAGGATTGTTGTACTAACCTTGTGGTTATGACGTTAGTATTGTTGTACTAACCTTGTGGTTATGACGTTAGGATTGTTGTACTAACCTTGTGGTTATGACGTTAGGATTGTTGTACTAACCTTGTGGTTATGACGTTAGATTGTTGTACTAACCTTGTGGTTATGACGTTAGTATTGTTGTACTAACCTTGTGGTTATGACGTTAGGATTGTTGTACTAACCTTGTGGTTATGACGTTAGGATTGTTGTACTAACCTTGTGGTTATGACGTTAGGATTGTTGTACTAACCTTGTGGTTATGACGTTAGGATTGTTGTACTAACCTTGTGGTTATGACGTTAGGATTGTTGTACTAACCTTGTGGTTATGACGTTAGGATTGTTGTACTAACCTTGTGGTTATGACGTTAGGATTGTTGTACTAACCTTGTGGTTATGACGTTAGTATTGTTGTACTAACCTTGTGGTTATGACGTTAGGATTGTTGTACTAACCTTGTGGTTATGACGTTAGGATTGTTGTACTAACCTTGTGGTTATGACGTTAGGATTGTTGTACTAACCTTGTGGTTATGACGTTAGTATTGTTGTACTAACCTTGTGGTTATGACGTTAGGATTGTTGTACTAACCTTGTGGTTATGACGTTAGGATTGTTGTACTAACCTTGTGGTTATGACGTTAGGATTGTTGTACTAACCTTGTGGTTATGACGTTAGTATTGTTGTACTAACCTTGTGGTTATGACGTTAGGATTGTTGTACTAACCTTGTGGTTATGACGTTAGGATTGTTGTACTAACCTTGTGGTTATGACGTTAGGATTGTTGTACTAACCTTGTGGTTATGACGTTAGGATTGTTGTACTAACCTTGTGGTTATGACGTTAGGATTGTTGTACTAACCTTGTGGTTATGACGTTAGGATTGTTGTACTAACCTTGTGGTTATGACGTTAGGATTGTTGTACTAACCTTGTGGTTATGACGTTAGTATTGTTGTACTAACCTTGTGGTTATGACGTTAGGATTGTTGTACTAACCTTGTGGTTATGACGTTAGGATTGTTGTACTAACCTTGTGGTTATGACGTTAGGATTGTTGTACTAACCTTGTGGTTATGACGTTAGGATTGTTGTACTAACCTTGTGGTTATGACGTTAGTATTGTTGTACTAACCTTGTGGTTATGACGTTAGTATTGTTGTACTAACCTTGTGGTTATGACGTTAGGATTGTTGTACTAACCTTGTGGTTATGACGTTAGGATTGTTGTACTAACCTTGTGGTTATGACGTTAGGATTGTTGTACTAACCTTGTGGTTATGACGTTAGATTGTTGTACTAACCTGTGGTTATACGTTAGTTTGTTGTACTAACCTTGTGGTTATGACGTTAGGATTGTTGTACTAACCTTGTGGTTATGACGTTAGGATTGTTGTACTAACCTTGTGGTTATGACGTTAGGATTGTTGTACTAACCTTGTGGTTATGACGTTAGGATTGTTGTACTAACCTTGTGGTTACTAACGTTAGGATTGTTGTACTAACCTTGTGGTTATGACGTTAGGATTGTTGTACTAACCTTGTGGTTATGACGTTAGGATTGTTGTACTAACCTTGTGGTTATGACGTTAGGATTGTTGTACTAACCTTGTGGTTATGACGTTAGGATTGTTGTACTAACCTTGTGGTTATGACGTTAGATTGTTGTATTGTTGTACGTTAATTGTTTACTAACCTTGTGGTTATGACGTTAGGATTGTTGTACTAACCTTGTGGTTATGACGTTAGGATTGTTGTACTAACCTTGTGGTTATGACGTTAGGATTGTTGTACTAACCTTGTGGTTATGACGTTAGGATTGTTGTACTAACCTTGTGGTTATGACGTTAGGATTGTTGTACTAACCTTGTGGTTATGACGTTAGGATTGTTGTACTAACCTTGTGGTTATGACGTTAGGATTGTTGTACTAACCTTGTGGTTATGACGTTAGGATTGTTGTGTTGTACTAACCTTGTGGTTATGACGTTAGGATTGTTGTACTAACCTTGTGGTTATGACGTTAGGATTGTTGTACTAACCTTGTGGTTATGACGTTAGGATTGTTGTACTAACCTTGTGGTTATGACGTTAGGATTGTTGTACTAACCTTGTGGTTATGACGTTAGGATTGTTGTACTAACCTTGTGGTTATGACGTTAGGATTGTTGTACTAACCTTGTGGTTATGACGTTAGGATTGTTGTACTAACCTTGTGGTTATGACGTTAGGATTGTTGTACTAACCTTGTGGTTATGACGTTAGTATTGTTGTACTAACCTTGTGGTTATGACGTTAGGATTGTTGTACTAACCTTGTGGTTATGACGTTAGGATTGTTGTACTAACCTTGTGGTTATGACGTTAGGATTGTTGTACTAACCTTGTGGTTATGACGTTAGGATTGTTGTACTAACCTTGTGGTTATGACGTTAGTATTGTTGTACTAACCTTGTGGTTATGACGTTAGGATTGTTGTACTAACCTTGTGGTTATGACGTTAGGATTGTTGTACTAACCTTGTGGTTATGACGTTAGGATTGTTGTACTAACCTTGTGGTTATGACGTTAGGATTGTTGTACTAACCTTGTGGTTATGACGTTAGGATTGTTGTACTAACCTTGTGGTTATGACGTTAGGATTGTTGTACTAACCTTGTGGTTATGACGTTAGGATTGTTGTACTAACCTTGTGGTTATGACGTTAGGATTGTTGTACTAACCTTGTGGTTATGACGTTAGGATTGTTGTACTAACCTTGTGGTTATGACGTTAGGATTGTTGTACTAACCTTGTGGTTATGACGTTAGTATTGTTGTACTAACCTTGTGGTTATGACGTTAGGATTGTTGTACTAACCTTGTGGTTATGACGTTAGGATATTGTTGTACTAACCTTGTGGTTATGACGTTAGGATTGTTGTACTAACCTTGTGGTTATAACGTTAGGATTGTTGTACTAACCTTGTGGTTATAACGTTAGTATTGTTGTACTAACCTTGTGGTTATGACGTTAGGATTGTTGTACTAACCTTGTGGTTATGACGTTAGGATTGTTGTTGTACTAACCTTGTGGTTATAACGTTAGGATTGTTGTACTAACCTTGTGGTTATGACGTTAGGATTGTTGTACTAACCTTGTGGTTATGACGTTAGGATTGTTGTACTAACCTTGTGGTTATGACGTTAGGATTGTTGTACTAACCTTGTGGTTATGACGTTAGTATTGTTGTACTAACCTTGTGGTTATGACGTTAGGATTGTTGTACTAACCTTGTGGTTATGACGTTAGGATTGTTGTACTAACCTTGTGGTTATGACGTTAGGATTGTTGTACTAACCTTGTGGTTATGACGTTAGGATTGTTGTACTAACCTTGTGGTTATGACGTTAGGATTGTTGTACTAACCTTGTGGTTATGACGTTAGGATTGTTTGTACTAACCTTGTGGTTATGACGTTAGGATTGTTGTACTAACCTTGTGGTTATGACGTTAGGATTGTTGTACTAACCTTGTGGTTATGACGTAGATTGTTGTACTAACCTTGTGGTTATGACGTTAGTGATTGTTGTACTAACCTTGTGGTTATGACGTTAGGATTGTTGTACTAACCTTGTGGTTATGACGTTAGTATTGTTGTACTAACCTTGTGGTTATGACGTTAGGATTGTTGTACTAACCTTGTGGTTATGACGTTAGGATTGTTGTACTAACCTTGTGGTTATAACGTTAGGATTGTTGTACTAACCTTGTGGTTATGACGTTAGGATTGTTGTACTAACCTTGTGGTTATGACGTTAGTATTGTTGTACTAACCTTGTGGTATGACGTTAGGATTGTTGTACTAACCTTGTGGTTATGTATTAGTTGTTGTACTAACCTTGTGGTTATGACGTTAGGATTGTTGTACTAACCTTGTGGTTATGACGTTAGGATTGTTGTACTAACCTTGTGGTTATGACGTTAGGATTGTTGTACTAACCTTGTGGTTATGACGTTAGTATTGTTGTACTAACCTTGTGGTTATGACGTTAGGATTGTTGTACTAACCTTGTGGTTATGACGTTAGGATTGTTGTACTAACCTTGTGGTTATGACGTTAGGATTGTTGTACTAACCTTGTGGTTATGACGTTAGGATTGTTGTACTAACCTTGTGGTTATGACGTTAGTATTGTTGTACTAACCTTGTGGTTATGACGTTAGGATTGTTGTACTAACCTTGTGGTTATGACGTTAGGATTGTTGTACTAACCTTGTGGTTATGACGTTAGTATTGTTGTACTAACCTTGTGGTTATGACGTTAGGATTGTTGTACTAACCTTGTGGTTATGACGTTAGGATTGTTGTACTAACCTTGTGGTTATGACGTTAGGATTGTTGTACTAACCTTGTGGTTATGACGTTAGGATTGTTGTACTAACCTTGTGGTTATGACGTTAGTTGTTGTACTAACCTTGTGGTTATGACGTTAGGATTGTTGTACTAACCTTGTGGTTATGACGTTAGTATTGTTGTACTAACCTTGTGGTTATGACGTTAGGATTGTTGTACTAACCTTGTGGTTATGACGTTAGGATTGTTGTACTAACCTTGTGGTTATGACGTTAGGATTGTTGTACTAACCTTGTGGTTATGAACGTTAGGATTGTTGTACTAACCTTGTGGTTATGACGTTAGGATTGTTGTACTAACCTTGTGGTTATGACGTTAGGATTGTTGTACTAACCTTGTGGTTATGACGTTAGGATTGTTGTACTAACCTTGTGGTTATGACGTTAGGATTGTTGTACTAACCTTGTGGTTATGACGTTAGGATTGTTGTACTAACCTTGTGGTTATGACGTTAGGATTAGTTGTACTAACCTTGTGGTTATGACGTTAGGATTGTTGTACTAACCTTGTGGTTATGACGTTAGGATTGTTGTACTAACCTTGTGGTTATGACGTTAGTATTGTTGTACTAACCTTGTGGTTATGACGTTAGGATTGTTGTACTAACCTTGTGGTTATGACGTTAGGATTGTTGTACTAACCTTGTGGTTATGACGTTAGGATTGTTGTACTAACCTTGTGGTTATGACGTTAGGATTGTTGTACTAACCTTGTGGTTATGACGTTAGGATTGTTGTACTAACCTTGTGGTTATGACGTTAGTATTGTTGTACTAACCTTGTGGTTATGACGTTAGGATTGTTGTACTAACCTTGTGGTTATGACGTTAGGATTGTTGTACTAACCTTGTGGTTATGACGTTAGGATTGTTGTACTAACCTTGTGGTTATGACGTTAGGATTGTTGTACTAACCTTGTGGTTATGACGTTAGGATTGTTGTACTAACCTTGTGGTTATGACGTTAGGATTGTTGTACTAACCTTGTGGTTATGACGTTAGTATTGTTGTACTAACCTTGTGGTTATGACGTTAGGATTGTTGTACTAACCTTGTGGTTATGACGTTAGGATTGTTGTACTAACCTTGTGGTTATGACGTTAGGATTGTTGTACTAACCTTGTGGTTATGACGTTAGGATTGTTGTACTAACCTTGTGGTTATGACGTTAGTATTGTTGTACTAACCTTGTGGTTATGACGTTAGGATTGTTGTACTAACCTTGTGGTTATGACGTTAGGATTGTTGTACTAACCTTGTGGTTATGACGTTAGGATTGTTGTACTAACCTTGTGGTTATGACGTTAGGATTGTTGTACTTACCTTGTGGTTATGACGTTAGGATTGTTGTACTAACCTTGTGGTTATGACGTTAGGATTGTTGTACTAACCTTGTGGTTATGACGTTAGGATTGTTGTACTAACCTTGTGGTTATGACGTTAGGATTGTTGTACTAACCTTGTGGTTATGACGTTAGGATTGTTGTACTAACCTTGTGGTTATGACGTTAGTATTGTTGTACTAACCTTGTGGTTATGACGTTAGGATTGTTGTACTAACCTTGTGGTTATGACGTTAGGATTGTTGTACTAACCTTGTGGTTATGACGTTAGGATTGTTGTACTAACCTTGTGGTTATGACGTTAGTATTGTTGTACTAACCTTGTGGTTATGACGTTAGGATTGTTGTACTAACCTTGTGGTTATGACGTTAGGATTGTTGTACTAACCTTGTGGTTATGACGTTAGGATTGTTGTACTAACCTTGTGGTTATGACGTTAGGATTGTTGTACTAACCTTGTGGTTATGACGTTAGGATTGTTGTACTAACCTTGTGGTTATGACGTTAGGATTGTTGTACTAACCTTGTGGTTATGACGTTAGGATTGTTGTACTAACCTTGTGGTTATGACGTTAGGATTGTTGTACTAACCTTGTGGTTTACCTTGTGGTTATGACGTTAGGATTGTTGTACTAACCTTGTGGTTATGACGTTAGGATTGTTGTACTAACCTTGTGGTTATGACGTTAGTATTGTTGTACTAACCTTGTGGTTATGACGTTAGGATTGTTGTACTAACCTTGTGGTTATGACGTTAGGATTGTTGTACTAACCTTGTGGTTATGACGTTAGTATTGTTGTACTAACCTTGGTTATGACGTTAGTTTGTTGTACTAACCTTGTGGTTATGACGTTAGGATTGTTGTACTAACCTTGTGGTTATGACGTTAGATTGTTGTACTAACCTTGTGGTTATGACGTTAGTGGTTGTATAACGTGGTTAGGATTGTTGTACTAACCTTGTGGTTATGACGTTAGGATTGTTGTACTAACCTTGTGGTTATGACGTTAGGATTGTTGTACTAACCTTGTGTTATACGTAGGTTGTTGTACTTGGTTATGACGTTAGGATTGTTGTACTAACCTTGTGGTTATGACGTTAGGATTGTTGAACACTTAACTAACTTGTGGTTATGACGTTAGGATTGTTGTACTAACCTTGTGGTTATGACGTTAGGATTGTTGTACTAACCTTGTGGTTATGACGTTAGGATTGTTGTACTAACCTTGTGGTTATGACGTTAGGATTGTTGTACTAACCTTGTGGTTATGACGTTAGTATTGTTGTACTAACCTTGTGGTTATGACGTTAGTATTGTTGTACTAACCTTGTGGTTATGACGTTAGGATTGTTGTACTAACCTTGTGGTTATGACGTTAGGATGTTGTTGTACTAACCTTGTGGTTATGACGTTAGGATTGTTGTACTAACCTTGTGGTTATGACGTTAGGATTGTTGTACTAACCTTGTGGTTATGACGTTAGGATTGTTGTACTAACCTTGTGGTTATGACGTTAGGATTGTTGTACTAACCTTGTGGTTATGACGTTAGGATTGTTGTACTAACCTTGTGGTTATGACGTTAGGATTGTTGTACTAACCTTGTGGTTATGACGTTAGGATTGTTGTACTAACCTTGTGGTTATGACGTTAGGATTGTTGTACTAACCTTGTGGTTATGACGTTAGGATTGTTGTACTAACCTTGTGGTTATGACGTTAGGATTGTTGTACTAACCTTGTGGTTATGACGTTAGGATTGTTGTACTAACCTTGTGGTTATGACGTTAGGATTGTTGTACTAACCTTGTGGTTATGACGTTAGGATTGTTGTACTAACCTTGTGGTTATGACGTTAGGATTGTTGTACTAACCTTGTGGTTATGACGTTAGGATTGTTGTACTAACCTTGTGGTTATGACGTTAGGATTGTTGTACTAACCTTGTGGTTATGACGTTAGGATTGTTGTACTAACCTTGTGGTTATGACGTTAGGATTGTTGTACTAACCTTGTGGTTATGACGTTAGGATTGTTGTACTAACCTTGTGGTTATGACGTTAGGATTGTTGTACTAACCTTGTGGTTATGACGTTAGGATTGTTGTACTAACCTTGTTATGACGTTAGGATTGTTGTACTAACCTTGTGGTTATGACGTTAGGATTGTTGTACTAACCTTGTGGTTATGACGTTAGGATTGTTGTACTAACCTTGTGGTTATGACGGTTTGTTAGTATTGTTGTATAACCTTGTGGTTATGACGTTAGGATTGTTGTACTAACCTTGTGGTTATGACGTTAGGATTGTTGTACTAACCTTGTGGTTATGACGTTAGGATTGTTGTACTAACCTTGTGATTATGACGTTATTGTTGTTGTAGTTTTATCAGACAGAGTTTCACTGAGAAAGTTAGCCATCCTTTTTATCTCCGATAGGTGGTCAGATGGAGTATACTGTAGTTCCTGCTCTATCTTACTTTCTTTCGTACAGAAGATCTCCACGATCACGCTCTTAGACGCATACTTCAGCAGAAGGTGCAGGACTTTGTTGAGATCGTCGCATGTTCTGGATCGGGATGCACACTCCCTAGATATATTGTCAAAATATTCACTATTTAACATATGGAAATGACAGTTCCTTTTTATCTTAGATACCCGATCTAATGTCACTGAGTATTCTTGTATCTTAGTATTCAACTGTTTTAGCTTTTCCTCCATTATACGTCTACATGACCTTGACCTCTCTGCGATGCTGACCACCGTGTGATGACCGTGTCTATAGGAACATAAGTTACAGACGGGCACGTGACACTTACAACAAAACGATTCTATGTTATAGGTGGGATGTGTATTACAGGAAGACGATCTGCTTCTGACCACTATGTCGTATAAAGTCGGGTCGATGTCAGCATTCAGTGGAGTGTGCTTTGCGTCACGTTGACGCCCTGCTTCGCATGATGACGCCTTACACGACCCGCACAGCCTTTTCCTACAGTGCAAACAGATCCAGCAAGTCACATCGTCACATTTACATTGCAAGGATTCGCACGCATCCCCATTAGCGATTGAGATATCGGTATTCTCCCATGTACTCTCACAAGGGTTTTTCTCTGTTTGGTGTTCCTCGTCTGGATTAGCGATTTCGTCTTCCTGTTCGGTAGGTACTGGTTTAGGGAGAATCACCTCCCGGACTCTATCAAGTACAAGCCTTTTGTGTAGCTCGGTTGAAATCCGCTCTTTTAAGTTTAGGTAATTCTCCACAATGACCTTTAGTGATCCATTATCTAGTAATTTAGAAATGGACAGGATTAGCTTTTCACACTCTTCAATACCAACATTACAATGATCAATTGACGTGTAGCAATGTTTAACGTCAACGAAAACCTTACAACACGAACTGATCAGCTCTGTCAGCGTGGCTTTGTTGTCCTTGTGTTCACACTGTTTCGCTTTTAATGAACTGATGATCGTCTGCAAATGGACACGGACTTCTTGTGCTTTTGTTTCCACTGATACCAACGAGACGTGACCCACGTGTGAATTTATTTTACACAAACTACAAGCTAGCCTGCTACACTGAGAGCAGTACCATTTCACATCTAAGTGTTGATGTTCAGCGCACGAATCCCCCCTACTCCTCACCACAATGTCCAGAAGATCAGGCTCCAGGTCGTGTTGAGGAAAAGCCTCGTGGGTACCAGACGACTGCCGGCGTTGTATACAAGTTTTCGATCTACAGTCATTGCATAACCACAGCCGACACCTAATACAGATATACAGAGCCGGGGTGTCCTGACAATACTCACAGCAGTTCTTCCGACTTCTCCTTATAGACAGAATATGACGTAATGGTAGCGGACATTGCGGTAAAGAATCTATGGCTCTGCTCGGACTAGGCCAGTAGTCCGTCCTACAGATAGGACATTTTCCATTATTCCTGTCACGGGTTTCATAATCCGTTTTTATACACTTGAAACAAAACACGTGTCCACATTTTAATTGTCTTGGGTCAAGGAATTCCGAATGACATATCCCGCACTTTAAAATATCGTCCATTTGTGTATCAGAAAAGTTACTGGTGAGAGACATCTGACGTTGTTGTGGCATCTGATCTGGAGATGTTAATAGGATTCATTGATTTTGACATATTTTCAAAATGGTTTGTGTGTACCGATGTCCTATTTTCGGAATGGTTAGTCGCGTGTGTATTCCCTTCTGCTGATAAAAGCGTGACATGTGACATCATATTTTCAAAAGAGTTCAAACCGTGTAACGTCATGCTATGCTTTCGCCACCAGATGGATTCATGGCATTTGACAGTAATTTTCTGGAATTATCGTGACATGTGAGGTCATTCTTTGAAAGATTGACGTCACGCCTGGCTGAAAGATCTTGTTACTCAGCGTGGGATGCGATGTCGTCTTTGTATTTACTCACTGTGTATTGCATTAGTCTTTGGAAGGTTTATTAAATACATGCCGCCGACTATCATTCCAGGTAACATCAGATCCCCTTACGGGTGTGTGGACGATGATGTTCACAGACTGGCAAGGTGTTTTAAGGAAGATCCGAAGACGACTCGTGGTATCAGGACATGCTCTTCAAATGTACAACCTGCAAAATAAACGTCATTTTAAATATAATATGTTATACGATTTTGATTTTAAAAAATGAAGACAGTGTGCTAATAGATGGCTTCAACATTTGATACTAGATGTAGATGTATCTATAGGAAATCTTTGAAACTAAATCAGAATTAAAGTTCAGTTGATAATTCCTGATAAGCTCATAGTTTCGAAATTCAAATATTTAATTTCTCGGACCAGTTTTAGAACCAGTAGTTAGATTTCTAGTTCGCTATATGCACTATTTATTTACCAATTAAATCCGTAGTAGAGCTGTCATGAGCTTTCCTCCATATATCAGATGTACGGTACGAGTTCACAATAGTACAAGTTACTTTTAGCCACAATAGTCTTCCAAATTAGGTCACTGACAAACTGTGTTAGGAATGTTTCCTGTTGAAGACTCTAGAAATTTAAAATAACAGCAACCAAATGAATCGCATCGTATGCAACATTATGCTGACCGAATGACTCCGATATCTTGTTATGTTCCTTTAATGATTAACAGTCTTAGAAATAGTTCTATCCGATTGTCCTTGCTTTTGATAGTGTCACATCAGCGTGAAATTTCACTCCCATACATGTATATGAAGGAAGCATTTCTTGGTCGCCATTTTGTTTCTAACGACGATACGATGACGTTGGGTCAAAGAACGACAACTCTATTATTGTCTAACCGCAATAAGAGATCTACATTTTCTAACCTAGTACCTATATCTTAGATACTAAGTGACGTAATTTCAACCAATAGGAGTACAAGATCCCTGCCTGTGCTGACATCGACACTGGTACTCTTATTATGAAACACAAATAAAACACTGTCCATTTTTAACTGATGTCCCTTTCGAGACTTTTTGGTTCCAATATTTGTGGTGTTATATTTGTAGAAGAATAAAAGGCTCAAATGGTAACTAATCGATTGTCAGTTGGTTATAACCTGACCTCGTGCTCGCACACACATGTATACCCACCCAATGGGTTGTATTATATACAATACAAACCGCGTAGTCATGTGCTTCTTTCTCTAGCACTTTCATCTAGTGACCTCTTCAGACCACGTGGTCAGGTAAAATTATCGGTAAAACCTTTGTCTGATTTCCCATCTGTATAACTCTGTATGTACCTCATTTGATAGCTTAACGTTAAGATATTGTACATAAAGTTTCTAAAAGTTAAACCTAACAACGCTCTGCACATTTCTATCAGCGGTCTTGTATATATAAAGGTAACAAGGTTATACGACTTAAAGTATACATTTATATACCCGATAGGTTAACTTCCCTGTTCTAAAGCTAACCAGACATTATATCTCTATGTCTGTATAGCATTACAAAACGCCTCTTCTAAAGCTAACCAGGCATTATATCTCTATGTCTGTATAGCATTACACAACGCCTCTTCTAAAGCTAACCAGGCATTATATCTCTATGTCTGTATAGCATTACACAACGCTTCTAAAGCTAACCAGGCATTATATCTACTAGTAAAGCTAACCAGGCATTATATCTCTATGTCTGTATAACATTACACAACGCCTGTTTTAAAGCTAACCAGACATTATATCTCTATGTCTGTATAGCATTACACAACGCCTCTTCTAAAGCTAACCAGGCATTATATCTCTATGTCTGTATAGCATTACACAACGCCTGTTTTAAAGCTAACCAGGCATTATATCTCTATGTCTGTATACATTACACAACGCCTGTTTAAAGCTAACCAGCCTCTAGTCTGTATAGCATTACACAACGCCTGTTTTAAAGCTAACCAGCATTGTATCTCTATGTCTGTATAGCATTACACAACGCCTGTTTTAAAGCTAACCAGACATTATATCTCTATGTCTGTATAACATTACACAACGCCTGTTTTAAAGCTAACCAGACATTATATCTCTATGTCTGTATAGCATTACACAACGCCTGTTTTAAAGCTAACCAGGCATTATATAGGGATTGGATCTATGTCTGTATAGCATTACACAACGCCTAACCAGGCATTATATCTCGATGTCTGTATAACATTACACAACGCCTGTTTTAAAGCTAACCAGACATTATATCTCTATGTCTGTATAGCATTACACAACGCCTGTTTTAAAGCTAACCAGACATTGTATCTCTATGTCTGTATAACATTACACAACGCCTGTTCTAAAGCTAACCAGACATTGTATCTCTATGTCTGTATAGCATTATACAACGCCTGTTCTAAAGCTAACCAGGCATTATATCTCTATGTCTGTATAGCATTACACAACGCCTCTTCTAAAGCTAACCAGGCATTATATCTCTATGTCTGTATAGCATTACACAACGCCTCTTCTAAAGCTAACCAGGCATTATATCTCTATGTCTGTATAACATTACACAACGCCTCTTCTAAAGCTAACCAGGCATTATATCTCTATGTCTGTATAGCATTACACAACGCTTGGAACTGATTTTATCTTTTACCCAGTCATTTTAACCTATTATTAGGGCACACACGTGAACTAATACCATATTTGAAGTACATTCTTCATTACCCAACCCTGTTAACAATTTTTCTCAACAAATACTTGTCCTATCGAGTCAAACGAAACACCAATGTAAAGATAATCAAATTTCACAACGTTTAGTACTTGCGTTTTGGACGGAAGATTTAGAAGAAATGTCTTAAATTTTCGTTAAAAAAATACAACAGCTCATGAAATGACGGCCCGTTTCAGAAAGTAAGACGGTAACATTACACCCCTTAGCTACATCAAAGGCTGTGCCGACGGATATCAAAGGTAAATCAGTCGTCGCCCAACGTCACGGTCAGTGCACAAACACAAAAGCTCCTGCGCCGTACTTGCCCAAAATCAGTGTGACATTTCCTTCTCATATAGGCGTCCTTGCTAAAATCTAATTAATCAGATTATGTACATGTGATTTATACTCAGAATCAAACGACAAAACTATTAACAAAAGCCGTACTACTTGCTACGGACCTAACAACACCTAGCTATTAACTTTGGTTTGTTTATTTTTACGTCCTATTAACAGCCAGGGTATTAACTATTAATAATATAATGATCCACTGAGTGCGTCAAATTATCATCTATACGGCGAATAGGATACGCATCCTTAATTGACTGCTCATTAAAGCGTCTATAGTTGTTATGTATGACACTAAATACATGAAGTAATATTAATAAGACAAGGGAGATAACTCCTATAGCTACATTGTATATTATCAATACATCCTAAAGTCATATCATTAATTTAGGTTATAGAACTTTCTAGAATATTTTCATGTATAAACAAATATGTTTGTAAACATGTTGATTATAAGTAGGGATCTAGAATGATCTATTTCCAGAAAGTTCTGTGTGTTTATTTGTTTACTGTTTTTAATTAGATATTTCTAGAAGAAGAAGGTTCTCCAATATTCTTGAATTAGGGTTTAGCTATATATACACCAGCTGCCCAAGGCTAATCAGAACTGTAATAAGCACTGTAATGAGACCTGTAATAAGACGTATTCAAGAATTGCACAGCGCCATATTAGATTCTATTGGGAGAGCTATTGTGACTTTATCTGTGGATTGTTACAACGCATTTTGTGGATTTATTTATATTGCCTGGAACTTTACAAATTACTTGTGGAGATTCATTTTCCTCGTGGAATTGTGAACATTATTAATTCGGAACCTGGCAGGACCAATCATTATACCAGGACATTCGCATACAGATAAGTAACACTTTAAATTATCATATTACTCCTGTACCACCACCAATTAAGATATTGTAAACTATCTTTGTATAATATTGTATATATAATTAAATTGTGTTTTGAATTTAGCTGCTGGTTTCTCTTTTCTGTTATTCTTGGTCATAACAGAATTGGGGGCTCTTGTCCGAGATCGATATTTAATTTGTGAAATCTAACTTTGAAAAATTAATTAAGAAATTTTCAAAATTTGTGTACAAACTTGGAGTTTACATTTGAAACCAACAGCTAGATAGACATGACTTCTATGCAGGTAGAACAGTTTGTTAAAGCGCCATCCCTGGAAGTTCTTTTGCAAGTTAGTAAGAAGGATTTACTGTTATTGGGTAAACATTTAGGCCTAACTATCAAAACTAATTTGAGGAAAGCTGAAATTAGGAATGTAATTATAAGATATTTTGTTGACAATGGCAAATTTGACTCTAGTGCATTAGATAGTATAGAGGAAACAGTCACTTCAGGAATTCAAATTAGACAAATGGAACTTGAACATGAAATGAAACTAAGACAAATGGAAATAGAGAAAGAAATGAGAGAAAGAGAAATAGAAAGAGAATTAAAAGAAAAAGAAATTGAAAGAGAATTAAAAGAAAAAGAGATTGAGAGAGATCAGATGTTAGAACTAGAGAAGCAGAAAATTCAAGCTGAAACAGAACTTAGAATTAAAGAATTAGAGCTAGCTTCTCAAGACAGTTCAAGTAATCCAACTTTTAGGGGTTTACAAGGAAACAGAGGTTTGATGTCAGTAGAAACATTAGGTTAGTTCCTCCTTTTCAAGAGAAAGAAGTTGACAAGTATTTTCTGCATTTTGAGAAAATAGCTGACAGTATGAAATGGCCTGAAGATAAGCTTACAATGCTTCTTCAGAGTGTCTTGATTGGTAAAGCTAGAGACATTTATTCTTCTTTGTCTGTAGATGACATTTCAAATTACCACGTAGTCAAGAAAGCTATTTTGAAAGCTTATGAGTTAGTTCCTGAGGCTTACCGCCAGAAATTTCGAAACTCGAGAAAGAGAGATGAACAAACTCATGTAGAATTTGCCAGAGAAAAAGAACAATTGTTTAATAGGTGGTGTGATTCTAAAGAAATTGATGCCGATTTCGGTAAGTTGAGGCAATTATTGTTGATAGAGGAGTTTAAACGATGTGTCCACACAAACATAAAAACTCACTTAGATGAGAGAAAAGTTGAAACACTTAGTGAAGCAGCTACAATGGCTGATGATTACGCTCTCACCCACAAAGGCTCATTTATTAAAAACAGTTCTCAAGACAAAAACAGTACCACAGGTACTAGTAAATTTGGTCAGCCTAGGAACCCAACCTTTAGTGGCCCTTCTAACGACAAACCTAAATTAGGTGATAAAACTAAGTCTGATTCTAAAACAGATCATAGGGCAGGTGTGGGGTCTCCTTCTGGTCCTGTTTGTAATTACTGCAAGAAAGTAGGACATGTTATGTCTGAATGTTTTTCTCTCCAGCGTAAGGAGCAAAGCCGTAAACAGTCAGTTCCTTCTGTGTTATCTATGTCAAAGCCTAGTCAGAAACTTAGTAATATTGTGGAAGATTCTAAAGTGTCTGTTGAGATTAAGAGCTCAGAGTCTGATAGTGTCTTGGAGAAGTACTCTCCCTTCATTTCTGAAGGTTTTGTTTCACTTGCTAGTGATATCACCAACTTGAAACCTGTGAAGATTTTGAGAGATACTGGGGCTTCTCATTCTTTAATATTAGATGGTGTAGTGCCTTTGTCTGAGGAGACCTCATCTGGTAGTAGTGTTTTGCTTCAAGGTGTAGAGTTAGGTTTTGTTAATGTGCCTCTCCATTGTGTTTATTTAAAGTCAGACTTGGTAACTGGGCCTGTCACCATTGGTGTTAGACCGGAACTTCCCATAGAGGGCGTGTCGCTCATTTTAGGCAATGACTTGGCTGGAGAGAAAGTTAGGGTAGATCCCTTAGTGTCCAGTATTCCAGATAAAACAGGTGATGCTGAGACTATTCAACAGGAATTTCCTGGTATTTTCCCTTCTTGTGCTGTAACTCGTTCAATGAGTAAGAAGGTTTCTGATTGTTGCAGTAGTTGAGGATCATTATAGTCCAGGGTTAGGTGACACTTTCTTGGCTCATGATATAGAGAATGTCGGGGGCAAGTGTGATCTTTTGAGTAATTCTGCAGACTTTGATAGTGATAGAGTTGTTCCTAACAAGGTACTTCTTTGGCTGTCATGATGAGTAAATCGTCTTTGTCTAGAGAGGAGCTTATAGTAGAACAGGAAAAAGATCCTGAAATCTCCTTATTGTGTAATCCGGCTTTGAGTGAGGAAGAGGCGGAAAAAGTCCCGGTTTGTTACTTCCGAAGGTCATGTGTGTTGATGCGCAAGTGGCGCCCCCCTGATGTGTCTCCAGAAGAAGACTGGAAGGTTGTCAATCAAATAGTTGTCCCACCGAGGTATAGACAAGATATTCTGAGTTTGTCTCATGATGTACCTATGGCAGGGCATTTAGGTGTGACCAAGACTTATAACAGGATCCTAGATCACTTCTTTTGGCCCAAGTTGAAACGGGATGTGGCTGACTTTTGTAGGTCTTGTCATACATGTCAGGTGGTAGGGAAACCTAATCAGAAAATCCCTGTTGCACCTTTGCACCCCATTCCAGCATTTGAGGAACCATTTAGTAGAGTCATTATAGACTGTGTAGGTCCTCTACCCAAAACTAAGTCTGGGAATGAGTACCTTTTAACTATTATGTGTTCTTCCACACGCTTCCCTGAAGCCATTCCACTCAGGAATATTAAGGCCCCTAACATAGTCAAGGCTTTGGTTAAATTCTTTACACTGGTTGGTCTTCCAAAAGCTGTCCAATCGGACCAAGGTTCGAATTTCATGTCTGGTATTTTTCAACAAGTCATGTACCAGCTCCAGATCAAGCAGTATAAGTCTAGTGCTTATCATCCAGAGTCTCAGGGTGCTTTAGAACGTTTTCATCAGACATTGAAGAATATGATGAGATCTTATTGTTTTGAAAACAAAAGAGATTGGGACGAAGGTATACACATGTTGTTGTTTGGCGTTAGAGAATCTGTACAAGAATCTCTTGGTTTCAGTCCCTTTGAACTTGTGTTTGGACACACTGTACGTGGTCCTTTGATAATTTTGAAAGACAAAATTTTGGACGAAAATTCTAAAGTGAATCTCTTAGAGTATGTGTCTAACTTTAAGCAAAGGTTGACAAGGGCATGTGAATTGGCAAAAGAAAATTTGGCCGTTACTCAAACCAAAATGAAAACATGGTATGATAAAGATGCCCGTGCAAGAAGTTTTGATCCAGGAGACAAAGTTTTGGCTCTATTACCAATACCGGGTCAGCCTTTCAGCAAGCTAGATATTTTGGACCTTATGTTGTTGAGAAAAAGGTCGATGATGTTAATTACATTGTACAAACTCCAGGGAGGCGCAAGAAAACTCAATTATGTCATGTAAATATGCTTAAGAAATATGTAGATAGAGAAGAGAGCAAGACCTCTCAACCTATTGCTACTTTGGCCTCTGTACCATCACAAAGTGAAAGTACAGCTGATATTTGTAAATTAGACTTAGATGGTGGTGTACAAGATGTAGGTTTAGACTGTGGTGTTAAGTTACGGAACTCAGATGTGCTCGCGAACTTGGACAAGAAACTATGTCATCTATCGGAGAAGGAACGAAATGAACTGAAAGATCTGATACTTGAGTATAAACATTTGTTTCCGGATACACCAGGCAAAACAAATGCGATCTATCACGATGTGGATGTAGGCGATGCGCCACCTGTCAAGCAACATCCTTACCGTGTCAATCCTTTGAAAGAAGAACATTTAAAGAAAGAAATTCAATACATGTTGGACAATGATATTATTGAACCAAGCAAAAGTGAATGGAGCTCTCCATGTGTTCTGGTGCCAAAGCCAGACAGGACATACCGATTCTGTACTGACTTCAGAAAAGTAAACTCTGTTAGTAAAACAGACTCTTATCCAATTCCAAGGATTGACTCGTGTATTGACAAAGTTGGCAAAGCCAAGTATGTTAGCAAGTTTGACCTGTTGAAAGGTTATTGGCAGGTGCCATTAACAGAAAGAGCTAAAGAAGTGTCGGCATTTGTTACCTCGCAAGGTTTGTACCAGTACAAAGTTATGCTGTTTGGTATGAAGAATGCCCCAGCAACATTTCAACGTCTTCTTAACAGTGTGATATCAGACCTGGAAGGCTGCGATGGATACATCGATGACGTCATCAACTACCACGACACGTGGGAAGACCATCTACGCGGGATTCGCGAATTCTTCGAGAGACTCACTACCATGAAATTGACTGTAAACTTACTGAAATGTGAATTTTGTCATGCAACTGTTGAATTTTTAGGCCATGTTGTAGGACAGGGGCAGGTTAAACCTGTTCAGGCCAAAGTAGAATCAATTATAGATTTTCCAACTCCTGGAGGCAAGAGAGAGCTGATGAGATTTCTTGGTATGGCTGGATACTACAGAAAATTTTGTCAAAATTTCTCTGTTATAGCAGCTCCACTTACTGCTTTGTTAAAGAAAAATGTCAAATTTGTCTTGTCAGACGAATGTAAGTCTGCCTTTGAGAAATTGAAAGCCATACTATCAAACTCACCAGTTCTGACTGCTCCAGATTTTAATAAACAGTTTAAATTGTTTGTTGACGCCAGCGATGTAGGTGTTGGTGCTGTTTTGATGCAAGAAGGTACTGAACAAATTGACCATCCAATTTGTTACTTCTCGAAAAAATTTGACAAACACCAGAGAAATTATTCCACCATTGAGAAAGAATGTTTAGCATTGATTTTGGCCTTGAACCAATTTGATGTGTATCTCTGCACTACAGTTGTGCCTGTGTTGGTCTTCACCGACCACAACCCTTTAACATTCATTGGAAAAATGAAAAACAAAAATCAAAGAATTCTCAGATGGAGTTTGACTTTGCAAGAGTACAATCTTGACATCAAACATATCAAAGGGAAAGACAATCTTCTAGCTGATGCTTTATCAAGGATTTAAATATGACTTAATATGTCAAGAAAGTTTCCTTTTCAAGAAAACTTTCTTTTCTTTAAGGAGGGGTGTGTTATGTATGACACTAAATACATGAAGTTATAAGACAAGGGAGATAACTCCTATAGCTACATTGTATATTATCAATACATCCTAAGGTCATATCATTAATTTAGGTTATAGAACTTTCTAGAATATTTTCATAAACAAATATGTTTGTAAACATGTTGATTATAAGTAGGGATCTAGAATGATCTATTTCCAGAAAGTTCTGTGAGTTTATTTGTTTACTGTTTTTAATTAGATATTTCTAGAAGAAGAAGGTTCTCCAATATTCTTGAATTAGGGTTTAGCTATATATACACCAGCTGCCCAAGGCTAATTAGAACTGTAATAAGCACTGTAATGAGACCTGTAATAAGACGTATTCAAGAATTACACAGCGCCATATTAGATTCTATTGGGAGAGCTATTGTGACTTTATCTGTGGATTGTTACAACGCATTTTGTGGATTTATTTATATTGCCTGGAACTTTACAAATTACCTGTGGATATTCATTTTCCTCGTGGAATTGTGAACATTATTAATTCGGAACCTCGCAGGACCAATCATTATACCAGGACATTCGCATACAGATAAGTAACACTTTAAATTATCATATTACTCTTGTACCACCACCAATTAAGATATTGTAAACTATCTTTGTATAATATTGTATATATAATTAAATTGTGTTTTGAATTTAGCTGCTGGTTTCTCTTTTCTGTTATTCTTGGTCATAACATAGTCGACACATACTCTCCAAGAATTCCTTACCCTTTTTCTGAACCAAGACTAGGTTCGAAGTCCACGGTCTAGAACTTTTCTCTATTATTCCCTGTTTCTCCAGTTTATCAATTTCCCCAGATAAAATTTGTCTCTTAAACAAAGGGAATCTCCTGACAGGCTCCTTAAGAGGAGTCTCATCTTTAAGTCTGATTTCGTGCGTTCCAAGGTTTGTTGTCCCCATATTTCCTTTAGAGTCCGCGAACGTACTTTAAAAACTGTTTAAATTCGTCCCGATCGGGCACTGTCAAATGTTTATAACCTCGTTCAAACATATCCGTTAAATATTCGGATAACTCCGTTATTTCTGATTCTGCTATGTGAGCTATTTCCTCGGAGTCGACATTTATCTGTCCTCCTACAGCTTTAACTGGCATGAATAACGCCATATCCGTATTTCGTTTAACCGTTACAGATACCGTATTTGGATTAAACAATCTAGCATATATAGTTCCCTGTGTAGTATCTACTAACACTCGTGCCAACGCCAATTTGTGAGAATACATAAATTTCTGTTCGGGTATTAACACTCTCTCAACAGACGAAGTTTTTCTAGTTAGTTTTGACTTGATCACAGCTTCATGGATAGGGGGTATACTCACAGTTTCTGCACTGACAACACGGCTACATACGAAGTTATTTCCAGTTTTGTTTGAATAATCCATGCGAGGTGTGTTATTGATATTAAACATCCACGTATCATAATTCCACTGACACTTGAATTTTGTAATAAAATTCTGTCCCAACAAATTAGTTTTAATTTGTCCAACAAACACTCGGAATTCCACACTAGCATCACTAAACGTTAAACACATGACCACCATTCCTAAAACATTTATTTCCTTTCCGTCAGCAGTTTCGAAACGCGTGCGAGATTGTTCTAACTCAGGACGCTCGTCCGGTGTTATATTCCAATAACTATCCTCTGTTCCGTCCGGCTATGATTGTAGTGGAGCAGGATTGGGTTTGTCTGTGTGTGTCTTCTCTGTTATGAAGGTTCTCCTGGCAACGGAATCTACTTTCTAAGTTAAGGGATTTCCATAAATCATCCCTTTCACTGTCATACTCGAGTTCCCTTGAACTTTAATTATTTCGATTAATTCCTCCATCTCTTCTTGTTTGCGGCTGTCCGCGGAAGACAAATCCGTTCTGAAATTTTCACCAATGTCTGTTCCTAATCCACAATTTACGTGCGGATTATGACTTTGGATCTCTGACTGGCGCACGGCCTACTGCACCAGTGCTACGTCGTTTGACTACTTTGTTAAAGATTTCTTATCCTTTGACGATTAGCTATAGGTTTTCTGTATTTTCGGACACTTATTCCGCAAATGTTCCGTACTTCCACATTCGAAACATGCCAGCTTTTTAGCGTTTGTTTCAGTGTTTATACCGTTTTTCGCCTTCACATTGTACACGCGGTGCCCGCGTAGTTTCTGATGTTTCTCACTTATTTGTATAGTCTTCAGGCATAGCATAAGTAACAGCTTCCTGAACCGTTTTAGGCCGCATTTGCCAAATAGCTACACGGAAGTTTTCAGAAGGACGTTTCCTCTACGTACTCACGATTGTCCGGGTAAGCTCTTCTGTACATATCCTGAAGTTCCTGTGCGAAATCACGGAAAGATTCCTCCTTAATTTCACGTTTCCTGAGCTTTGCCTCAGCGATATAACTTAATTTCATAGCTTTATGACCGAAACGTTCGTCCATTTGGTTCCGTAATTCGCTCCAGCTTGCGCGAGTTGATTCTGATAATCCATACGCGAACACTTCAGCTTGGCCTCTTAAAACAGTGAAAAACACCTTCAAAGCCCTGTCTAGATTCGAGTTATTCAAACTTGCGACATTATCAAAATAGCGAATGTACTCCATGTACTTAAATGTGGTGCGATAAACTACTTGACACAATAGATAAAGTTCACAATCTGTATCTCCAAAATCACTACAATACTAAAAAAATCATCAATTTAATCCCTTCACATCCTTTCTCCCATACAGATCACCGTGACGTAACCGTCATTTTTGACGGCGCTCACGTAAACCAAAGGAGAAGAAGAAACCCTTGTTGTTTAGGAGGTGGGGAAGACGAGGGGGTTGATCTTATGGCGTCTCCGGACTACAGCTATCTTCTAGCAATGTATATCATGGCGTCTCCGGACTACAGCTATCTTCTAGCAATGTATATCATGGCGTCTCCGGACTACAGCTATCTTCTAGCAATGTATATCATGGCGTCTCCGGAGTACAGCTGTCTTCTAGCAATGTATATCATGGCGTCTCCGGAGTACAGCTGTCTTTTGGACGATATATACCATGGCGTCTCCGGAGTACGAAGTACAGCTGTCTTCTGGATGATGTATATCATGGCGTCTCCGAAATACAGCTGTCTTCTGGACGATTTATATCATGGCGTCTCCGGAGTACAGTTGTCTTCTTGACGATGTATATCATGGCCTTCCCGGGGTACAGCTGTCTTCTGTACGATGTATATCATGGCGTCTCCGAAATACAGCTGTCTTCTGTACGATGTATATCATGGCGTCTCCGAAATACAGCTATCTTCTGGACGATGCATATCATGGCGTCCCCGGAGTACAGCTGTCTCCTGGACGATGTATACCATGAAGTCTCCGCAGTACAGCTGTCTTCCGGACGATGTATATCATGGCGTCTCAGCAGTACAGCTGTCTTCTGGACGATGTATATCACTTCACTGACCACAATGGCGGTATCACAGATACTCTCCACTGACCACAATGGCTTATCACAGATACGCTCTTCTGACCACAGTGGTTGTATCACAGATAAGCTCCACTGACCACAGTGGTTGTATCACAGATACGCTCCACAGTGGTTGTTTCACCACTTAAACTTATACATGTAGACGAAAATCGGGGAAACAAAAAAGACACAATAATTGGAAGGACAAACTGGATGTGATCGCGATCAAAACACGGGATTTCCACACAGGTAATGATATAAGTGATATATTAACGAATATATCATCACTTCAATATGCTTTCCCTTCTCTTTAATTTGGTTGAATGAACGAAAGGCTTACAAAATTTTGACCATGGGTGTTAAAGATTGGAAAGAGCTTTGATGCGAAATAAACAAGAAAGGAAACAGCTAAAGAAATGTAGTTTGTTTTAAATCTAACTTTACAATATTGCTGCCTCCTCACATCAATACATAGTGCAGTATCCGAACTCGGTATGCATTTCACGGTGATGTGTGAAATGTGACTGACAAAAACTGTAAATAAACTGTTGATAAATAACGTTGTTTATGGTGATCGTATGAGGCTACTCTGCGATTTACGATACAGTTTATCACACACAGCGTATTTTGGAACTTTGGGTTCAATATAACAAAATTTTGTCTAATCGTAATTAAATCACCCGTAAGTTATTTTTTAAAAGTTACAAAAGACACTCGTTAAAGCTCATGTCTATCGTAACATTTAAAAAATAACTGACTCGTGTGGAATAAATTAAATATTCAACACCCACTCACTGTGTAACCTCTATTTAAACAAGCACTAACAATTGTGGAAAGATTTTGAGAGATTTCGCAGCTAAAACTGAATAAAAAAGCCAGAAGGTTTATGGTAAGGGAGAAATAAGGAACGAAATAAAAGCTATCAATGAAGGAATGAAGTTAAAAAAATAAGTCACTACGAGCTTTCTTCGGATCCAATAAAGGATCCAGGATTTAAACGGGGAAAATAACAAAGTATCAATTGATAAAATTAACATTAATTGGCAAAACCGTTGTGATACAAACGTTATTGATACCGAAAATAACGTATTTCGCAAACGTTAAAATAATCGATAAAACCAGAGTAAAAGAGCGGAGCATGTAATGATATGCGATATCTTATGGTATAATACTAATGGTGTGTTGCTCCCTAGAAGTGCAGTTGTCTCCCTTATGTAATTGTTATGTAACGCATGCTCGGTGTGACATCCTGTGTAGCACATGGCGGAATAAAAAGCTGGAGCACAATGTCGTTCCTCGATTCTTTCCTTACATAACCAGAGACCTCTACCAGGTGGTAGCATCATAACATGGTGTCAGAAAGGTAAAGAACATTTATACAGACGCAGTTATCTGAAGATATGGCGTTGTCAGGTATTAAACCGCCCGAATTAGATTGGAACAGTGCCAATTTACCGGACACGTGGAAAAAGTTTAGGCAGCACTGTGAACTTATTTTCAATGGTCCCCTGAAAGGAACCGATGAAGAAATTCAATGTTCATATCTACTTCTATGGATTGGCCAACGTGGTCGCGATGTGTACAGTACTTGGACACTTACCGGCGATCAGCGTAAACTTTTGAAAACTTATTATGATGGGTTTGAAAACCATGTTCAGCCCAAGGCAAACCCTGTATTCGCCAGATACAAGTTTAATAACATTGTACAAGGGTCTAGTCCGTTCGACGATTTTGTCACACGACTCAAAATGTCATCAAAAGATTGTTCATTTGGTGAAGAAGGTGGACGAAACGATGAAATGATACGAGACAGAATTGTGTTTGGAGTGACGTCACAGAAGGTACGTGAAAAACTCATAAACGAAGGGAAAGACTTGACATTAGAGAAAGCTATACAAATAGGACAAAGTTGTGAATACGCACAAGAACAACTAAAGACAATGAAAACTCATGAAACAACACAAAGTCAACAATCATCCGTCAATGCTGTAATGGGAAACTCGGGTCAGAAACGAGGACAGGGTCACCACAGAGGGAAAAAGCCACTTAGGGGAGGAAGATCAACACATAGAACAGCAAAAAATGAAGAGAAGTCTCACACATCAAAGGACTGTGGTTACTGCGGATACAATCATTCAAAAACAGACAATTGCCCCGCAAAAGGCAAACAATGTAACAAGTGTCACAAATGGAACCATTTTTCTAAGAAATGTAGATCTGTTAACTCTGTTGATATTGATAGTGAGTCAGAGTCATCTGATAATTTTTTCATTGATGTTGTCCGCTCAGGTGTTAAGAGTAATGCCCCTATTTCCACTGACCAAGCTTTTGTCCAGGTAAATGTGGGTCCCAGCCAGAAACCTGTGAAATTTAAGGTAGACACAGGTGCCCAGGTAAACATCATACCTAAAGATTTATTTTGCAAATTGTACCCTGAGTTAGAGTTGTCCAAACCCCGCAAACATTTGTCGTCCTATAATGGCTCAACAATCCGTACGTCAGGTTGTTGTAATTTGAAATGTGTGTACAAAGGTCAAGGTATCACAGCTGAGTTTTACATAGCCGAGACAACTTCCATTCCCATTCTAGGTCTCAAGTCTTGTTTAGATTTGAAACTAATAAAGTTGATCTACTCTGTAGGTGAGACTACTCCGAGTAGCAGAGCACCCTTAGACAAACTATCGGTCCTCAAGGAATATGCCGATGTATTCGATGGTATCGGTAATTTTCCGGGTACATGTAGTATCCAACTCGATCCGAAGGTGCAACCAACCGTGCACCCACCGCGCAAAGTACCTGTCGCGCTTAGGGAAAAACTTAAGCATGAGCTTGACCGCATGGAGAAAGCGAACGTCATAACCAAAGTAGACACACCTACTCCGTGGGTAAACTCCCTGGTCGTCGTAGAGAAGTCCTCGGGTAAGCTTCGTATATGCCTCGACCCGCAAGACCTTAATAAGGCAATTAAGCGTCCCCATTACCCCATGAAGACTTTGGAGGAGGTCCTTCCCGACTTGTCCGGTGCGCGATACTTTACAAAACTTGATGCACGTTCCGGATATTGGAACATAAAACTCGATGAACCATCATCTTACTTGACTACATTTAACAGCCCATTCGGAAGGTATAGATTCCTCCGTATGCCCTTCGGCGTACAGTCAGCGCAAGACGAGTTCCAACGCGTAGTCGACGAGAGCTACGAAGGGCTAACCGGTGTCACCGCTATTGTCGATGATATTTTGGTATTTGGTTCGACGCGACGCGAACATGACGAGCGCCTCAGAGCTGTGCTAGATCGTTCTCGCACAGTTGGCATTAAGCTTAACGACGACAAGCTAGAGGTCGGTGTAAGCAGTGTTCGATATTTTGGTCACGTGTTGACGTCGCAAGGATTAGAACCAGATCCCGACAAGGTCACTGCCATTCGCGAAATGGAACCCCCTCGTGACAAATCTGAACTCGAAACCGTCCTCGGAATGATAAATTACTTAGCAAAGTTTGCTCCGAAACTCTCCGAAGTGACATCTCCGTTACGTCAATTATTGCCACGCGACGCAGAATTTGTGTGGGAACAGCCGCAGATAGACGCATTTCTTAAGATCAAGGATTTGATCACACAGAGTCCGCTACTGTCCTATTTTGATCCAAACGAGTCAACTACCTTGCAGGTAGACGCGTCAAAATACGGATTAGGCGCTACTCTTATGCAGAACGGCAAACCTGTAGCCTATGCGTCCAAGTCTCTGACCCCGACTGAGGTCAATTATGCGCAAATAGAGAAGGAAATGTTCGCCATAGTATTTGGGTGCAAGCGATTCCACCATTACGTTTATGGCAGACCGATCGATGTGGAGTCCGATCACAAACCACTTGAATCAATACTTAAGAAACCTATAAGTGTCGCCCCTGCACGCTTGCAGCGTATGATGTTACAGTTACAGAAGTACGACATTACGGTCCGACATGTACCAGGAAAGGAAATTCCTGTAGCAGACACGTTATCACGCAAGTCTATGCCCAACACTTACCCCGAACTTTTCGGAAGGCATGGAAGTTCAAGTTCACGCTGTTATGTCAAACTTACCGATTAGCTCGCGTAGGTTAGAAGAACTCCAGAACGCGACTACGTCCGATCAGCAGATGAAAACTCTCGTGAAGGTCATACGAGAAGGCTGGCCAGAAATTAGGAAAGATTGTCCGATGTCAATAATTGAATATTGGAATTTTCGTGATGAACTGACTGTCATGAGTGATATGGTCTTTAAGGGAAACCGCATAGTCATTCCCAAGGCACTCCGAGCCGAGATGTTGAGTATACTCCATACAGGCCACATGGGTATCGAGAAATGTCGTAATCGAGCTCGCGACGTCATGTTCTGGCCGAACATGAACTCTGACATTTCCGAATTAGTCTTGAACTGCGACACATGTCTCGAATTACGGAACTCAAATCCTAAAGAACCGTTGTCTCCACGTGAGATACCTACCCGTCCCTGGCAGGTAGTAGCCAGCGATCTGTTCACATGGGATGATCAAGAATTTGTTGTTACCACTGACTACTATAGTCGTTATTTTGAGGTCAGCAAGTTGACCAGCACAACAAGTTCTAACGTTATTACGAAACTAAAAGATATATTTGCACGACACGGAACACCCGAAAAGGTGATCACAGACAACGGGCCGCAATACTCCAGCGCGAAATTTGCAGATTTTTCACGCGCATGGGACTTTGTCCACGAGACATCCAGTCCTTTATTTCCGCAATCCAACGGCCTCGCGGAGAGAACCGTCCAAACGGTCAAGAGGATATTTTCCAAGGCTAAGACTGACCAGAAGGATCCATATTTGGCGTTGCTCGAGTACCGTACTACACCGCTTGACTCTGGTCTGTCTCCTAGTCAACTGCTGATGGGTCGTCGTCTACGTTCAATTATACCGACGTCAACCGAACTTCTAGAACCTAAATCTAGTCAGTCCGATCACTCCCGACATCTTTCCGAAATGAAAAGAAAAAAAGAAAATCAGAAATACTACCACGACAAAGGTTCAAAACATCTTGCTGAACTGGAAATAGGTGAAACTGTGAGGATCAAACATGATAAAAAATGGTTACAAGCGGCCGTCGTAAAACAAAATGATGCACGATCGTACACTGTGCACACTCCTGATGGTGGAATTTACCGTCGTAACCGCCGACAGTTATTGAAGACAAATGAAAAGCTGCTAGACGTGAATGATCTAGAAACCCCTAAACTGAACCTTGACTTCAATTTTGGCGATAGTTCGACCGGAAGCTCAGTTGTATTGCCCAAAGCAGTAAAACCAAAGGCAGTTGTCCCGGGATCCCCTGTAAAATCTACCCCCCATATCAAGCTGAAGGTAGATCTCCCAAAACCCCCTTCTCCTATTGTAAATAACCCCCAGCCTGCATCACATGACTCTGGTTACACTACACGTTCAGGTCGTCAAGTGAAACCCAAGGTAATTACATCAATGTAATGGAATCCAATTACACATATATATGTGCATAGACAAACATTATTACTGATTCCTAATGTGTTAATTTGTGGATAAACTGTTTAGTTTCAATTCAGTGATTTATGCAATCGTTCAGCGATTATTACGATTAGTTTGCGTTATGTGGACTACAGACTAGTGGATTGAGTAACCATTAGTTTATTGTTTATCATTTGTTTTTCAATGGTCACCCGAGCAGGTATATAAAATGTGTTATTAATCGTGAATATAATCCAGTGCAAATTCCATTGTGGTTTATAGACATTCATGGACTATGGACAATAACAAATACATTCTTTAATTAAAAGAAGAGAGATGTAATGATATGCGATATCTTATGGTATAATACTAATGGTGTGTTGCTCCCTAGAAGTGCAGTTGTCTCCCTTATGTAATTGTTATGTAACGCATGCTCGGTGTGACATCCTGTGTAGCACATGGCGGAATAAAAAGCTGGAGCACAATGTCGTTCCTCGATTCTTTCCTTACATAACCAGAGACCTCTACCAGGTGGTAGCATCATAACAGAGCATATTTGACTTTTTATGGGATGGCAAAAAAAGACAATGTTAAAAGAAAAACTATGATAGGAAAGTAGATCACATAGACAGCATCAGAACTAAATGCGTAAAACGACTAACGGATGTTTCTAAGGGCAGCTGGATGATGATACCGAGAAATAGACTAGACAGATTTGGGGGGGGGGGTGTTTTTTCTTTAAAATGAATATACAAAAGATAACAAATAATTAAATTGATGGATAAAACTAGGTGGAGGTTATAAAATATAGCGATCTTTTTGCCGATATCAGAAATGACGTACTATGTGGCGATAGGTACATACAATTTAAATGATTAAATAAGCTGTGAAAATCATTCAAATGGACAGACAAACATGTATGATGCCTTATAAACATATTGCAAAGATTTGTATACAGATAGCACAATTAGCAGATGATACAAAACTATTTCTATGAATAACAGATATTAAACAAGCAATAACAATTGTGGAAAGATATCAGAAATGAAGTAATATGGGGCGATACGTAAATACAATTTAAAGTGAATAGTCGGGCAAAGAAAACCAGTCTAAATGCGTTCATTGGCCTTCCAAAAGTTCTCACATATTAATACGACGGTCAAGTTCTGCTTACGTTTCCCAGTTCTGACCATTAAAGTAAAGGAAAGTTGAAAGTATTGAAAGCGAGGCTGCGTGTAAATGTAACCACGGACATAGTCAACCGGGAGGACGTATTAGGATTCCTTTACTTTAAATTAATTGCTTCGTACGCAGACAGATTTTGGCGAGAGATTTTATTTTTCCATTTCATAAGAAATTATACTGGATACATTCACACCATTTTTACCGACTTTAGCTATCCTTGCCCGACTGTTCACTTTAAAGGCAAAACTATGATTATATTTAATACACATAAAGTTGAACAAAATATTATTAAAATAACAGATGTAATATACAATAATGTGGAAATTAATGACAACAAATTAACAACAAAAACTAAATTAGATAAGTGAAATCACAAAATTGACAAAACCTATACCACATAGATAGAAACTAGCATTAAAGATGGAAGAAACGAAAAAAAACATGAGTAAAAACATCAGAAGCATTCATTTAATATGACCTAAACCATATTTGGCTCTAGATATAAAAAAAACAAATGTTATATAACAATTACAAAAGTTAAACCGACACATACAGTAGCTTCCATCATTGGCGAAAACGATTCGTTATAAGGAGACTACACGTTTTTCCAGACTCTATTCAATTGAATGTATATGGTGTAATAGAAGATTACTATCATAATTTTATTGAATGTCAATATTTTGAAATATTTTGGAATAAGGTTAAAAGAATCTTTACACAAATGGTTTTTCACGTTGATCTAGGAAAGTTGCGGTATTTAGTAATAGGTTATAAGGTTGGACAGATAATGTACTATGAAGTCAATATGATTTTATGTACGATGGGGTTCACACTTAACAAAACTTTTCACCTGAGTGACAAAAAACAAAAACTTTTTCATTCATGCTCAGTAAAAGAATTAATACGAGTTGCCTAACCTGTATATAAAGATAAGGATGGTTGACAATTTAAAAACACAATGGAAAGGAATGTTTTTTTTATCGAAACTTGTAATGAAAATAATATGGAAAATAACAATCCTTATAAGTCAATATTTGAAATGTTTTTGTTAAAGCCACACTATACGTAACTATCAACAAAAATTCAAGATAAATTCGACTCCGATATTGTTAGTATTTGTAGATGTAGTTAAAATTAAGATATATTAAAGAATATTCATAATGTTTTTTTAATAACTTTGGTACAGCAGTTGTTGAAAGTCGATACATGTAAACATGCCTTTATTTTAAACTGGTCGCCATAGAAGTTACGAGTATTGCCGAACGGAAATCGGAAAGTTCATGACCCGTTTAGGAAGAGTTCGGACAGACGTTACGTAGTTACGGTAGTCACATGACGTTCTCGGCAAAGACGTTACATTGTCGGCTAACTTCGGCTTGTTTGACTAGGTGGGACCCACCTAGCGATAGTTAATATTTATTTGATTTTTAAAAAAATATTACGAATCATTATCACTCATCTTGACTTCGATTTAGTCCTGTCTCTGTATGATTTACAACAGGATTTTTTTTCAACATTCTTCTTAATCACGAAAAAAATAAGAAAGATACGGATATTGGGCCTTTAAAGAAATCTTTGCACAACCTATTATCAAAGTTGATCTAAAAAATGTTGGAAGTGCCATGAAGTCAATTTGATCTGATGTAAAAGAATGGATTTATTGTAATGAAAATAATTAGTAAACGAAAACAAGAAAGAAATTATAAACTAAAGACAAATTTCAGCAAGTCGGAAATGCCACCTGGAATATTGATAGAAAATGTAAAAAAAAAAAAAAAAAAAAAAAAAAAAATTTGTCACCATGTAAGTAAAATATTAAATACATATGATAATAAATGTTATGATATGGATGAATGGGAATGTGAGAATACGAAAAAGTTGAACGTATAAATATATAAAAAGGATTCTGTAAGTTTGTTCTTTATCTATTTTCCTCCATTTTCATTCATTATGTGTGTGGTGTTTGGCTGTTAATACGCAAGATGGCGTGAAAATAGAATGTTAGTGAATGAATGTAATGATTTGATATGGGACAACGTGTCATCTGGAAAATGTTGTTGATTTTACTTATTATTTGACCCTAATGATTTTAGGGCCCACTACCTTTCCTAAGCGGCTTTTAATTGTTAAAATGGAAATGTAAAATGAGACAGATAATTTTGTAGAGTCGCAAAAGTTATTAGCTTACCGTTAATACTATACTCCAAATCACCTTCTGAACAATTAAATTAAAATAGATTATCTGTTTATTTTTATAACGCGGGTCGTCTTATGTTTGCCGCCGTCGTCCTAATTACCGCATGTTAGTTGACTACCACTGCGCCAGACGACAAAACAGCGAAATGAATCTCCACTGTTAACATAGATCACACAGGGAATCCTGCATTCATTTGGTTTAATAACATCGTCTAAGGCCATCGATACACATTTTCTGATGTAATTGTTGTTTTTAAAAAACTAAAAATATTTGTTTCGGAAAGGTAGTTGGCCTTTAATACATAGAGTAAGATATATACTTTTTAATATCGTTTTCTTTCATGCAATAGTAGTACTCTAAATCAGTTTCTCTCTTCTCGCTATCTTGTGACGTCAGGATTACGAGGATGGCGGGACAAAATGGCGGCCTCTGCTGGATTTTCGAGATACATTTTGACGTGAAATATTCTTTGTTATGTAGGTATTTTATGTGATAACAAGTATCTTAAATTTATGTTCATTTCATATGAGATTTTATGAAACTCGTCTCGTCAAGGCTCGCAAAAATAAAAACTTCTTAGACTCTTTTCATAAATTTCATATGATCATATATATATATCATTACGTTTTGTAGATAAATGAAGTTAACAAGTATCCGAAAATGTTCCCTGTCGCAGTCAAAACTAAGTTGATATCAAATTGTTTATGAATGCCAAAATATAGTTGTAACCCGAAATGTATATACTGTAATATTCTTGTTTTTGATGCCTTATTATGTCAAGATGGGAACGTTACCTGCAGAAATCACTTTACATTTACTACTAACACTGTAAAAATAAAATTGTAGATCACAATTTGGCTTCATGGTCTACTATATCTTCTCATTTAACTGCACTTTTGATCCAATTAAAAGAATTTTACGATCTAACAATTCAGAGAAATCATAAATTGTTAGGCGAAAGGAAGACATGAGATTACAAGCGTCTTCATGACGTTGCTAATGGTATAAACAGAAGGCGGGACGAAGCTACAATTCATCGAGATTTACAAAAGGTTAATATTTTAACAAATGCATGAGACTAGAATAAACATATTGAATGTTTACTTTGAGTTTGCCATTTACATTGCACTGACATTAATATCCTCGGAACCACATTAGACAGTGTTACCCTCTAATGCAGATAGTATTTATATCAAAGTCTTTAATATGTTTCTACAGCATATAAACGGCAGGGCCCTCTGATTCATCAAATTAATGTTATATATGACTTCATTTTCAAGTAATGATATAGAGTGTGTAAACTAGCTACGATCTGAATTATAATATTATTACATGATAATAACAGAAAAAATGAACCAGTTGCAACACTAGATATATACAAAATTATTCTATAAGGTGTAGATTATGGTGGTCTAATTATATCGAATAGAACAGCGTTTAAGAGAAAATTTAATCAAAAGCAAAATAATGATAAATATCTCACTGCAAGTCCGTTTAAACCCGTATCAATACATATGATATATTATTAATAAATGCATGCACTTTAGTAGTGTGCCTGCTGTCCCAATTGCATGATCGTAAAAAAAATTTTGGAATCTTATCTCTTTTCACAGCCTCTCCCTTGATACCATCCCATCATATGTACATGTGTTGAGTGTTCTGCTCGTTAAGGAAGGCTCTGTCTGGTTCTGTCTCCTGGTGGGGACACGCTATTACATATAAATGTGTTTGTTTACTGTGCTGCTAAGCGCTGACCATAAATGGAATGAGACGACTGGTTTGTCCATAGTCGGTACAATATTTTCAGCCGGTTAAGATGGGTTGTTGTGTTGCTTCAGTGGGATAATACTATAGGAATTTCAGTATTTCATGGAGACACAATACCAATATACAGCGGCTTCCCTAAACATACATCCATACACGCAACAAACTGCTTACAGTGGGAGGCCTGACTGATCATAGAACGTCAAGCCCAATCAACCAACCTATCAACTAATGGTTTGAAAAAAAATATTTGACAATAATCAAATTTATTCAAAACGTAGGAGATAACTATCCATTAACATTACCATCAGGACTATTTTGAAAGAAAAAAAAACAAATAAAAATAATGAACAGTTTGGACATCTTTTTGACATGAATATGTCACTCACAAAACATAAAAAATTATGCTCCTAGATATTAGTTTTCAATATATTTGAAAATTCTTGTATCCGTTTCATTAATATGTAACAAATGGATTCCTTTTCAATGACGGTGAAAATAAAGAGCACGTTGGCTTGGTGTTGGTATGTAATATAGTCTTACCTAGGATTACCCAAACACCAAGCTCCAATACCTTACAGAACAAGAGATAATGTCCAGACAAGACAATACATTAAATGATAACTTTGCGCACCAAAACAAGGAATCCTTCTTATTCAGCTTTCAAGGTATTATATTTTAGGTATATATTAATTCTACTCATTACCAACGTTCATATTTACAATCAGTTACTCTAAAAATAAAAATATATATTCATATGTCGGCCATTTTGAAAACCAATATGGCATACTGCAGCTTTTACAAATTACTGTCGTTCATATTTTTATTTAGTAAACCTGCAATTGTAGGTGCAGAACAAAAATTAAAGTTCCATACCGGTTAGTATTCACGATATTAGAATTTAAATATATCTATGTAAGCCATTTTGAAAAACAAGATGGCCGACAACTTTTACCAATTACTTATGTTCATATTTGTGTTCCGTAACCCATAAGGTATAGGTATATAACAAAAAAATAGGATTCTACATCAATTACCTTTCAAGATATTAGACTTTAAATATTTTCTAGGCGGCCATTGACCGCTGGCCGTCAGCAGCAAGATCCGGTTTGGGTCCCGTTCTTAAATACTTTGTATTAGGTCATAGGTCAATTAGGTCATTAGGTCAATTGGTGTACCAGATATCATACTTGTATCACAAAGTACACGATTCCGTCAAAAATGGGGCTTACGTCTCCGTACTAACGGCTCCTACATGTTTTTGTATTAAAGAGGCATGAGACCGAAGCTCGGGGAATTCAGGTGTTAGCTGGTTTGAATGACCAAGTTCATGTGCTAGCTGGTCTGAAAGACGGAGTTCATTTCCTAGTTTGATTATTGTCTATATACACATTTCTATGTTATAGAAAGTGGGTTGTTACCTTGTGAAATGTAAATGCTATTGATAGCGGAAAAAGCAATGAAACTTTATGTAAAGGATTAAGGAATTTGTGTTTTAACCCTTTGTCTAACTTTCGATAGAACTCGCGGGATTGTGGTCGGGGTGCCGTTACGCTGCCCTAGAAAGCATCTACCGTAGGTAGTAATTTTATAGTAGGCGATTCCTCAGGGTAACAAAGCTTCTACTTTGGAGATTGGTTGACAGTTTAGATTAAACAAATTATCTGTATGATTATGAAAACAGACTGGATTCGCATCTTATGGTTTTTATTTACATAAACAATGCATACGTTTTATGATCATGGAAATAGACTGGGTTCGCGTGGTTATTTTGTAAAAAGGTAACACTGACTATTAGGTAATATTTTTGTAATCAATATTTCAACAAAAATGTAAGATTACATGTTTACTTTCTAGTATATCATTACGTAGATGTTTATTTACGATCATTAAAACATTAATTCAAAAACAGAATATTATCAAGTTAGGTGGTATTGCTATGAATATATTAAAAATAATTAATTCAAGAATATGGTAGAATAAAATCTGACGATATTGTTTATAAATATAATGAAAATCATAAATTCAATAATCGCATGAGATAAAATAAGTTTTACCATGTAGATAAGGCAGTCGCTCCATTTTATACAAATGTATATGAAAACTATAAAACTTAATACTTATCTCCCTTTATCAGACATAATTGATAATAGGTGGCGCAGTATGACGTAATCGGTCTATATCGGGTAGGATGTTATGACGGGTGACATTATGGAGTAATGAGTCTGATGTCACAGTTAAACAGGTAAATAACATAATTATAACGATTTAGATTGTGTATTGTATGTTATGTTTATGTGTGATGATGGATGACATGACCTATAAATACATTAATGTTACAGGTACGTTGTACTTCGATCTACAGTAGTTACTTGTCTGGTTCTATCGTGTTCTTCTTCTTCTTTCTTCTTTGGTGAGTCACCAGCCGTCAATAGTGACGATTTTAGGTGAGTGATTGGCTCAGTGGCGTGGGGGAAGGGGTTATATACAGTGCTTTTTTTTTTTTTTTTTTTTCTGGTGCTGGAATAGATAAAAGTAGATAGGTTAAAATCATGATAAAAAATGAGGTGTTTTTTTGTGAGTGGGGGCTTCAAGGGCTACGTTGTTTATGTTTGCCTTGAAGCCCTCCAGTGTAGTGTTTTGTACTGTTGCCACAGGGAGGAGATTCCAGTATGTGATGGTGTGTGGGAAAAAGGAGTACTTAAATGTATCCTTTGTGGCGGCGATGTGTCTGTATGCATAGGGATGTGTGTGTCTAGTGCGGGTGTCTACAGGTGTTAGGTATTGTTCTGGGTTGATGGCAACGAGATGGTGTGTGATTTTATATAGGAGGATGAGTCGTGATTGTAGACGGCGTGTTTGTAGTGTTGGCCATTGGAGTGTGTATAACATGTCTGAGACTGAAGAAGTGTTATGATACCTGTTTTGTACATATCTTGCTGCTCTGCGTTGAGTTTTTTTTCTATTTGGTGAGGCCATACCAGTATGTACTGGGTTTTTGACAGTGTTCAAGTGAGTGTGTTATGGAGATGTACCTTTGTGGTGGTATAGTTTATAGGATCCACATGTGTTTGGTGGTGCATGACATGGATACGTTGCAGTATGTCGGGTTCAAATTGCATTAGCTTTGTCGTGTTCCCATTGTCCTGCAGTTATTCATACCAGTATGATTCACCTTCGTGTTGTAGTTTTCTACCAGTATGTCATCACCTTACAATCAGTTTGTTGTATGGTCATTGTAGTGTATGTACTGTCGTCTGCAGACAGTATAGTCATACCAGTATGTGTCACCATGTTTTCATACCAGTATGTTAGGTCGTTGATAGTATAGTTTATAAGTCATACCAGTATGTGCATGTTCACCTTGTCATTGTTGTCACATCACCTTACATCAGACAGTGTTATCATACCATGATGAGTCACATGGATACATCAGACAGTTATGTATTTACCAGTTGTCACCATAAGTGTTTCATCAGACAGTTATATTACTGTTTGGGTGATGTGAAAGAAACCTGTGTATCCATGTATTTCATTTATTGACAGTTATGTTTACAGTTTATGTGATCACCAGACAGTACAGTTTGAATTTTGTACTGAAGGCGTTGTTTACATGTGGTAGTTTGTGCCATCACCTTACATCAGACAGTAGTTTGAGTATTTGTTTTACATCAAAGTCCATGATTAGCCATGAGTGTTTGTACACATCACCGTGTACATCAGTTGTTAGGGTGGTTTTGGTATGTCGTGTATGAATCAGACAGTTTTAGTTTGCAGTGATCATGTGGAAGGTCTTAATCAGCCAGTTATAGTCATGTGTTTTGTGTCATCACTTTACATGACAGTTATGTCATACCAGTATGTCACATCATGTGACATGTTATAAGTCTGGTATTATTATGTTACCATTAATTTGCATGTGTCATACCAGTATGTCACATGAGTGACATCAGACAGTTTATAGTTGTTATTGTCTTAACATGTTGTGACAGTTATATTGTCATGCGGGATTGTATTGGTCGTATGTCACATCACCTTATGTTCCAGTTTTCATACCAGTATGTTGTATCAGATGGTCATTGACAGTTTGCGTCACATCACCTTTCCAGTCGTGGGGAAGTGTTCCTGTGGTGAGTCAGACAGTTGTAGTCATACCAGGTTTTTTGTAAGGATTCAGACAGTTATGTCTTACCAGTTGTCACATCATACTTTATCCATGGATGTTGTACCGAGTATGGCCAGTTGCTTTATGAGGGTTTATTATATAGTATGTCACATCATTATCAGACAGTTATGTCATACCAGTTTGTCACATGTACATCAGACTGTTGTAGTCATATGTATGTCACATCACCTTACATTGGACAGTGTGGATGTCAGGTTTTCCAGTATGTCACATACCTTACATTGTACCTATTCTAGTCTGTTTTGTATTCACATCAACATCAGATTGGGTTATTGTTTGGTTTACCAGTATGTCACATCACCTTACATCAGGACAGTTATTGTACCAGTATGTGTCACCTTACATCAGACAGTTATGTATGTATGTCACATCACCTTAGGAACATCAGTATGTACTATCATACCAGTATGTCGTCATTCACCTTACATTAGACAGTTTAGTCAGTACCAGTATGTTTCTTACATGACAGTTATAGTTGTACGATTATGTAAAAGTTTTTTTATGTACATGTGACATATGTTTTAGTCATACCAGTATGTGAGGACCTTCAGACAGTTCGTCATACCATGTATGTCACATCACCTTATGTCAGTATTGTTATCATTATTTTTCATAGACAGTTGTTTACCAGTATGTCCACAATCAACCTTACATCAGACAGTTAAAGTCATAGTGTCCCAGTATGATTCCACACTCACCCCTTACATCATATAGTTATAATTCATGACCACAGTATGTAACCTCACTCTTTACATCAGACAGTTTAAAGTACCAAACCAGTATGTGTCACATCACCTTACATCGACAGATATAAACATAACGAATGTATAGTCGCAAACCCTTACATCATAGTCACTAACTCATAACCAGTATATCAAATCACCTTACCTCATATTAGGTAATAGACGTACCCCGATATGTCACATCACCTCACAACAGACAGTCTTCATAAGTCTCATACCAGTATGTCACATCACCTAAATCAGACAGTTTATAGTCGTCCACCATGTATGAGTCCGCTCAACTATACATCAGACAGTTATTATTCACACCACGTCTTAGTACCACAGGGCTGCCACCTTACATCATTGCACAGATCTATAGTCTCAATACCATTTAATGTCACATACACCTTAACATCAGACAAAGTTATTTATAATCACATAACAAGTATGTCATGACACAACCTTACCCATCAGAACAGTTATATCGTACAACATAAGACCGATCACTGTTGTAACTCAAAGGAATAATCACACCAGAATGAACACAAATCATCCTTACATCAACTGTCACAGTCTTCTCAGTATTTCTATATCAACACTTACACCATCAGACAGTCTATAATGTCATAGCCAGTAATGTTCACATCACCTTACATCAGATCAGATTATAGTCCCCATACCAGTATTGGTCTACAATCACCTAACATACAGACAGTTAAAGTCAGACCAGATAAGTCACAAACATCACCTTACATCAGACAGTTATAAACACGACCAAATGGTCACATCAACCTAACATCTGACACTTTTAGAGTCATTACCAGAATGTCACAACACCTATACATCAGACAGATATAGTCATACCAGTAAGTCACATCACCTTATCACTATCAGACAAGTTCTATAATCACATCCAGTAAGACAACATCACCTTACATTCAACAGTTATAGGTCATACCATAGTGTCACATCACTTACATCAGACAGTTTATAAACACCACAGTAATGTCACATCACCTACATCAGACAGTTTACAGTCCAAACTAGTAGACCCATCAGTTCCCTCAGACAGTAATAGATCATACAAGTATGTCACCAACACCATACATACAGACAGTTTATAATCAATACCAGAATGACACATACAGTATACATACAGAACAGTAATTAATCATACCAGTATGTCACATCACCTACATCAGACAGTTTAGTAATCATCCAGTATTGACACATCCACCTTACAATCATACACTTATAGGTCAATAACCAGGAACTGTACACATCACCTTACATATTCATACAGTTAAAGATTCATACCATTCCAAAGTCACACGCTCACCTAACATCAGACAGTTTATCATCACACCAGAATGTCCACATCACCTTACATCTGACACTTAAAGTCATACCAGAATGTCACATCACCTTACAATCAGGACATTCTATAATCACACCAGTATGCTCACCATCACCTTACATTTAGACAGACTTATTTCATACCAGTAATGTCACATCACCTTAACATCAGACATTTATATTTTCTCACACGCAGTAAGTCACAACACCTAGACAGTATATAGTCATACACTATGTTACAACAATGCACCTTACATACAGTTTAAAATCATACAGTATGTCACATCACACTTCAACAATCATACAGTTTATAGTCAAAACCAGTATATCAACATCACCTTAGCATCAGACACATAGTCATACCAGTAATGGTCACATCACCTTACATTCAGACAGTTATAAATCAGTAATGTCACATCACCTTACATCCATGACAGTTTTAAAAATTCACACCATTATCAAATCACCTTACATCAGACAGTTATAGACATACCAGTATGTCACATCACCTTACACAATCAGAACAGTTATAAATCATTACCAGTAAGTCACATCACCTTACATCAGACAGTTATAGTCATACCAGTATGTCACATCACCTTACATCAGACAGTTATAGTCATACCAGTATGTCACATCACCTTACATCAGACAGTTATAGTCATACCAGTATGTCACATCACCTTACATCAGACAGTTATAGTCATACCAGTATGTTACATCACATTACATCAGACAGTTATAGTCATACCAGTATGTCACATCACCTTACATCAGACAGTTATAGTCATACCAGTATGTCACATCACCTTACATCAGACAGTTATAATCATACCAGTATGTCACATCACCTTACATCAGACAGTTATAGTCATACCAGTATGTCACATCACCTTACATCAGACAGTTATAGTCATACCAGTATGTCACATCACCTTACATCAGACAGTTATAGTCATACCAGTATGTCACATCACCTTACATCAGACAGTTATAGTCATACCAGTATGTCACATCACCTTACATCAGACAGTTATAGTCATACCAGTATGTCACATCACCTTACATCAGACAGTTATAGTCATACCAGTATGTCACATCACCTTACATCAGACAGTTATATAATCATATCCAGTATGACACATCACCCTAACATCACCTTACAGTACATACCAACCAGACATATCACCTTTCAACCCATACTATAGTCATACCAGTATGTCACATCACCTTACATCATCACACAGTTACATAGTCATACCAGTATGTCACATCACCTTAAATCAGACAGTTATAGTCGTACCATTATGTCACATCACCTTACATCAGACAGTTATAGTCACACCAGTATGTCACATCACCTTACATCAGACAGTTATAATCATACCCAGTATGTCACATCACCTTACATCAGACAGTTATAGTCACATACCAGTATGTCACATCACCTTACATCAGACAGTTATAGTCACATACCAGTATGTCACATCACCTTACAACAACAGACAGTTATAATCACACCAGTATGTCACATCACCTTACATCAGACAGTTATATAAGTCATACCAGTATGTCACATCACCAACCTTACATAACAGACAGTTATAATTCATACCAGTATGTCACATCCACCTTACATCAGACAGTTATAATCATACCAGTATGTCACATCACCTTACATCAGACAGTTATAATCATAACCAGTATGTCACATCACCTTACATCAGACAGATTTATAAATCATCACATTCACCTTACATCAGACAGTTATTAGTCATACCAGTATGTCACAATCACCTTACATCAGACAGTTATAGTCATACCAGTATGTCACATCACCTTAACATCAGACAGTTATAATCATACCAGTATGATCACATCACCTTACATCAGACAGTTATAGTCATACCAGTATGTCACATCACCTTACATCAGACAGTTATAGTCATACCATATGTCACATCACCTTACATCAGACAGTTATAATCACACCAGTATGTCACATCACCTTACATTGAGACAGTTATAGTCATACCAGTATGTCACATCACCTTACATCAGACAGTTATAGTCATACCAGTATGTCACATCACCTTACATCAGACAGTTATAATCATACCAGTATGTCACATCACCTTACATCAGACAGTTATAGTCATACCAGTATGTCACATCACCTTTACATCAGACAGTTATAGTCATACAGTATGTCACATCACCTTACATCAGACCAGTTATAGTCATACAGTATGTCACATCACCTTACATCAGACAGTTATAATCATACCAGTATGTCACATCACCTTACATCAGACAGTTATAATCATACCAGTATGTCACATCACCTTACATCAGACAGTTATAATCATACCAGTATGTCACATCACCTTACATCAGACAGTTATAGTCATACCAGTAGTTTAATCATGAACAGTTATAATCACACCAGTATGTCACATCACCTTACATCTGACAGTTATAGTCATACCAGTAATGTCACATCACCTTACATCAGACAGTTATATTCATACCAGTAAGTCACATCACCTTAACATCATGGACAGTATATAGTCAATCACCAGTAAACATGTCACATTCACCTTCCAACCTGACACTTTTATATCATACCAGTAAGTCACATCACCTTACATCAGACAGTTATAGTCATACCAGTATGTCACATCACACCTTACATCAGACAGTTATATAGTCATACCAGTATGTCGACCATCACCTTCCATCAGACAGTTAGAATCATACCAGTATGTCAAATACACCTTACATCAGACAGTTATAAGACATACCATTATGTTCACAAATCGACCTTACATCAGACAGTTTAATAGTCATACCAGTCATGTACCCACATCACCTTAAAACCAGACAGTTATATAGTCATACCAGTATGTCACATCACCTTACATCAGGACAGTTATACGTCATACCAGTAGATGTCACATCACCTTACATCAGACAGTTTTATAGGTCATACCATTATGTCACACATCACCTTACAATCAGACAGTTATAGTCATACCAGTATGTCACATCACCTTACATCAGACAGTTATAGTCATACCAGTATGTCACATCACCTTACATCAGACAGTTATAGTCATACCAGTATGTCACTATCACCTTACATCAGACAGTTATAATCAAACCAGTTATGTCACATCACCTTACATCAGACTAGTTATAAGACAGTATCCGGTAATGTCGCTCATACCAGTGTATAGTCCAGTATGTCACATCACCTTACATCAGACAGTTATAATCATACCAGTATGTCACATCACCTTACATCAATGACATTTATAGTCATAAACCATATGTCACATCACACCTTACATCAGACAGTTATAGTTCATACCAGTATGTCACATCACCTTACATCAGACAGTTATAAACAGTACCATAATGTCACATCACCTTACATCAGACCAGTTATAGTCGTACCAGTTATGTCACATCACCTTACATCAGACAGTTATAATCATACCAGTATTCCAGTCACCCTACATCAGACAGTTAAAAATCCATTACATCAGTACAGTTATATAATCATACCAGTATGTCACATCACACTTACAATCAGACAGTTATAGTCATACCAGTTGTCCATGTCACATCACCTTACATCAAACAGAGTATAGTCATACCAGTTATGTCACATCACCTTACCTCAAATAGTTATAATCATACCAGTATGTCACATCACCTTACATCAGACAGTTATAGTCATACCAGTATGTCACATCACCTTACATCAGACAGTTATAATCATACCAGTATGTCACATCACCTTACATCAGACAGTTATAGTCATACCAGTATGTCACATCACCTTACATCAGACAGTTATAGTCATACCAGTATGTCACATCACCTTACATCAGACAGTCTATAGTCAGTAATCACATCACCACATAAGTATAGTCATACAAGTATCACATCACACCTTACATCAGACAGTTATAGTTCATACCAGTATGTCCACATCACCTTACATCAGACCGTTATTATAATCATACCAGTATATGTCACATCACCTACAATCAGACAGTTATAATCATACCAGTATGTCACATCACCTTACATCAACAGTTATAAGAGTCATACCAGTATGTCACATCACCTTACATCAGACAGTTATAATCATACCAGTATGTCACATCACCTTACATCAGACAGTTATAATCACACCAGTATGTCACATCACCTTACATCAGACAGTTATAGTCATACCAGTATGTCACATCACCTTACATCAGACAGTTATAATCATACCAGTATGTCACATCACCTTACAATCAGACAGTTTATAGTCATAGGCCAGATATGTCACATCACCTTACATCATCAGACAGTTCTACGTATAATCATACCAGTATGTCCACATCACCTTACATCAAGACTAGTTATAGTCATTACCAGTATGTCACACTCACCTTTACATCAACAGTTATAATCATACCCAGTATGTCACATCACCTTACATCCCAGACAGTTATACATCATACCAGTATGTCACATCACCTTACATCAGACAGTTATAGTCATACCAGTATGTCACATCACCTTACATCAGACAGTTATAATCACACCAGTATGTCACATCACCTTACATCTGACACTTATAGTCATACCAGTATGTCACATCACCTTACATCAGACAGTTATACAATCATACCAGTATATCACATACCTTACATCAGACAGTCACTATCATACCGGTATGTCACATCACCTTACATCAGACAGTTATAGTCATACCAGTATGTCACATCACCTTACATCAGACAGTTATAGTCATACCAGTATGTCACATCACCTTACATCAGACAGTTATAATCATACCAGTATGTCACATCACCTTACATCAGACAGTTATAGTCATACCAGTATGTCACATCACCTTACATCAGACAGTTATAATCATACCAGTATGTCACATCACCTTACATCAGACAGTTATCCAAAAAAAACCCTCATACCATTTCCATACCAGTGTCACATCACCTTACATCAGACTCGTTATAGTCCATACCAGTAAAACAGTCATCATCACCTTCACATCAGACAGTTATAATCATACCAGTATGTCACATCACCTTACTATCAGACACGTGTTATAGTCAATACCAACACATATGTCACATCACCTTATATCAGACACAGTTATAGTCGATACCAGTATGTCTAACATCATCTCTACATCAGACAAGTTATAAATCAACACCAGTATGTCACATCACCTTACAATCAGAACAGTTTTATAATCACTACCAGTATGTCCACATCACCTTTACATCAGACAGTTTCTATTCATCATAGCCAGTATGTCACATCACCCTTACACTCAGACAGTTATAGTCCCATACCAAGTATATGTCACATCAACCCTTACAATTCAGAACAGTTATAGTCCATACCAGTATGTCACATTCACCTTACATCAAATAGCTTAATACATCATACCAGATATGTCACATCAACCTTACACAACAGACAGTTACATAAGCACCATACCAGTATGTCACAATCACCTTACATCAGACAGTTCATAATCATACCAGTATGTCACATCACCTTACATCAGACAGTTATAGTCACATCATAACAGTATGTCACATCACCTATACATACAGACACTGTTATAGTCACTTCACCAGTATGTCAACAGTAAAATTCATACACCACAAACACAACATCAACAGTAATGAGTAATCACACCAGTATGTCGCATCACCTTACTATCAGACAGTTATAGTCCATACCAGTATGTCACAATCACCTACATCAGACAGTTATATAATCATATCCAGTATGTCACATCACCTTACATCATGACAGTTATAATCCACTCACCCAGTAACTGTCACATCACCTTACATCAGACAGTTATAAAACTCATACCAGTATGTTCCACATCACCTTACAATCAGGACAGATTATAATCATACCAGTATGTCACATCACCTTACATCAGACAGTTATAGTCATACCAGTATGTCACATCACCTTACATCAGACAGTTATAGTCATACCAGTATGTCACATCACCTTACATCAGACAGTTATAGTCATACCAGTATGTCACATCACCTTACATCAGACAGTTATAGTCATACCAGTATGCGTCCACATCACCTTACATCAGACAGTTGATAGTCATACCAGAAATGTCACATCACCTTACATTCAAAGACATGTTATAGTGCCATACCAGGTATGTCACATCGGGGAATCTTGGCATCAGGGGACATGTTATAGGGGGGATAATCATACCAGTATGTCACATCACCTTACAATCAGACAGTTCTATAAGTCCATACCAGTATGTCACATCAACCTAGTACATATCTCTAGACACGTTATAGTCATACCAGTAAGTGTTACATCACCTTACATCAGACAGTTATAATCATTCCAGTGATGTCACATCACCTTACATCAGGACAGTATATAGTCCATACGCCAGTATGTCACATCACTTACATCAGACAGTTATTAGTCATACCATGTCTATGTCACACTCACCTGTATCATGTCTCTAGACAGTTATAACTCATACCAGAAAGTCACATCACCTTACATCAGACAGTTATAATCAGTACCAGGTAATGTCACATCATGACCTTACATCAGAGACTTATAGTCACCATACCAGTATGATTCACACACATCACCTTAACATCAGGACAGTTTCTATAGTCCATAACTTAACATTATGTCTCCATACATGACTTTACATATCGACAGTTATATGATTCAGTTCATACACATTAAGTCACATCACCTCTAACATCAGCACCAGTGATAATCACAACCATGTCTCCATAGTCACATCACCTATACACCAGAGCCAGTTATAAGATCATACCATTATGTCACATAACCTTAACCCTACATGTCTCCATAGTCAGTGACTTCTCTCTATCATGTCTCTAATAGTCCAACCAGTATGTCACATCACCTTTACTTCAGACAGAGTACATACCATTATGTAACATCATATTACATCAGACCCTTATCTATCCCATATTCAGAAAAGTCACATCACCTAAATCAGACAGTATAAAGTCAAACCAGACACATTAGTTATGATCGTCCTATCAGTATAAAGAATACTAGGACATTAATCCAGTTACATCATTAGTAACAACTAGCGAGCTAAAAATACAACACACAAGACAAAAACCATATACCTAATAGTCAACAACTTAAAAGTATTTGAGACCCGCTTAAACCCAGGTGGACCGGGTGCAGATTTGGTATGCCGATTATTTTTAAAGGTCTTGCACATATAACATGAAAAAAGTGTGTACCAATGCATCAGGCCTAGCCGATACACTCTGTGGACTCGAACAACGTGTATAGTCTGAAAATAATAGCCAAACTAATGTCACTTTACACACTGTAAACAAACGAATCAATTTCATTAATGTACAATAGAAGCCAACTCTTCCTTAACAACTATGAAGTCAACCTCAATGACAATACAAGTTGCCGGATACGGGAACTTTTATACCTTCATGGAATGCATTTGTATCGTTCAACCCGAGCAAATAGTATAATTAACGATCAGATTGTATAAAAAATAAAAGATATTATATAATAATGCATTTGTCTATATAGCTAGGAAATCAAAGGGTGATAATCTCTGGTGAAGATGTACGAGTATTAGGGATCCAAACGTGCTGTTTAGGACATAAGATTTCACTACAATATTGACAATCGCTAAGACAAAGGGTATCAGTATGCAATGATTCAGTCCCATTAACCCTACATGTCTCCATAGTTAGTAGACTTATCTCTATCATTTCTCCAAAGTTAGTGAACTTAATCTCTATCATGTCTCCATAGTCAGTGACTTATATACCAAGGTGTATATGATTCAGTCCCATAACATTAACTCTATCATGTCTCCATAGTCAGTGACTTATCTCTATCATGTCTCCATAGTCAGTGACTTATCTCTATCATGTCTCCATAGTCAGTGACTTATCTCTATCATGTCTCCATAGTCAGTGACTTATCTCAGATCATCGTCTGTTCCATAGTCAGTGACTTATCTCTATCATGTCTCCATAGTCAGTGACTTTATATACCAAGGTGGAGTCAGATTATCTCTATCATGTCCCATAGACAGTAGACTTATCTCTATCATGTCTCCATAGTCAGTGACTTATATCTCTATCATGTCTCCATAGTCAGTGACTTATATACCCAAGGTGAATATGATTCATTCCTATAACAGGTAACTCCATATGTCAGTCATGACTTATCTCTATCATGTCTCCCATAGTCAGTGACTTATCTCTCTATCATGTCTCCATAGTCAGTGACTTATCTCTCTATCATGTCTCCATAGTCAGTGACATTATCTCTATCATGTCTCCATAGTCAGTGACTTATATATCAAGGTGTCCATTATTCCAATCTTCTCTCTATCATGTCCCCATAGTCAACACTTATCTCCTATCATGTCTCCATAGTCAGTGACTTATCTCTATCATGTCTCCATAGTCAGTGACTTATCTATCCACCAAGGTGTGTCTCTATCATGATAGTCAGTCCCTTATAATACCATTACTCAGTCCCTATAACATCGTCTGTCCATAGTCAGTGACTTTATCTATCTATCATGTCTGACATAGTCAGTCTCCATAGGTCTTATATCTATCATGTCTCCATAGTCCCATGACTTATCTCTATCATGTCTCCATAGTCAGTGACTTATCTCTATCATGACTCCATATCATGACTTATATTACCAGGGTGTAATATGATTCAGTCCCATAACATTAAACTCTATCATGTCTCCATCTGTCAGAAGATGACTTATCTCTATCATGTCCTCCATAGTCAGTGACTTATCTCTATCAAGATGTCTCCTTGATTCAGTCAGTGACTTATTCTCTATCATGTCTCCATAGTCAGTGACTTATCTCTATCATGTCTCCATAGTCAGTGACTTATCTCTATCATGTCTCCATAGTCAGTGACTTATCTCTATCATGTCTCCATAGTCAGTGACTTATATACCAAGGTGTATATGATTCAGTCCCATAACATTAACTCTATCATGTCTCCATAGTCAGTGACTTATCTCTATCATGTCTCCATAGTCAGTGACTTATCTCTATCATGTCTCCATAGTCAGTGACTTATCTCTATCATGTCTCCATAGTCAGTGACTTATCTCTATCATGTTTCTCCATAGTCAGTGATGACTTATATCCCCCTTCTGTACATCTCTTATCATGTCTCCATAGTCAGTGACTTATCTCTATACTGAACTCTATCATGGTCTCCATAGTCAGTGACTTATCTCTATCATGTCTCCATAGTCAGTGACTTATCTCCATGTATCATGATTCTTCCATAAGTTATCTCTATCATGTCATAGTCAGTGACTTATCTCTATCACATGTCTCCATAGTCAGTGACTTATATACTATCATGTATATGATTCAGTCCCATAACATTAACTCTATCATGTCTCCATAGTCAGTGACTTATCTCTATCATGTCTCCATAGTCAGTGACTTATATACCAAGGTGTATATGATTCAGTCCTATAACATTAACTCTATCATGTCTCCATAGTCAGTGACTTATCTCTATCATGTCTCCATAGTCAGTGACTTATCTCTATCATGTCTCCATAGTCAGTGACTTATCTCTATCATGTCTCCATAGTCAGTGACTTATCTCTATCATGTCCCCATAGTCAGTGACTTATCTCTATCATGTCTCCATAGTCAGTGACTTATCTCTATCATGTCTCCATAGTCAGTGACTTATCTCTATCATGTCTCCATAGTCAGTGACTTATCTCTATCATGTCTCCATAGTCAGTGACTTATCTCTATCATGTCTCCATAGTCAGTGACTTATCTCTATCATGTCTCCATAGTCAGTGAACTTATCTCTATTCATGTCCCCATCTCCATAGTCAGTGACTATAATACTTATCTCGTATCATGTCTCCATTCAGTCCTTCTATCATGACATAGGTCAACTCTATCATGTCTCCATAGTCAGTGACTTATCTCTATCATGTCTCCATAGTCAGTGACTTATATACCAAGGTGTATATGATTCAGTCCCATAACATTAACTCTATCATGTCTCCATAGTCAGTGACTTATCTCTATCATGTCTCCATAGTCAGTGACTTATCTCTATCATGTCTCCATAGTCAGTGACTTATCTCTATCATGTCTCCATAGTCAGTGACTTATCTCTATCATGTCTCCATAGTCAGTGACTTATATACCAAGGTGTATATGATTCAGTCCCATAACATTATCTCCATAGTCAGTGACTTATCTCTATCATGTCTCCATAGTCAGTGACTTATCTCTATCATGTCTCCATAGTCAGTGACTTATCTCTATCATGTCTCCATAGTCAGTGACTTATATACCAAGGTGTATATGATTCAGTCCCATAACATTAACTCTATCATGTCTCCATAGTCAGTGACTTATCTCTATCATGTCTCCATAGTCAGTGACTTATCTCTATCATGTCTCCATAGTCAGTGACTTATCTCTATCATGTCTCCATAGTCAGTGACTTATATACCAAGGTGTATATGATTCAGTCCCATAACATTAACTCTATCATGTCTCCATAGTCAGTGACTTATCTCTATCATGTCTCCATAGTCAGTGACTTATCTCTATCCTGTCATGACATAGTCCAAGGTGTATATGACTTATCTCTATCATGTCTCCATAGTCAGTGACTTATCTCCATGTCATAGGTGTTTCCATGTATAGTCAGTCCCTATAACATTATCTCTATCATGTCTCCATCAGTCAAGTGACTTATCTCTATCATGTCTCCATATGTCAGTGACTTATCTCTATCATGTCTCCAGGGTCAGTGACTTATTGATCTATCATGTCTCCATAGTCAGTGGGTACTTATCTCTATCATGTGTCTCCATAGGCAGGTGACTTAATCTCTATCATGTCCTCCATAGTCAGTGGACTTATCACTATCACTCCATAGTCAGTCTATATCATGTCTCCATAGTCAGTGACTTAATCTCTATTCATGTCTCCATCATGTCAGTGACTTATATACCAAGTGTGTATGAAGTGTATTGACAGTCCCATAACATTAACCCTATCATGTCTCCATAGTCAGTCGACTTATATCTCTATCATTGTTCTCCTTTAGTCCAGTGACTTATTCTCTATCATGTCTCCATAGTCAGTGACTTATCTCTATCATGTCTCCATAGTCAGTGACTTATCTCTATCATGTCTCCATAGTCAGTGACTTATCTCTATCATGTCTCCATAGTCAGTGACTTATCTCTATCATGTCTCCATAGTCAGTGACTTATCTCTATCATGTCTCCATAGTCAAGTGACTTATATACCATCAGGTGTATATGATTCAGTCCTATAACATTAACTCTATCATGTCTCCATAGTCAGTGACTTATCTCTATCATGTCTCCATAGTCAGTGACTTATATACCAAGGTGTATATGATTCAGTCCCATAACATTAACTCTATCATGTCTCCATAGTCAGTGACTTATCTCTATCATGTCTCCATAGCAGTGAACTTATCTCTATCTCATGTCTCCATAGTCAGTGACTTATCTCTATCATGTCTCCATAGTCAGTGACTTATCTCTATCATGTCTCCATAGTCAGTGACTTATATATCAAGGTGTCTATATGTCAGTCCTTATATCATTCAAGTCAGTCCCTCAGTCCTATAACATTAACTCTATCATGTCCCCATAGTCAGTGACTTATCTCTATCATGTCTCCATAGTCAGTGACTTATCTCTATCATGTCTCCATAGTCAGTGACTTATCTCTATCATGTCTCCATAGTCAGTGACTTATCTCTATCATGTCTCCATAGTCAGTGACTTATCTCTATCATGTCTCCATAGTCAGTGACTTATCTCTATCATGTCTCCATAGTCAGTGACTTATATACCAAGGTGTATATGATTCAGTCCCATAACATTAACTCTATCATGTCTCCATAGTCAGTGACTTATCTCTATCATGTCTCCATAGTCAGTGACTTATCTCTATCATGTCTCCATAGTCAGTGACCTATTACCAGAATGATCAGTTATCTCTATCATGTCTCCATAGTCAGTGACTTATCTCTATCATGTCTCCATAGTCAGTGACTTATCTCTATCATGTCTCCATAGTCAGTGACTTATCTCTATCATGTCTCCATAGTCAGTGACTTATCTCTATTCATGTCTCCATAGTCAGTGACTTATCTCTATCATGTCTCCATAGTCAGTGACTTATATACCAAGGTGTATATGATTCAGTCCCATAACATTAACTCTATCATGTCTCCATAGTCAGTGACTTATCTCTATCATGTCCCCATAGTCAGTGACTTATCTCTATCATGTCTCCATAGTCAGTGACTTATCTCTATCATGTCTCCATAGTCAGTGACTTATCTCTATCATGTCTCCATAGTCAGTGACTTATATACCAAGGTGTATATGATTCAGTCCCATAACATTAACTCTATCATGTCTCCATAGTCAGTGACTTATCTCTATCAAGGTGTATATCCATATCAGTCCCATAGTGACTTAACTCTCTATCATGTCTCCATAGTCAGTGACTTATCTCTATCATGTCTCCATTAGTCAGTGACTTATCTCTATCATGTCCTCCATAGTCAGTGACTTATCTCTATCATGTCTCCATAGTCAGTGACTTATCTCTATCATGTCCTCCATAGTCAGTGACTTATCTCTATCATGTCTCCATAGTCAGTGACTTATCTCTATCATGTCTCCATAGTCAGTGACTTATCTCTATCATGTCTCCATAGTCAGTGACTTATATACCAAGGTGTATATGATTCAGTCCCATAACATTAACTCTATCATGTCTCCATAGTCAGTGACTTATCTCTATCATGTCTCCATAGTCAGTGACTTATCTCTATCATGTCATAGTCAGTGACTTATCTCTTCATGTCTCCTAGTCAGTGACTTTCTCTATCATGTCTCCATAGTCAGTGACTTATCTCTATCATGTCTCCATAGTCAGTGACTTATCTCTATCATGTCTCCATAGTCAGTGACTTATCTCTATCATGTCTCATAGTCAGTGACTTATCTCTATCATGTCTCCATAGTCAGTGACTTATATACCAAGGTGTATATGATTCAGTCCCATAACATTAACTCTATCATGTCTCTCTATAGTCAGTGACTTATCTCTATCATGTCTCCATAGTCAGTGACTTATCTCTATCATGTCTCCATAGTCAGTGACTTATCTCTATCATGTCTCCATAGTCAGTGACTTATATACTTATCTATCATGTCTCCATAGTCAGTGACTTATCTCTATCATGTCTCCATAGTCAGTGACTTATCTCTATCATGTCTCCATAGTCAGTGACTTATCTCTATCATGTCTCCATAGTCAGTGACTTATCTCTATCATGTCTCCATAGTCAGTGACTTATCTCTATCATGTCTCCATAGTCAGTGACTTATCTCTATCATGTCTCCATAGTCAGTGACTTATCTCTATCATGTCTCCATAGTCAGTGACTTATCTCTATCATGTCTCCATAGTCAGTGACTTATCTCTATCATGTCTCCATAGTCAGTGACTTATCCAAGGTCTATATGATTCATGTCCATAACATTAACTCTATCAGTCTCCATAGTGACTTATCTCCATATAGTCAGTGACTTATCTCTATCATGTCTCCATAGTCAGTGACTTATATACTGTCATATGATCAGTCCCATGACATTAACTCTATCATGTCTCCATAGTCAGTGACTTATCTCTATCATGTCCCCATAGTCAGTGACTTATCTCTATCATGTCTCCATAGTCAGTGACTTATCTCTATCATGTCTCCATAGTCAGTGACTTATCTCTATCATGTCTCCATAGTCAGTGACTTATCTCTATCATGTCTCCATAGTCAGTGACTTATCTCTATCATGTCTCCATAGTCAGTGACTTATATACCAAGGTGTATATGATTCAGTCCTATAACATTAACTCTATCATGTCTCCATAGTCAGTGACTTAACTCTATCATGTCTCCATAGTCAGTGACTTATATACCAAGGTGTATATGATTCAGTCCCATAACTCTATCATGTCTCCATAGTCAGTGACTTATCTCTATCATGTCTCCATAGTCAGTGACTTATCTCTACCAAGGTGTATATGATTCAGTCCCATAACATTAACTCTATCATGTCTCCATAGTCAGTGACTTATCTCTATCATGTCTCCATAGTCAGTGACTTATCTCTATCATGTCTCCATAGTCAGTGACTTATCTCTATCATGTCTCCATAGTCAGTGACTTATCTCTATCATGTCTCCATAGTCAGTGACTTAACTCCATGTCTCATATGTCAGTGACTTATCTCTATCATGTCTCCATAGTCAGTGACTTATCTCTATCATGTCTCCATAGTCAGTGACTTATCTCTATCATGTCTCCATAGTCAGTGACTTATCTCTATCATGTCTCCATAGTCAGTGACTTATCTCTATCACATTAACTCTATCATGTCTCCATAGTCAGTGACTTATCTCTATCATGTCTCCATAGTCAGTGACTTATCTCTATCATGTCTCCATAGTCAGTGACTTATATACCAAGGTGTATATGATTCAGTCCCATTACAGTAACCCTATCATGTCTCCATAGTCAGTGACTTATTGCTACTGTGTTAGTTTTGCATCGAATGTGTCAATTAATTTCATTTAATACGAATACATCGAATGTGTCAATTAATTTCATTTAATACGAATACATTGAAAATGTCAATTAATTTCATTTAATACGAATACATCGAATATGTCAATTAATTTCATTTAATACGAATGCATCGAATATGTCAATTATTTTCATTTAATAAGAATACATCGAATATGTCAATTAATTTCATTTAATATCATGTTAAGATTGGTTTATTCTATATAGTAGTCATGTATAGAAATAGAAAGGAAAACTGTGTATCGGTGAGTGTTATCATCCTTGTTTATCTATTATACAGGCGATACTATAATGGAAGAGAAATGTAAACAAATATAAATGGCAGCGGGACCTGTGGAGGAACTAAAGCGAGCTCTGAGATGTCCTGTGTGTCACCAGACGCTGGAGGACGCCAGAGTTCTCAAGTGTGGACATACGTTCTGTTTTCTCTGTATCAAACGAGATTACGAACGCCACCAACTCAATAAAGGAAACTGTCCCGTATGTGATGAGAATTATTTCGTACGAGAACGAGACCCACAGCACCTGCCAAAGGCTTTTGTTGTTAATGACGTTTTGGAAATAGTGAGATCACCAAGGCTCTGCACGTGTGCGTTTTGTCAGGCTGATGACGGTGGTAATGTATGTCTGAAATGCAAGCTCTATATGTGTAGATATTGTTCTAAGAGAAAGAATTCTTTTTGTGAACATCAGTTGGTAAGCACCGACTACTTGAACTCTGATCCATTTCTTCGAGAGGTTGTGCAACGAAGCAAATCCAAGCAGACATGTCAGTCACACCCCGATGAAGATGTGAGTTTTTTCTGTTATGACTGTAAACATGGGATGTGTGATGAGTGTAAAAACGAAGTACATCGTTATCACGACATGTTGAGACTACAGGAGGCCGTGGCGAGGGTAACTGAGAAAGACTTTCCGCGGAAATTGGAGGAAAAAAGACAGGAACTGGACAGGATGTTAAGGCTTACAATAGAGAGAAATGAAGATCCATCAAAGCCAAAAGATCGTCAATTTTGTCGATTTTATCGAGACGAGTGTTCAATTCTCAAGAAACAAATGCATGATATGTTGAAATATGGAAGTGAACAAGTAACTCTGGAGATGTTTCATGAACGAAAAACCAGAGTCGAAAAGGCATTAGACTATAAATCTTTCAGAAAAGATTCCAGACCAACGCTGAAATCTCTCCAAACACTTACAAATAAAGATATAAGAGAGAAATTTGTAAGCTTTAGCTTGCTTCTACCAGGGAAAGGCAATGAAAGTGACAACGACGATTTATACTCGTAGATAAAACATAATAGTGAGTTTTCGTTCCTGAATGAGCTCGGCAGAGTACAGTGCAGTACAAATTATAAATTTACTTGAAAATGATGAACATTGGTTCCTCATTTTCAAGTAAATGTATGACAAAAGTTTGTATTGCGTGATATTAATTAAATAAAAAAAAAATTGTTTTTTACTATTTTATTGTTAGTTTTGGTTTTCAGTAAATGAGATGTGTGCATAATTAGATATTTATTGTATTTATTGTTTTTTCTCTACCTTTCTTGAAAAATGGAGACTTTATACAGCATCACTGGTCACATTTGTAACATACCCGGATGGTATCACTGGTCACATTTGTAATATACCCGGATGGTATCACCAGTCACATTTGTAATATACCCGGATGGTATCACCAGTCACATTTGTAATATACCCGGATGGTATCACCAGTCACATTTGTAATATACCCGGATGGTATCACCAGTCACATTTGTAATATACCCGGATGGTATCACCAGTCACATTTGTAATATACCCGGATGGTATCACTAGTCACATTTGTAATATACCCGGATGGTATCACCAGTCACATTTGTAATATACCCGGATGGTATCACCAGTCACATTTGTAATATACCCGGATGTTATCACCAGTCACATTTGTAATATACCCGGATGGTATCACTAGTCACATTTGTAATATACCCGGATGGTATCACCGGTCACATTTATAATATACCCGGATGGTATCACCAGTCACATTTGTAATATACCCGGATGGTATCACCGGTCACATTTGTAATATACCCGGATGGTATCACAAGTCACATTTGTAATATACCCGGATGGTATCACCAGTCACATTTGTAATATACCCGGATGGTATCACCAGTCACATTTGTAATATACCCGGATGGTATCACCAGTCACATTTGTAATATACCCGGATGGTATCACCAGTCACATTTGTAATATACCCGGATGGTATCACCAGTCACATTTGTAATATACCCGGATGGTATCACCAGTCACATTTGTAATATACCCGGATGGTATCACTAGTCACATTTGTAATATACCCGGATGGTATCACCAGTCACATTTGTAATATACCCGGATGGTATCACCAGTCACATTTGTAATATACCCGGATGTTATCACCAGTCACATTTGTAATATACCCGGATGGTATCACCGGTCACATTTATAATATACCCGGATGGTATCACCGGTCACATTTATAATATACCCGGATGGTATCACCAGTCACATTTGTAATATACCCGGATGGTATCACCGGTCACATTTGTAATATACCCGGATGGTATCACAAGTCACTTTTGTAATATACCCGGATGGTATCACCAGTCACATTTGTAATATACCCGGATGGTATCACCAGTCACTTTTGTAATATATCCGGATGATATCACCGGTCACATTTGTAATATACCCGGATGGTATCACCGGTCACATTTGTAATATACCCGGATGGTATCACTAGTCACATTTGTAATATACCCGGATGGTATCACCGGTCACATTTGTAATATACCCGGATGATATCACCGGTCACATTTGTAATATACCCGGATGGTATCACCGGTCACATTTGTAATATACCCGGATGGTATCACCTGTCACATTTGTAATATACCCGGATGGTATCACTAGTCATATTTGTAATATACCCGGATGGTATCACTAGTCACATTTGTAATATACCCGGATGATATCACCGGTCACATTTGTAATATACCCGGATGGTATCACCGGTCACATTTGTAATATACCCGGATGGTAATCACCTGTCACATTTGTAATATACCCGGATGGTATCACCAGTCACATTTGTAATATACCCGGATGGTATCACCGGTCACATTTGTAATATACCCGGATGGTATCACTAGTCACATTTGTAATATACCCGGATGGTATCACTAGTCACATTTGTAATATACCCGGATGATATCACCGGTCACATTTGTAATATACCCGGATGGTATCACCAGTCACATTTGTAATATACCCGGATGGTATCACTAGTCACATTTGTAATATACCCGGATGGTATCACCAGTCACATTTGTAATATACCCGGATGGTATCACCAGTCACATTTGTAATATACCCGGATGGTATCACCAGTCACATTTGTAATATACCCGGATGGTATCACCAGTCACATTTGTAATATACCCGTATGGTATCACCGGGCACATTTGTAATCATATGACATATGTAGTCTGTGTCTATTAATCTATATTTTTTCTGTAATTAGTAGGCCTAATTATTTCTTTCAGGTCAAATTAAACGTATAAACCAGTTACACACAATCAATCAATCAATTATTTTATTCCTCAAAGATGAGATTTACAAAACAAAGAAATTTCTAAATATTTTACAATGCTTGTATCTTATATTACACGTTAATTATCTCACCGGGTAGTTTCATTCTAGTCCGCTAAACCTGCCTATATTATTAGGCGCTTTTTTTAATTTTTTTTTTGCCTAATATATATATTAGGCAAAAAAAAAATTAAAAAAAGCCTAATGATATAGGCAGGTTTAGCGGACTAGTTTCATTCTAGAGAATCACTTTTTGTGGTTGTAAAACTTTTAGATATGATTCCAAATAATCTGCGCTGTCCTTTAAGAAACGTTCGTACTTTTCCTTTGATTATAGCTCAATCTCGAATGTTTCACACAATCCATTCCAAGTAGTATTCTCAAAAAATGTTCATAAGAAAGATTAGCTATATGCTTACATAATATTCGGGTCCATATGTTGCGATAACCTTTGTAGTAAAATTGATTCTGTCCCCTTTTGTAAAATGGCACTTAGAAAAGTTCTTCACAGTTTTTACATACTTTCCAAAAAACATTCTATGTTGGAGTATATGTTAACTTTTGGGTTACATGTCGTGTTGTATGCGTGCATGGTATTTTCAACAGAATCCGATGTGAATTGTACGTACAATGTATATTTGGAAGCGAAGAAAATCTACATCCGCGAGCATTCGTCCCCCTAGTAACATATTTTCATACTAATATATCGACGAATTTACCAGTCTTTTCCATGCAATTTTGAAGGTAAATTGTGCTGTCTTGACATATCTGATCAACTGTATTTGAAAATTATCATCTTCTAAAATCTTAATAATGTCTGGTATAAATCCAGTCTGTACAGTTAAGTTATCAAGATACTGGTATAAATAGTTTCTTTTTGTCTATCTCCGCACCAAGTCGTAGTATTCTGAGCTCTGCAATATCTGAACAAATACCCATCTGAAAACACTAAATTATTTTTACTGTTTCATATATAAGAAAGGAGAAGTTTCAATTTGGGCCCTCTGAAGGCCATGACCGATAAGCTTTATTTTTGTTTACAGATACCCGGGGGTTAGCACATCATATTATGACATGTGATTAAGGTCAGGTCGGAGTCCCTGGTGAGTTATGAGGGGTTAAACAGGAGGGGCAATTTTCTGTTCTCTCCAGTTTTGTTGGAACTAAATTATGTTTTTGAATGATTTTTATGAATTGTAATGCATTTATATGTTAAAAATAAAATATTTTGGAAAATATAACTTAGTGTCAAAAAATAGGTCACAGTGACCTAATTTTGTTAAACGTCAATTTATTCAAGAATAAACTTCTTCTGTTGCCATAATTTACCAGACAAAATGCTATTATACATTATATTAAATTGAATTGAGCAATATATTTGCATATTATAAACTTTGGCAAAGAATATTTTGGGTTAGAAAGGATTGGGGAGGGGGAGCAGGGGGGAGAGGTGAGGGGGATTTTTTAGACTTTAAAACACCAATAAATGCTTTTGCTTATGTTCATAGGGTCATATACTTGCGCAAATACTTTGCTATAAAATTTTGAAATGCAATAATGCTTTTGTAAATGTTTCAAATGTGCATTGTATTATATATAATTACATTCTCTCAAATGCGATTCATAACAGAAAAATAATACTATTCAGTTGAGTCAGTTTATCTTACTTCTGAACATAGCAATACATTTATTGGTGTTTCTGTTATCGGAATATCAGTCTCAAAAGAGGTAGACTTCCGCCTGAATTGGTAGGGTTAACATGTCTGGTTTTAAAGTTTGAAAAATAGAAAAATCCTCCTCCCCCCCCCCCTCCCCTGCTCCCTCTCCCCAATCCCATCTCGTCCACAATATTTCTTGCCTAAGTTTATAATATGAAAATGTATTGCTCAATGCAATTTAATATCATATATAAAAAAATATTTTATATTATGGCAACAGATAAACCTTTTTCGTACATAATTGACATTTTACAAAATTAGGTCACTTTGACCTATTTTAAGACCCTAATTTATATTTTCCAAAGTGTTTTATTTCTAACATATAAATGCATTACAATTCATAAAAAAAATCATTCAAAAATATAATTTGGTTCCAACAAAACTGGAGAAAACAAAAAATTATCCCTCCTGTTTAACCCCCCATAACTCACGAGTGACTCCGACCTGACCTTAATCATATGTCATAATATGATGTCCTAACCCCCGGGTATCTGTAAACAAAAAATAATGCTTATCGGTCATGGCCACCAGAGGGCCCAAATTGATACTCCTCCTCTGATATCTCTATGTAAAAGATAAGTAAGTAAGATAACTACAATACAACTATTAGGCAGTCTGTTAGATATATGTGTGAAGTATAGTAACAGTATCTATAGTTGATGTACTTTTATAAGTGCATAAATAAACTTATCGATGATATTTGTTCATATGTATTCAAAATCCTATATATAACTGTAGTTTACCATCAATAACTGTTGATGGCGTTAATGCTCTTCCTTTTAAGCTTATAAAGTAATATACAATCTGGAGTCCTATATATATATTGAGTGGAAAGACAACACTGAAGGAATTGACATCATTTTACCTGTATCGCAAAGTACTTAAACAAAACTGAAGGATAACTTCATTTTACCTGTATCGCAAAGTACTTAAACAAAACTGAAGGATAACTTCATTTTACCTGTATCGCAAAGTACTTAAACAAAACTGAAGGATAACTTCATTTTACCTGTATCGCAAAGTACTTAAACAAAACTGAAGGATAACTTCATTTTACCTGTATCGCAAAGTACTTAAACAAAACTGAAGGATAACTTCATTTTACCTGTATCGCAAAGTACTTAAACAAAACTGAAGGATAACTTCATTTTACCTGTATCGCAAAGTACTTTAACAAAACTGAAGGAATTGACTTCATTTTACCTGTATCGCAAAGTACTTAAACAAAACTGAAGGATAACTTCATTTTAACTGTATCGCAAAGTACTTCAACAAAACTGAAGGAATTGACGTGGTCAATATCGGCAATACCCGTACAGACCGGAATAGATCGGACCAGTTCGGATACTTCCGAGCTATTTTAAACGTGTACACGCTAAAAATCAAACATTTTTTTTTGTATTTTAAGTTAATTGTTAAATAACTTTGCGAATACAAACTTCACGAAAGTCTGTAAATACCGAAAGTTTAAAACTTAGAGAGGCGGAGAAAAATATGTAGAACACTTTAAATACTTTTTCTATGCCAAAAATACAACAAGTCACAGACAATACAACTTTAATGGAGTGCTTACTTAGTGAAGTATTTGAAAAAATTTAATGAGACTTTCTTCAAATTCCATATAAAATGTTCAGGTGGTTATTTTGTAGTATACTGGGATGATGGGTCCATATAAAATGCTGACAGGCGATAATATTATAGTATACTACGGCGGAGTATTAGGGCCACTACACTGTAGATATTTTTTTATCTTATACATATATACGTACAAGGTACTATATTGTACGTGCAACTTAGTATCTTGTACGTACAAGTTAGTATCTTATACGTACAAGGTACTATATTGTACGTGCAACTTAGTATCTTGTACGTACAAGTTAGTATCTTATACGTACAAGGTACTATATTGTACGTGCAACTTAGTATCTTGTACGTACAACTTAGTATCTTGTACGTACGAGATAGTATCTTGTACGTACAAGATAGTATCTTGTACGTACAGCTTAGTATCTTGTACGTACAACTTATTTTGTATTTTTTTCCAAATTTTGCATATAACACACTTACAAATACATGGGACATCTACATAAACTTGACATGACATATACATTACATTTCTATCAAAAGGAAAAAAAAAACCCATAGGAAACATAAAATAGCATGCTGAGTAAGATGAATTTGAAAATTACTATATTGGATAAATTAGTTTTGTCGACTATTAATCTTATAGGGAAAAAAATATTTGTATGTGTATTTTGATTGATTTATGAACAATTATATATATGATGAATAATAATATTGGTAAGGGGAGGTAACCAATATTCATTTTACTCAGCAGCTATAAAGACAGGGGGAAAAAAGAACAAAAACAACAAAAAAGTCATACATACTACACAATAATGAATAGGAGCCTATAGGTATAAGTACATGTATATGTAGACAGCATATTGATTTTCAAAGCAAGAGATAGATAGAGAAATCATGAACTGAAGATGGTTTGCCAGCCTTCCCATAATTTGTTGAAGTGATCCATACTAATATTTTTCTGTGCAATTGTTTTCTCAATATTAAATTGATATATCAAATATTTTTAATATCATTGAAAGTAAGCTTATTACCTTTCCTGGAAGAAACATAGGTAAGGTAATTTGTATGAAGTATTAAAAATTTCAGAGGAAAGTAAGTTTGATAACTGTTGTTTTTCCCCGAATAGGATTGACATAAGATCTAGCTCTACATTTTTATCGATTGTATTTTTAATCCATCTAATTAGGTGTTGCCAAAGAATTTTAGTTTCATCACATTCCCAAAATAAATGTACGATGCTTTCAGTTTCTATTTTACAAAAATTACATTTGTTGCAATTATTTACTCCAATGTTTTTAAGTACATATTTAGGGGAAAAATTCTGTGTTGCAGCCTACAACTTAGTTTCTTGTACGTACAACTTAGTATCTTAGTATCTTGTACGTACAACTTAGTATCTTAGTATCTTGTACGTACAACTTAGTATCTTAGTATCTTGTACGTTCAACTTAGTATCTTAGTATCTTGTACGTACAACTTAGTATCTTAGTATCTTGTACGTTCAAAATTAAAAATAATAATAAAAAACATGTAGTACGCCGCCGTAGTATACTGTCTGTGGTATGCAATTCTGAACGAGTTATTTCCCTTTGTCCCTTGTTGAGAAGTATGTACGAATATAGGTACCCGGTCTACTACACCTTTCAGCCGGGAATAATTTTATTTATTTTTGTCCAAAAGAAACATAACGACAATTCTTAAGAGCTATACCACTTCGTAGAAACAATATATATCTAGATACTATTATGAAAGACCACATTTTTTCAATTTGAAAAAAAAAATCAATTGTGTAGTCAATAATAGGTTACTTTCAGCATTTACAATATTTTGTAAACCCCCACCCCGATCGCGCCAGACACCCATAGGAGGAGAATAATTCAACACACAAGCATATATTCTTTAAATACCTTTTTCACATGTCATTAAATATAATCTCTGTACACATCTATAGACAGTGATGTCGCTAAAAGGAAATTAATGAATATGCAAATTGGCCAAATTGGCGTGCGAGCGCCGAATGCGCGATATTTAGGTGTTTGAGGGCCTCCCCCGGGAAAAATATTACGATTTAGAATGGCTGAGATGAGTGTTCCGATGTATTAGAATGATTTTGCCAACGCCGAAGACGCGAGATTTTGGTGGTTGGGGGGTCCGGGGGTCTCCTCCGGGAAAAAATATTACGATTGAGAAAATGGCTGAGATGAGTTTTACGATGCATTTTGATGAATTTGCGAGCGCCCTTAGGCGCGAGATTTTGGTGTTTCGGGGGTCCGGGGGTGTCCCCCGAGAAAAAATATTACGATTTAGAATGGCTGAAATTAGTTTTACGATGTATTTTAATGATTTTAAAGCATTCTTAACATGGTTATTTTTTAATTTAAAGTTACCTAGCTGCATTTAGAAATGATAATTGTGAATGTCGTCATATCATTATGCAACCCTGCTCGATCTGCATACCGGCTTCACACCATAGGCATATTGTTGCGTAACTCAAAATAATAATGAATTAATTGTCTTGCTAAGACATATAAACAAAATAATATTTTAAGAGAGACTTCTTGAAATAATAGAATCCCTTGGTGGACATGTTTAGTCTAGTTCATGTGTATTGAATCTTTACTATTAAAGGTTTGAACATTTTGTGCTTGAACGTTTTAGGAAATGCGCTGCGCAGTGGAAAATTTTCTAAAATTAAGTACGAAAAATGTGCAGGAGGACCCTTTTTCTTTCAAATGTGCGTTTTTAGAACATTTCAGTCGGCGAAAATGGGGGGAAGGGGGCAAAAAGACATGTTAGTATTATAGTATTTACGATAAATGTTCCACACATCGAAACAAGGACGTATATCACTCATAAATCCTTGGTCGAAAATAAAACCCGTTTTCGACTTACAATAGCTCTGACAATGTATATTGTTATTAGTATACATGTATATACAAGGATTTATAAGTTACATTTTCGACGAATACGTCGCGAGCGATTTTGTGTTTGTGCACTGGCCGTGACGATGGGCGACGACTGATTTTCCTTTGTCAAAGTCAAAGACAATTATCCGTATATATCAGTCTCTAATAGCGGGTCCGTTTGACTTACCAGCGTGCTTTAATACCTACATTGTATGCTGTGATGTAGCTTACAGTGCCAGGCTTAATACCGTCTTAAATACTTTCTGAAGCGGACTGCCATTTCATTTGCTGTCATAGTTTTTTAATGAAATTTTAAGACATTTCTTTTAAATCTTCCGTTCTTAAAACCAGAAACAAATATATATATAGGCTATATGTTTCTGTTAAAAAAGGGAATAGTCACCCTGAAATTTAATGCTTTACATTGGTGTTTCTATTTGTTGAGAAAAAATGGTTTTTATTCCCGGTTTGAAGGCGTCTCGCGTTGTGTTTAGTAGTGTAAAGAGACCGTGACAAACCCTTCTCACTTATAAATCCTTGGTACAAACATATGTACATTATTACTTTGATGTAGGTCGAAATCTCTGATATTGTCATTCGTACAGTACTAAAATTATATAATAATATAAGGCATATGGGCCTATGAGCCTGTAGCTAGTTGTGGTCATTTTCACATTCGTTTGTCTATTTTTCTGTGTTATATATAACAACACTAATAAAAACAATACCAGCAAGTTTAGATGTATTTTGTCAGAAACACATTCAAGAAGCGCTAGCCTTGCCGACCGATAAAATTGGCGCCAGCACGATTATTGATCATCGAGTTAAAAGGGAGTTAACTCGAATGGCAGGTGCTCGGAGTTTTCGCATCCAATCACATCAACCGGTAGCCTGTGACGTCACAGGTCATGGTTAATGGCGGATTTTAGATGTACGAGACTCCGATGTAACGTGAGAGCAACAGATACACCGACAACAAGTCAGTTGTTTAGTTTTACAAGTAAGTAACAACTTCTTATTTACAAAACCTTTAAGACATACCACATTGTAGGTCTACAAGTGGCTGATTTACAACATAAACCGTCTAAGTTTACCGGGCCCTGCATTGTTTATGTTTTGTGAAGCAGGTGGTTTCGGGTTTTCTCGGTGAGTGAAAATGGACTAAGTAAAGAAATGGGACACACACTGGAGTGTTTAGACCAGTCACATTTCGTATGGGTTATATTATGTAGCATAAAGGCCTATACTGTTGGTTTAAATGGAACAAGTTAGGCCAGAATGTAAACATTACCGATTTGACCAACATGGTACTGTTATGAATTCTGTTCTACAAAGAAAAGGGTTTAACTGGGTTGATGCGAGAGTGCGAGATTTAAATTATATAGAGACTTACAAATGTCTAACCAAAAGCGTTAATCATATATAAGTCCTAAAATCAAGAAGAGTTCCAGAGCTAGGGTCGACTGTATGTGTTAGTGTTTAGTCAGATCTTTGATAAATATTCCACTTAAACATTTGTATGTCATAACCAGTGCTCGGTAAATCGTTACAGTTGTTTACTTTATATTATTTAAAGATAAAACATTCATTATCTGTAAAGCTTTGGCAGAATAGGGGGGTTTCGAGACCCCAGAACAACATGTTTAAAGTAAAATGTGCTGTTGATTAGTCCCACCATCTGATGATTATGACGACATCATTTAAACATCAGAAAATTGGACTAATCGACGATAAATTGTATTTTATACATGTAGCGGGATTGGACTGGGTCGATCATCGGTGACCAGGTAGCTCAGTGGGTAGAGCACTCGGCTAGTATTCTGAGGGTCCCGGGTCCGAATCCCGGTCTGGCCGCTACATTTTCTCCTCTCCTGTTACAAAATTGGCGCCCAACTAAATAACCCACGGTGGTGGTGTTTGGAAGGGTCTCGTGTGTCTTCGAGGGCGAAGACTTCGAGAAAGGAGGGAGGAGTGTAGCGGGATTGGACTGGGTCGATCATCGGTGACCAGGTAGCTCAGTCGGTAGAGCACTCGGCTAGTATTCTGAGAGTCCCGGGTTCGAATCCCGGTCTGGCCGCTACATTTTCTCCTCTCCTGTTATACACACGCCGTTTTGGGATCTAAGTCAAAACCCCCTGGATCGATCATCTGTGAATGATCAGGTAGCACAGAGGTTGAGCTTTCGGCTAGTGTTTGGAGGTCCTGGGCTTGAATCCTGGTCTGGCCGCTACATGTTTTCCTCACCTGTTACAGTAGCATTACATGTAGGAAGGCTCCCCAGGAATTCGTAATAACTAAGGGACTGTATAGATCTACATAATTAATATTTACTCGTTTCGGGTGTCCCTGCTTTGAAGTTATTGCGGTTAAGCCAAGAAAATCTTTTTCAACAATGATTTAATCCACAAGCTGGAACAGCCATAAATACATTTTGACGGTGCATGGGTTATCATTTTCCACATTAAATGTCCACAACCTTTTTAAAATAAAAATTGAATGTTTTTGATACAAACAATACTAACAGAATAAATACTGGTATATATTGATGGCCTCACATTAGGTAACAACACCAAACAAATGCAAGTTTTATCTTATATCTATATCAACAGTTAGGATACATTTCGCTGTTTTGCGGTCTGGCGGAGTAATTAGTAGTCTCGACTAACAAGCTGGAATTAGGACGACAATATGTCATGCAGGAGACATAAGACGATTGACCCGCAGGGCTTTTTCTCACTGCTTTGGGAATGGGGCCTGTGGCTTTGATTTTGGGAAAATGTGCGACAAAACAAGGATTTCGGGAAAATTATGAAATATGAAATAAAGCATAACAAATAAGATTTTTTATTTCAAGTGTAGTTTATGTACTTTTTTGAATCCAATTCATAAATATTTAAAGTCTTAACCAACTAAGTTCATGTAATATTTTTGGATAGCTTTCAAGAAATTTTGATTTTGGGAAATTTAAGGCTTGAATTGGGAAAAATTTAGAGGTTTTGCCTTGGGGAATGGGGCCGAATTTCGGCCCCAAATCATGTTGAAAAAAAGCCCTGACCCGTGTTATGATAATTAACATTTAATTCATTTCAAGTCAGTTGTTTAGAAGGTGATATCAATGATAAGTGTAGGATTAACTGTAAGCTTATCCATATGCTTTTTAATTTTTATTAATGAAAATGTTTTGTTTTCAGAACGTGGAACGGTTAAATTATGCAACTGGTGAATTAAAACCCGATGCAAGGACTGACGTCAGAATGAGTTATGGTGAAAATACAACCAGGACCTAAGAACATCAGTATGGAGTTACCTGTCATAGTGGTGATGGGAAATACAACACAGGTCTAAAGGCTGACGTCAGTATGGAGTTACCTGTCATAGTGGTGAGTGGGGAAATACAACACAGGACCTAAAGGCTGACGTCAGTATGGAGTTACCAGTCATAGTGGTGAGTGGGGAAATACAACACAGGGTCTAAAGGCTGACATCAGTATGGAGTTACCTGTCATAGTGGTGAGTGGGGAAATACAACACAGGGTCTAAAGGCTGACGTCAGTATGGAGTTACCTGTCATAGTGGTGAGTGGGGAAATACAACACAGGGTCTAAAGGCTGACGTCAGTATGGAGTTACCTGTCATAGTGGTGAGTGGGGAAATACAACACAGGACCTAAAGGCTGACGTCAGTATGGAGTTACCTGTCATAGTGGTGAGTGGGGAAATACAACACAGGGTCTAAAGGCTGACGTCAGTATGGAGTTACCTGTCATAGTGGTGAGTGGGGAAATACAACACAGGGTCTAAAGGCTGACGTCAGTATGGAGTTACCTGTCATAGTGGTGAGTGGGGAAATACAACACAGGGTCTAAAGGCTGACATCAGTATGGAGTTACCTGTCATAGTGGTGAGTGGGGAAATACAACACAGGGTCTAAAGGCTGACGTCAGTATGGAGTTACCTGTCATAGTGGTGAGTGGGGAAATACAACACAGGGTCAAAGGCTGACGTCAGTATGGAGTTACCTGTCATAGTGGTGAGTGGGGAAATACAACACAGGGTCTAAAGGCTGACATCAGTATGGAGTTACCTGTCATAGTGGTGAGTGGGGAAATACAACACAGGGTCTAAAGGCTGACGTCAGTATGGAGTTACCTGTCATAGTGGTGAGTGGGGAAATACAACACAGGGTCTAAAGGCTGACATCAGTATGGAGTTACCTGTCATAGTGGTGAGTGGGGAAATACAACACAGGGTCTAAAGGCTGACGTCAGTATGGAGTTACCTGTCATAGTGGTGAGTGGGGAAATACAACACAGGGTCTAAAGGCTGACGTCAGTATGGAGTTACCTGTCATAGTGGTGAGTGGGGAAATACAACACAGGGTCTAAAGGCTGACGTCAGTATGGAGTTACCTGTCATAGGAGTGTCATAGTGGAGTGGGGAAATACAACACAGGGTCCTAAAGGCTGACGTCAGTATGGAGTTACCTGTCATAGTGGTGAGTGGGGAAATACAACACAGGGTCTAAAGGCTGACATCAGTATGGAGTTACCTGTCATAGTGGTGAGTGGGGAAATACAACACAGGGTCTAAAGGCTGACATCAGTATGGAGTTACCTGTCATAGTGGTGAGTGGGGAAATACAACACAGGGTCTAAAGGCTGACATCAGTATGGAGTTACCTGTCATAGTGGTGAGTGGGGAAATACAACACAGGGTCCTAAAGGCTGACATCAGTATGGAGTTACCTGTCATAGTGGTGAGTGGGGAAATACAACACAGGGTCTAAAGGCTGACGTCAGTATGGAGTTACCTGTCATAGTGGTGAGTGGGGAAATACAACACAGGGTCTAAAGGCTGACATCAGTATGGAGTTACCTGTCATAGTGGTGAGTGGGGAAATACAACACAGGGTCTAAAGGCTGACATCAGTATGGAGTTACCTGTCATAGTGGTGAGTGGGGAAATACAACACAGGGTCTAAAGGCTGACATCAGTATGGAGTTACCTGTCATAGTGGTGAGTGGGGAAATACAACACAGGGTCTAAAGGCTGACATCAGTATGGAGTTACCTGTCATAGTGGTGAGTGGGGAAATACAACACAGGGTCTAAAGGCTGACATCAGTATGGAGTTACCTGTCATAGTGGTGAGTGGGGAAATACAACACAGGGTCTAAAGGCTGACATCAGTATGGAGTTACCTGTCATAGTGGTGAGTGGGGAAATACAACACAGGGTCCTAAAGGCTGACATCAGTATGGAGTTACCTGTCATAGTGGTGAGTGGGGAAATACAACACAGGGTCTAAAGGCTGACATCAGTATGGAGTTACCTGTCATAGTGGTGAGTGGGGAAATACAACACAGGGTCTAAAGGCTGACGTCAGTATGGAGTTACCTGTCATAGTGGTGAGTGGGGAAATACAACACAGGGTCTAAAGGCTGACGTCAGTATGGAGTTACCTGTCATAGTGGTGAGTGGGGAAATACAACACAGGGTCTAAAGGCTGACGTCAGTATGGAGTTACCTGTCATAGTGGTGAGTGGGGAAATACAACACAGGGTCCTAAAGGCTGACGTCAGTATGGAGTTACCTGTCATAGTGGTGAGTGGGGAAATACAACACAGGGTCTAAAGGCTGACGTCAGTATGGAGTTACCTGTCATAGTGGTGAGTGGGGAAATACAACACAGGGTCTAAAGGCTGACGTCAGTATGGAGTTACCTGTCATAGTGGTGAGTGGGGAAATACAACACAGGGTCCTAAAGGCTGACATCAGTATGGAGTTACCTGTCATAGTGGTGAGTGGGGAAATACAACACAGGACCTAAAGGCTGACGTCAGTATGGAGTTACCTGTCATAGTGGTGAGTGGGGAAATACAACACAGGGTCTAAAGGCTGACGTCAGTATGGAGTTACCTGTCATAGTGGTGAGTGGGGAAATACAACACAGGGTCTAAAGGCTGACGTCAGTATGGAGTTACCTGTCATAGTGGTGAGTGGGGAAATACAACACAGGGTCTAAAGGCTGACATCAGTATGGAGTTACCTGTCATAGTGGTGAGTGGGGAAATACAACACAGGGTCTAAAGGCTGACGTCAGTATGGAGTTACCTGTCATAGTGGTGAGTGGGGAAATACAACACAGGACCTAAAGGCTGACATCAGTATGGAGTTACCTGTCATAGTGGTGAGTGGGGAAATACAACACAGGGTCTAAAGGCTGACATCAGTATGGAGTTACCTGTCATAGTGGTGAGTGGGGAAATACAACACAGGGTCTAAAGGCTGACGTCAGTATGGAGTTACCTGTCATAGTGGTGAGTGGGGAAATACAACACAGGGTCTAAAGGCTGACATCAGTATGGAGTTACCTGTCATAGTGGTGAGTGGGGAAATACAACACAGGGTCTAAAGGCTGACGTCAGTATGGAGTTACCTGTCATAGTGGTGAGTGGGGAAATACAACACAGGGTCTAAAGGCTGACGTCAGTATGGAGTTACCTGTCATAGTGGTGAGTGGGGAAATACAACACAGGGTCTAAAGGCTGACGTCAGTATGGAGTTACCTGTCATAGTGGTGAGTGGGGAAATACAACACAGGGTCTAAAGGCTGACGTCAGTATGGAGTTACCTGTCATAGTGGTGAGTGGGGAAATACAACACAGGGTCTAAAGGCTGACATCAGTATGGAGTTACCTGTCATAGTGGTGAGTGGGGAAATACAACACAGGGTCTAAAGGCTGACATCAGTATGGAGTTACCTGTCATAGTGGTGAGTGGGGAAATACAACACAGGGTCTAAAGGCTGACATCAGTATGGAGTTACCTGTCATAGTGGTGAGTGGGGAAATACAACACAGGGTCTAAAGGCTGACGTCAGTATGGAGTTACCTGTCATAGTGGTGAGTGGGGAAATACAACACAGGGTCTAAAGGCTGACGTCAGTATGGAGTTACCTGTCATAGTGGTGAGTGGGGAAATACAACACAGGGTCTAAAGGCTGACATCAGTATGGAGTTACCTGTCATAGTGGTGAGTGGGGAAATACAACACAGGACCTAAAGGCTGACGTCAGTATGGAGTTACCTGTCATAGTGGTGAGTGGGGAAATACAACACAGGGTCTAAAGGCTGACGTCAGTATGGAGTTACCTGTCATAGTGGTGAGTGGGGAAATACAACACAGGGTCTAAAGGCTGACGTCAGTATGGAGTTACCTGTCATAGTGGTGAGTGGGGAAATACAACACAGGGTCTAAAGGCTGACGTCAGTATGGAGTTACCTGTCATAGTGGTGAGTGGGGAAATACAACACAGGACCTAAAGGCTGACATCAGTATGGAGTTACCTGTCATAGTGGTGAGTGGGGAAATACAACACAGGGTCTAAAGGCTGACGTCAGTATGGAGTTACCTGTCATAGTGGTGAGTGGGGAAATACAACACAGGACCTAAAGGCTGACGTCAGTATGGAGTTACCTGTCATAGTGGTGAGTGGGGAAATACAACACAGGGTCTAAAGGCTGACGTCAGTATGGAGTTACCTGTCATAGTGGTGAGTGGGGAAATACAACACAGGGTCTAAAGGCTGACGTCAGTATGGAGTTACCTGTCATAGTGGTGAGTGGGGAAATACAACACAGGGTCTAAAGGCTGACGTCAGTATGGAGTTACCTGTCATAGTGGTGAGTGGGGAAATACAACACAGGGTCTAAAGGCTGACGTCAGTATGGAGTTACCTGTCATAGTGGTGAGTGGGGAAATACAACACAGGGTCTAAAGGCTGACATCAGTATGGAGTTACCTGTCATAGTGGTGAGTGGGGAAATACAACACAGGACCTAAAGGCTGACGTCAGTATGGAGTTACCTGTCATAGTGGTGAGTGGGGAAATACAACACAGGACCTAAAGGCTGACGTCAGTATGGAGTTACCTGTCATAGTGGTGAGTGGGGAAATACAACACAGGGTCCTAAAGGCTGACGTCAGTATGGAGTTACCTGTCATAGTGGTGAGTGGGGAAATACAACACAGGGTCTAAAGGCTGACGTCAGTATGGAGTTACCTGTCATAGTGGTGAGTGGGGAAATACAACACAGGGTCTAAAGGCTGACGTCAGTATGGAGTTACCTGTCATAGTGGTGAGTGGGGAAATACAACACAGGGTCTAAAGGCTGACGTCAGTATGGAGTTACCTGTCATAGTGGTGAGTGGGGAAATACAACACAGGACCTAAAGGCTGACGTCAGTATGGAGTTACCTGTCATAGTGGTGAGTGGGGAAATACAACACAGGGTCTAAAGGCTGACGTCAGTATGGAGTTACCTGTCATAGTGGTGAGTGGGGAAATACAACACAGGACCTAAAGGCTGACGTCAGTATGGAGTTACCTGTCATAGTGGTGAGTGGGGAAATACAACACAGGGTCTAAAGGCTGACGTCAGTATGGAGTTACCTGTCATAGTGGTGAGTGGGGAAATACAACACAGGACCTAAAGGCTGACGTCAGTATGGAGTTACCTGTCATAGTGGTGAGTGGGGAAATACAACACAGGGTCTAAAGGCTGACATCAGTATGGAGTTACCTGTCATAGTGGTGAGTGGGGAAATACAACACAGGGTCTAAAGGCTGACGTCAGTATGGAGTTACCTGTCATAGTGGTGAGTGGGGAAATACAACACAGGGTCTAAAGGCTGACGTCAGTATGGAGTTACCTGTCATAGTGGTGAGTGGGGAAATACAACACAGGACTAAAGGCTGACGTCAGTATGGAGTTACCTGTCAAGTGGTGAGTGGGGAAATACAACACAGGTCTAAAGGCTGACGTCAGTATGGAGTTACCTGTCATAGTGGTGAGTGGGGAAATACAACACAGGGTCTAAAGGCTGACGTCAGTATGGAGTTACCTGTCATAGTGGTGAGTGGGGAAATACAACACAGGACCTAAAGGCTGACGTCAGTATGGAGTTACCTGTCATAGTGGTGAGTGGGGAAATACAACACAGGGTCTAAAGGCTGACGTCAGTATGGAGTTACCTGTCATAGTGGTGAGTGGGGAAATACAACACAGGACCTAAAGGCTGACGTCAGTATGGAGTTACCTGTCATAGTGGTGAGTGGGGAAATACAACACAGGGTCTAAAGGCTGACATCAGTATGGAGTTACCTGTCATAGTGGTGAGTGGGGAAATACAACACAGGGTCTAAAGGCTGACGTCAGTATGGAGTTACCTGTCATAGTGGTGAGTGGGGAAATACAACACAGGACCTAAAGGCTGACGTCAGTATGGAGTTACCTGTCATAGTGGTGAGTGGGGAAATACAACACAGGGTCTAAAGGCTGACGTCAGTATGGAGTTACCTGTCATAGTGGTGAGTGGGGAAATACAACACAGGACCTAAAGGCTGACGTCAGTATGGAGTTACCTGTCATAGTGGTGAGTGGGGAAATACAACACAGGACCTAAAGGCTGACGTCAGTATGGAGTTACCTGTCATAGTGGTGAGTGGGGAAATACAACACAGGGTCTAAAGGCTGACATCAGTATGGAGTTACCTGTCATAGTGGTGAGTGGGGAAATACAACACAGGGTCTAAAGGCTGACATCAGTATGGAGTTACCTGTCATAGTGGTGAGTGGGGAAATACAACACAGGACCTAAAGGCTGACGTCAGTATGGAGTTACCTGTCATAGTGGTGAGTGGGGAAATACAACACAGGGTCTAAAGGCTGACGTCAGTATGGAGTTACCTGTCATAGTGGTGAGTGGGGAAATACAACACAGGGTCTAAAGGCTGACGTCAGTATGGAGTTACCTGTCATAGTGGTGAGTGGGGAAATACAACACAGGGTCTAAAGGCTGACGTCAGTATGGAGTTACCTGTCATAGTGGTGAGTGGGGAAATACAACACAGGACCTAAAGGCTGACGTCAGTATGGAGTTACCTGTCATAGTGGTGAGTGGGGAAATACAACACAGGGCCTAAAGGCTGACATCAGTATGGAGTTACCTGTCATAGTGGTGAGTGGGGAAATACAACACAGGGTCCTAAAGGCTGACGTCAGTATGGAGTTACCTGTCATAGTGGTGAGTGGGGAAATACAACACAGGGTCTAAAGGCTGACGTCAGTATGGAGTTACCTGTCATAGTGGTGAGTGGGGAAATACAACACAGGACCTAAAGGCTGACGTCAGTATGGAGTTACCTGTCATAGTGGTGAGTGGGGAAATACAACACAGGGTCTAAAGGCTGACATCAGTATGGAGTTACCTGTCATAGTGGTGAGTGGGGAAATACAACACAGGACCTAAAGGCTGACGTCAGTATGGAGTTACCTGTCATAGTGGTGAGTGGGGAAATACAACACAGGGTCTAAAGGCTGACGTCAGTATGGAGTTACCTGTCATAGTGGTGAGTGGGGAAATACAACACAGGACCTAAAGGCTGACGTCAGTATGGAGTTACCTGTCATAGTGGTGAGTGGGGAAATACAACACAGGGTCTAAAGGCTGACGTCAGTATGGAGTTACCTGTCATAGTGGTGAGTGGGGAAATACAACACAGGACCTAAAGGCTGACGTCAGTATGGAGTTACCTGTCATAGTGGTGAGTGGGGAAATACAACACAGGGTCTAAAGGCTGACGTCAGTATGGAGTTACCTGTCATAGTGGTGAGTGGGGAAATACAACACAGGACTAAAGGCTGACGTCAGTATGGAGTTACCTGTCATAGTGGTGAGTGGGGAAATACAACACAGGGTCTAAAGGCTGACGTCAGTATGGAGTTACCTGTCATAGTGGTGAGTGGGGAAATACAACACAGGGTCTAAAGGCTGACGTCAGTATGGAGTTACCTGTCATAGTGGTGAGTGGGGAAATACAACACAGGACCTAAAGGCTGACGTCAGTATGGAGTTACCTGTCATAGTGGTGAGTGGGGAAATACAACACAGGGTCTAAAGGCTGACGTCAGTATGGAGTTACCTGTCATAGTGGTGAGTGGGGAAATACAACACAGGACCTAAAGGCTGACGTCAGTATGGAGTTACCTGTCATAGTGGTGAGTGGGGAAATACAACACAGGACCTAAAGGCTGACATCAGTATGGAGTTACCTGTCATAGTGGTGAGTGGGGAAATACAACACAGGACCTAAAGGCTGACGTCAGTATGGAGTTACCTGTCATAGTGGTGAGTGGGGAAATACAACACAGGACCTAAAGGCTGACGTCAGTATGGAGTTACCTGTCATAGTGGTGAGTGGGGAAATACAACACAGGACCTAAAGGCTGACGTCAGTATGGAGTTACCTGTCATAGTGGTGAGTGGGGAAATACAACACAGGACCTAAAGGCTGACGTCAGTATGGAGTTACCTGTCATAGTGGTGAGTGGGGAAATACAACACAGGGTCTAAAGGCTGACGTCAGTATGGAGTTACCTGTCATAGTGGTGAGTGGGGAAATACAACACAGGGTCTAAAGGCTGACGTCAGTATGGAGTTACCTGTCATAGTGGTGAGTGGGGAAATACAACACAGGGTCTAAAGGCTGACGTCAGTATGGAGTTACCTGTCATAGTGGTGAGTGGGGAAATACAACACAGGGTCTAAAGGCTGACGTCAGTATGGAGTTACCTGTCATAGTGGTGAGTGGGGAAATACAACACAGGACCTAAAGGCTGACGTCAGTATGGAGTTACCTGTCATAGTGGTGAGTGGGGAAATACAACACAGGGTCTAAAGGCTGACGTCAGTATGGAGTTACCTGTCATAGTGGTGAGTGGGGAAATACAACACAGGGTCTAAAGGCTGACATCAGTATGGAGTTACCTGTCATAGTGGTGAGTGGGGAAATACAACACAGGGTCTAAAGGCTGACGTCAGTATGGAGTTACCTGTCATAGTGGTGAGTGGGGAAATACAACACAGGACCTAAAGGCTGACGTCAGTATGGAGTTACCTGTCATAGTGGTGAGTGGGGAAATACAACACAGGGTCCTAAAGGCTGACGTCAGTATGGAGTTACCTGTCATAGTGGTGAGTGGGGAAATACAACACAGGACCTAAAGGCTGCATCAGTATGGAGTTACCTGTCATAGTGGTGAGTGGGGAAATACAACACAGGGTCTAAAGGCTGACGTCAGTATGGAGTTACCTGTCATAGTGGTGAGTGGGGAAATACAACACAGGACCTAAAGGCTGACGTCAGTATGGAGTTACCTGTCATAGTGGTGAGTGGGGAAATACAACACAGGGTCCTAAAGGCTGACGTCAGTATGGAGTTACCTGTCATAGTGGTGAGTGGGGAAATACAACACAGGACCTAAAGGCTGACGTCAGTATGGAGTTACCTGTCATAGTGGTGAGTGGGGAAATACAACACAGGGTCTAAAGGCTGACGTCAGTATGGAGTTACCTGTCATAGTGGTGAGTGGGGAAATACAACACAGGGTCTAAAGGCTGACGTCAGTATGGAGTTACCTGTCATAGTGGTGAGTGGGGAAATACAACACAGGGTCTAAAGGCTGACGTCAGTATGGAGTTACCTGTCATAGTGGTGAGTGGGGAAATACAACACAGGACCTAAAGGCTGACGTCAGTATGGAGTTACCTGTCATAGTGGTGAGTGGGGAAATACAACACAGGGACCTAAAGGCTGACGTCAGTATGGAGTTACCTGTCATAGTGGTGAGTGGGGAAATACAACACAGGACCTAAAGGCTGACATCAGTATGGAGTTACCTGTCATAGTGGTGAGTGGGGAAATACAACACAGGGTCTAAAGGCTGACATCAGTATGGAGTTACCTGTCATAGTGGTGAGTGGGGAAATACAACACAGGACCTAAAGGCTGACGTCAGTATGGAGTTACCTGTCATAGTGGTGAGTGGGGAAATACAACACAGGGTCTAAAGGCTGACGTCAGTATGAGTTACCTGTCATAGTGGTGGTGGGGATGGAGTTGGAGTTACCTGTCATAGTGGTGAGTGGGGAAATACAACACAGGACCTAAAGGCTGACGTCAGTATGGAGTTACCTGTCATAGTGGTGAGTGGGGAAATACAACACAGGGTCTAAAGGCTGACGTCAGTATGGAGTTACCTGTCATAGTGGTGAGTGGGGAAATACAACACAGGGTCTAAAGGCTGACGTCAGTATGGAGTTACCTGTCATAGTGGTGAGTGGGGAAATACAACACAGGACCTAAAGGCTGACGTCAGTATGGAGTTACCTGTCATAGTGGTGAGTGGGGAAATACAACACAGGACCTAAAGGCTGACGTCAGTATGGAGTTACCTGTCATAGTGGTGAGTGGGGAAATACAACACAGGACCTAAAGGGTGACATCAGTATGGAGTTAGTATTATTATATTTATACATCAAGATTTCGGAAATTCATTTGATTTCATTGTTATTTTTCTGTTTCTGCTGTGTGTTGTTCTTGCAGTACTTTTGATTTGAGTACCTTGATTTGTTTCTTAACTTTTGATTTGAGTACCTCGATATGTTTCTGAAATGTAATGAGCCTTTAGCTATACACCATTTATAAATAATACATATGATAAGCAGATGATTGTTAGGTTTGCTTTAACACTGTGGACATCTCACAAGTGAATGAATAGTAATTACACAAAATATCACAACTGTATTCTGGTGCTGTCTCAATCACAACAACGTGCTGTTTATTGATTGGCCGAGGACACATAACTCATTAAGTCAGCATGTAGGTGCTAAACCGAGTACGACTAGTGAGTCATAACTCATCAATGAATCTGATACCCTGACCTTGACCTCAACATCACCTATATCTTAGTGCAGGTCGCAGGAATCAATACCAGAGAGAGAAATTATAAAGTGACTTCTGCAGGTATGTTTTCGTGTTGTTGTGTGCTGGTAATAAAGTGACTTCTGCAGGTATGTTTTCGTGTTGTTGTGTGCTGGTAACTACCAGATTCCGATACATGTTATTGTACTTACGCTGGTCGAGTGACAATTGATTTTAAATGATTAGACTGTGCTCAATAAGACAGAATTGTCTTTGCATTACGTATAAGAGGAATAAAAATAATATCCAAATCAATTTTTTTCTATGGCATCAGTTTGATATAGGTGATTGGACTGAAGGATTGAATCTTGCTTTGGTCAATTTCATGAAATTGGCCAATGCAACATATGCATTCAGTAGTTATATTTTAATATTAATATATCGGAGCTCCTTGTACAATCATGTAGATTGGATCCCGGAGTTCCTTGTACATGTTTAAAGTTATATGTGCCGTATTTTTCATACTTACGAATCAAGATGAGCTTTTAATATGTTATTCATCACCAAAAATTACCAACTTTTTGAAAATTACAGTGCTTTCAATGCATAGGTTTTAATTTTACATGTACAAATAAGAGCTGCAAACGATTTTTGGCAGTACTGCCAAAAATCATTTATTTACATCAATAGTGAAGTGAAATGAGTACATACGGTGAGACCATGAAGCCAAATTGTGGTCTACAATTTCATTACACATTTTTACAATGTTTTTAGTAATTATAAAATCAATACCAGAGAGAGATTCGTGTTGTTGTGTGCTGGTAACTACCAGATTCCGATACATGTTATTGTACTTACGCTGGTCGAGTGACAATTGATTTTAAATGATTAGACTGTGCTCAATAAGACAGAATTGTCTTTGCATTACGTATAAGAGGAATAAAAATAATATCCAAATCAATTTTTTTCTATGGCATCAGTTTGATATAGGTGATTGGACTGAAGGATTGAATCTTGCTTTGGTCAATTTCATGAAATTGGCCAATGCAACATATGCATTCAGTAGTTATATTTTAATATTAATATATCGGAGCTCCTTGTACAATCATGTAGATTGGATCCCGGAGTTCCTTGTACATGTTTAAAGTTATATGTGCCGTATTTTTCATACTTACGAATCAAGATGAGCTTTTAATATGTTATTCATCACCAAAAATTACCAACTTTTTGAAAATTACAGTGCTTTCAATGCATAGGTTTTAATTTTACATGTACAAATAAGAGCTGAAAATGATTTTTGGCAGTACTGCCAAAAATCATTTATTTACATCAATAGTGAAGTGAAATGAGTACATACGGTGAGACCATGAAGCCAAATTGTGGTCTACAATTTCATTACACATTTTTACAATGTTTTTAGTAATTATAAAGTGACTTCTGCAGGTATGTTTTCATTTAAACATATTTAAGGCATAAAAACAATAATTTTTCAGTACAAAATTTCTGTGTTATAACTAACGTTTATAAGTCATCTGAAGCCATTTGAATGGTTTTTACAGCTTTATTCATCAAACCTTATGGTTTTTAATAAATCAATGATAGAAAAATAGTATGTCAAAATTATTGCCCAGTTATGGCACATATAACTTTAAAATATTGATGGATTTAGGGGCCAAAAAGGGCCCTTAAGGTAATTTGTCCAGGGGAAAACAGTCATACGATAAAGATATTTTACTTACTGGGATGTCCGTTGGAAAACAGTCATACGATAAAGATATTTTACTTACTGGACTGTCCAGGGGAAAAGATTTAAACAATAAAGATATTTTACTTACTGGGCTGTCCATGGGAAAACAGTAAAACAATAAAGATATTTTACTTACTGGGATGTCCATAGGAAAACAGTCATACAATAAAGATATTTTACTTACAGGGCTGTCCAGGGGGAAACAGTCGTACAATAAAGATATTTTACTTACTGGGCTGTCCAGGGGAAAACAGTAAAACAATAAAGATATTTTACTTACAGGGCTGTCCAGGGGAAATCAGTCACACAATAAAGATATTTTACTTACTGGGCTGTCCAGGGGAAAAGATTTAAACAATAAAGATATTTTACTTACTGGGCTGTCCAGGGGAAAACAGTAAAACAATAAAGATATTTTACTTACTGGGCTGTCCAGGGGAAAAGAGTTAAACAATAAAGATATTTTACTTACAGGGCTGTCCAGGGGAAAACAGTAAAACAATAAAGATATTTTACTTACTGGGCTGTCCAGGGGAAAACAGTAAAACAATAAAGATATTTTACTTACTGGGCTGTCCAGGGGAAAACAGTTAAACAATAAAGATATTTTACTTACAGGGCTGTCCAGGGGAAAACAGTCAAACAATAAAGATATTTTACTTACTGGGCTGTCCAGGGGAAAACAGTAAAACAATAAAGATATTTTACTTATAGGGCTGTCCAGGGGAAAACAGTTAAACAATAAAGATATTTTACTTATAGGGCTGTCCAGGGGAAAACAGTAAAACAATAAAGATATTTTACTTACAGGGCTGCCCAGGGGAAAACAGTTAAACAATACAGAAATTTTACTTACAGGGCTGTAAGCATGGCTTCCTATGATGACCTGCTGAAACAAGTCGAAAGCTTAAAAGTAGAAAACTCGACTCTACGCCAGGAGCTCAATGAAAACTCTTCTCACCTTAGTCATCTGGAGGACGAGGCGGGTAACATAAAGGATGTTCTTATACAGGTAAATATTACAGGTAACAATGTTCTTATACAGGTAAATATTACAGGTAATGATGTTCTTATACAGGTAAATATTACAGGTAATGATGTTCTTATACAGGTAAATATTAAAGGTTACAATATACTTATACAGGTAAATATAAGGTGATATTAAGAGGATTCAGATATTTTTTGCCAATGGGTCCCTTAAGTGTTAATTATAAACTCACCCAGAAATTCTGTGTCCTTTCAAAGTTCTATGGTTGTGTTATTAGATGATCACTTCTCACTGTTTTACTGTGTCTAAGGAGAGTAAGACCTCATTACACTGTTATATAGAGGCCTGACATTACATTATTGAATCAGTAGGATTTCACCTTGTAACGTAGCTATTACATTATATCTGTGTCAGGTAAAAAAGCCGATGGATGAAGAAGAGATTGACGGGTTTGATCAGGAGGGGATTCACATCTTTGCCCAGGGTGGTGGAGGAGAAGGTCGAGACATGGACACTAACGGTAAGTAATGGATTCATTATCAACACAAGGACCCGTTGTAAAAAACATGATTAATTTAATCAAATGACGAGTAATATGTCGAGTATCTTAACCACTCAGCCACTGTGATCAAGAGGTGGAGGGCTGGTGGTAGAATGTCAGAAACCTTAACCACTCAGCCACTGTGATCAAGAGGTGGAGGGCTGGTGGTAGAATGTCAGAAACCTTAACCACTCAGCCACTGTGATAAGATGTGGAGGGCTAGTGGTAGAATGTCAGAAACCTTAACCACTCAGCCACTGTGATAAGATGTGGAGGGCTAGTGGTAGAATGTCAGAAACCTTAACCACTCAGCCACTGTGATCAAGAGGTGGAGGGCTGGTGGTAGAATGTCAGAAACCTTAACCACTCAGCCACTGTGATCAAGAGGTGGAGGGCTGGTGGTAGAATGTCAGAAACCTTAACCACTCAGCCACTGTGATAAGATGTTGAGGGCTAGTGGTAGAATGTCAGAAACCTTAACCACTCAGCCACTGTGATAAGATGTGGAGGGCTAGTGGTAGAATGTCAGAAACCTTAACCACTCAGCCACTGTGATAAGATGTGGAGGGCTGGTGGTAGAATGTCAGAAACCTTAACCACTCAGCCACTGTGATCAAGAGGTGGAGGGCTGGTGGTAGAATGTCAGAAACCTTAACCACTCAGCCACTGTGATCCAGAGGTGGAGGGCTAGTGGTATAATGTCAGACACCTTAACCACTCAGCCACCATGACCCAGAGGTGGAGGGCTAGTGGTAGAATGTCAGACACCTTAACCACTCAGCCACCATGACCCAGAGGTGGAGGGCTAGTTGTAGAATGTCAGACACCTTAACCACTCCGCCTCTGTGATCCAGAGGTTGAGGACTAGTAGTAGAATGTCAGACACCTTAACAACTCAGCCACTGTGATCCAGTGTTGGAGAATAGTGGTAATATTTCAGACACCTTATACTACTTGGCCATTGTGATCCAGAGGTTGAGGACTAATAGTAGAATGTCAGACACCTTAACTACTCTGCCTCTGTGATCCAGAGGTCGCGGGCTAGTGGTAATATGTCGCGACACCTTAACCACTCAGCCACTGCTGAAGTACAATAAAATTCCTAAATATTTCTTGTATTATTGACCTGTAATGGAGATGGGAATTCTGTCAATTTCATTTGTTTTATAAAAATCTGAAAATCAATACACTGTCGACATGAATTCTATATACTAGTCCATTACACTTGTCACATCAAATCTAGGTCAGCAATGTTAACTCCAGTTGTCATATGGCTGCTGGGAAATTCTGAGTGCCATATTGTTTTATTTCATTAATATTGGTAGTGATTCTAATTTAGAATTTTGTTCACACTGCAAAAGATTCCAAATAAAACATTGCACAAAATTTGCATGGCTTCGAATGAAGCGGAGAGGACATTCTACTGTTGATTATATAAGCTACCTTCTGTATTGTCTGGACCTCAAGTCCACCGACCTCAATAATCTGTATGGTCTGGACCACAAGTCCACCGACCTCAATAATCTGTATGGTGTGGACCTCAAGTCCACCGACCTCAATAATCTGTATGGTCTGGACCTCAAGCCAACGACCTCAATAATCTGTATGGTGTGGACCTCAAGTCCACCGACCTCAATGATCTGTATGGTCTGGACCTCAAGCCAACGACCTCAATAATCTGTATGGTGTGGACCTCAAGTCCACCGACCTCAATAATCTGTATGGTCTGGACCTCAAGTCCACCGACCTCAATAATCTGTATGGTCTGGACCACAAGTCCACCGACCTCAATAATCTGTATGGTCTGGACCTCCAGTCCACCGACCTCAATAATCTGTATGGTGTGGACCTCAAGTCCACCGACCTCAATAATCTGTATTGTCTGGACTTCAAGTCCACCGACCTCAATAATCTGTATGGTCTGGACCTCAAGTCCACCGACCTCAATAATCTGTATGGTCTGGACCTCAAGTCCACCGACCTCAATAATCTGTATGGTCTGGACCTCCAGTCCACCGACCTCAATAATCTGTATGGTCTGGACCACAAGTCCACCGACCTCAATAATCTGTATGGTCTGGACCTCAAGTCCACCGACCTCAATAATCTGTATGGTCTGGACCTCAAGTCCACCGACCTCAATAATCTGTATGGTGTGGACCTCAAGTCCACCGACCTCAATAATCTGTATGGTGTGGACCTCAAGTCCACCGACCTCAATAATCTGTATTGTCTGGACCTCAAGTCCACCGACCTCAATAATCTGTATGGTCTGGACCTCAAGTCCACTGACCTCAATAATCTGTATGGTCTGACCTCAAGTCCACTGACCTCAATAATCTGTATGGTCTGACCTCAAGTCCACTGACCTCAATAATCTGTATGGTGTGGACCTCAAGTCCACCGACCTCAATAATCTGTATGGTCTGACCTCAAGTCCACTGACCTCAATAATCTGTATGGTCTGGACCTCCAGTCCACCGACCTCAATAATCTGTATGGTCTGGACCTCAAGTCCACCGACCTCAATAATCTGTATGGTCTGGACCTCCAGTCCACCGACCTCAATAATCTGTATGGTGTGGACCTCAAGTCCACCGACCTCAATAATCTGTATTGTCTGGACCTCAAGTCCACCGACCTCAATAATCTGTATGGTCTGGACCTCAAGTCCACCGACCTCAATAATCTGTATGGTCTGGACCTCAAGTCCACCGACCTCAATAATCTGTATGGTCTGGACCTCCAGTCCACCGACCTCAATAATCTGTATGGTCTGGACCACAAGTCCACCGACCTCAATAATCTGTATGGTCTGGACCTCAAGTCCACCGACCTCAATAATCTGTATGGTGTGGACCTCAAGTCCACCGACCTCAATAATCTGTATGGTGTGGACCTCAAGTCCACCGACCTCAATAATCTGTATGGTGTGGACCTCAAGTCCACCGACCTCAATAATCTGTATTGTCTGGACCTCAAGTCCACCGACCTCAATAATCTGTATGGTCTGGACCTCAAGTCCACTGACCTCAATAATCTGTATGGTCTGACCTCAAGTCCACTGACCTCAATAATCTGTATGGTCTGACCTCAAGTCCACTGACCTCAATAATCTGTATGGTGTGGACCTAAAGTCCACCGACCTCAATAATCTGTATGGTCTGACCTCAAGTCCACTGACCTCAATAATCTGTATGGTCTGGACCTCAAGTCCACCGACCTCAATAATCTGTATGGTCTGACCTCAAGTCCACTGACCTCAATAATCTGTATGGTCTGGACCTCAAGTCCACCGACCTCAATAATCTGTATGGTCTGGACCTCAAGTCCACCGACCTCAATAATCTGTATGGTCTGGACCTCAAGTCCACTGACCTCAATAATCTGTATGGTCTGGACCTCAAGTCCACCGACCTCAATAATCTGTATGAACACTGTTAAAATCATTTATATAAGGTGAAGATTGTAATAACTTATTGATATTTACTGGAGTTTATATACACATGTATATATAATATAACAAGAGTTATCTCCCATTAACTTATATTATGTTGCTGTAATATAACCCAGTATATATGCAAAAAACGTCACATCTGTTTCTGAAGGAGATGGAGTAATGCACTACATCTTGGATATAGCCCATTTTTGGTTTACAGGGGGAGTCAGGTTGCTGCATGTTATGAATTGGTGGTGCCCATTCATACAATAAGGGACTATTGGTAGTAGACTAGTCGATTCAAATATAACAGGGGTAATAGGTTACTGCATGTCTGATGTTAGATGATCAGTCCACTATTGTATAAAAAACATTTTATGTTTGTGTTGCACATGCATTCCAAGGACCATTCCACTGTAAGTTTTAGGGGAGGTTAGGTTAGGGAGAGTTGTTTATACAAGGATTTGTGTAAAGACTATGATCAGTAAAGATAAAACGTTTGTCTAACTTTGAGATGGTATCCTGTGTTATGTAGTAACTTTGAGATGGTATCCTGTGTTATGTAGTAACTTTGAGATGGTATCCTGTGTTTTGTCTAACTTTGAGATGGTATCCTGTGTTTTGTCTAACTTTGAGATGGTATCCTGTGTTTTGTCTAACTTTGAGATGGTATCCTGTGTTTTGTCTAGCTTTGAGATGGTATCCTGTGTTATGTAGTAACTTTCAGCTACACAGGAATTTAATTATTTAATATGAAACCTCTCAGGCCTGTGGTAAGGATAAGAATTACAAATCACTGTTTATATTCATATAATTGATTAGGTCGTCTGAGACAAAGTCTCAAGTGACCTTTTCTAATCACCTTTTGTCCGTTGTCGTTTTTGATAAACAATTTACATTTTTTGACTTCTTCTCAAAAACTGCTGAAACAAATTCAATGATATTTTGCGCTAACTTTCCTAGGCATAAGGCCAATCAAAATTGTGAATTAGCCAGGGGGCTGTACATGTGGGAGGTGCCAAAAGGTATCAAAATGGCTAAATTTCAAAAATCTTCTCCACTAGCAGATGTTGTAGAATGAAATACTCTTCATAGATAGAAAGGTCTCAAGGCCTTCTATCAAAACTGTGAATTTCATGGTCTGGGGTCTTAGATTTTCCCCTGGAGAGGGGGCCAAATTTACTATAGTTCATATAGGGAAAACACATTTATGAGTATTATTTGCTAAATCTTCATAGAAATGTAACAGATGTATAATGGAATTAGGTATCCTTCATACAAATTGAAAAAAAAATGAAAAACGATTTATAAGCAATTGTATGTCACTATATTTGAACTTCATCAGGTTATTTGAGGGGTTTTTTTTCAAACGTTTGTGAGATCTAGAGTCCGCTCTGCATATTCACAAAGTATGCAAACAAAATTTCTTTCATAATTATATAACCTGATGAAGTTTAAAAATACTGACATTATGCAGTGCTTTTAAAATTGGTATCAAATTAATAGTCAGTGATCATGACTAGTTGTATTAATTAACTTACTGATCAGAGACTTAATTATTTAGGATTGTTTTTTATCAAAGTCTTATTTAATCAGTACATATGATGTGTTTAGAATCTAACTAAAATCTGTCTGACGGGGACTACAGTTGTTTAGGATAATTTTCAGTTTTTGACCAACAAACTTGTAACCTGAGTGAAGATGATATTTTTGGGATCTATATTAAGCAGACTGGACTATAGTGTAAACATGTGTGTGAGACTGGTGATGGGGACCAGATGTGTGTACTGTGTCCTGGTACAGACCCTCATCTAAAGTGACAGGTTAATACAGGCGAGGTTAAGGGCAGGGTTTGTTAACCCAAAACAGAGCACAGATAATGACAACGTCTATAATAGAACTTGTACAGCGTATCTGTTAGTAAATTATGATATTGTTTTAAACTATTAAATTGTTGGTTTTTTTTTCAAATTATACTTTCTTCATCATGTATCAGTAGTCAGTTATTGTCAATTAAAAATAAATCAGCTTTGGTAATCAGACCTCAGACTTGTTTATAAATATGTAAGAATCTTAAATGTCCAAATTATTATGTCGGGATGTATCATTAAATTATACATGTAACTGATTATAATACCTAGGGGGAGGTAACTATCTAGTGAAGTATTTAACTATGTAACTAATTATAATACCTAGGGGGAGGTAACTATCTAGTGGAGTATTTAACTATGTAACTAATTATAATACCTAGGGGGAGGTAACTATCTAGTGGAGTATTTAACTATGTAACTGATTATAATACCTAGGGGGAGGTAACTATCTTGTGGAGTATTTAACTATATAACTAATTATAATACCTAGTGGGAGGTAACTATCTAGTGGAGTATTTAACTATGTAACTAATTATAATACCTAGGGGGAGGTAACTATCTAGTGGAGTATTTAACTATGTAACTAATTATAATACCTAGGGGGGGTAACTATCTAGTGGAGTATTTAACTATGTAACTGATTATAATACCTAGGGGGGGGTAACTATCTAGTGGAGTATTTAACTATATAACTAATTATAATACCTAGGGGGGTAACTATCTAGTGGAGTATTTAACTATATAACTGATTATAATACCTAGGGGGAGGTAACTATCTTGTGGAGTATTTAACTATATAACTAATTATAATACCTAGGGGGAGGTAACTATCTAGTGGAGTATTTAACTATGTAACTAATTATAATACCTAGGGGGAGGTAACTATCTTGTGGAGTATTTAACTATGTAACTAATTATAATACCTAGGGGGAGGTAACTATCTAGTGGAGTATTTAACTATGTAACTGATTATAATACCTAGGGGGAGGTAACTATCTTGTGGAGTATTTAACTATGTAACTAATTATAATACCTAGGGGGAGGTAACTATCTTGTGGAGTATTTAACTATGTAACTAATTATAATACCTAGGGGGAGGTAACTATCTTGTGGAGTATCTAACTATGTAACTAATTATAATACCTAGGGGGAGGTAACTATCTTGTGGAGTATTTAACTATGTAACTAATTATAATACCTAGGGGGAGGTAACTATCTTGTGGAGTATTTAACTATGTAACTAATTATAATACCTAGGGGGAGGTAACTATCTTGTGGAGTATTTAACTATGTAACTGATTATAATACCTAGGGGGAGGTAACTATCTAGTGGAGTATTTAACTATGTAACTGATTATAATACCTAGGGGGAGGTAACTATCTAGTGGAGTATTTAACTATGTAACTAATTATAATACCTAGGGGGAGGTAACTATCTAGTGGAGTATTTAACTATGTAACTGATTATAATACCTAGGGGGAGGTAACTATCTTGTGGAGTATTTAACTATGTAACTAATTATAATACCTAGGGGGAGGTAACTATCTTGTGGAGTATTTAACTATGTAACTAATTATAATACCTAGGGGGAGGTAACTATCTTGTGGAGTATTTAACTATGTAACTAATTATAATACCTAGGGGGAGGTAACTATCTTGTGGAGTATTTAACTATGTAACTGATTATAATACCTAGGGGGAGGTAACTATCTAGTGGAGTATTTAACTATGTAACTGATTATAATACCTAGGGGGAGGTAACTATCTAGTGGAGTATTTAACTATGTAACTAATTATAATACCTAGGGGGAGGTAACTATCTAGTGGAGTATTTAACTATGTAACTGATTATAATACCTAGGGGGAGGTAACTATCTTGTGGAGTATTTAACTATGTAACTAATTATAATACCTAGGGGGAGGTAACTATCTAGTGGAGTATTTAACTATGTAACTGATTATAATACCTAGGGGGAGGTAACTATCTAGTGGAGTATTTAACTATGTAACTGATTATAATACCTAGGGGGAGGTAACTATCTAGTGGAGTATTTAACTATGTAACTGATTATAATACCTAGGGGGAGTTAACTATCTAGTGGAGTATTTAACTATGTAACTGATTATAATACCTAGGGGGAGGTAACTATCTTGTGGAGTATTTAACTATGTAACTAATTATAATACCTAGGGGGAGGTAACTATCTAGTGGAGTATTTAACTATGTAACTGATTATAATACCTAGGGGAAGGTAACTATCTTGTGGAGTATTTAACTATGTAACTGATTATAATACCTAGGGGGAGGTAACTATCTAGTGGAGTATTTAACTATGTAACTGATTATAATACCTAGGGAGAGGTAACTATCTAGTGGAGTATTTAACTATGTAACTGATTATAATACCTAGGGGGAGGTAACTATCTAGTGGAGTATTTAACTATGTAACTAATTATAATACCTAGGGGGAGGTAACTATCTAGTGGAGTATTTAACTATGTAACTGATTATAATACCTAGGGGGAGGTAACTATCTTGTGGAGTATTTAACTATATAAGTAATTATAATACCTAGGGGGAGGTAACTATCTAGTGGAGTATTTAACTATGTAACTGATTATAATACCTAGGGGGAGGTAACTATCTAGTGGAGTATTTAACTATGTAACTAATTATAATACCTAGGGGGAGGTAACTATCTTGTGGAGTATTTAACTATGTAACTAATTATAATACCTAGGGGGAGGTAACTATCTTGTGGAGTATTTAACTATGTAACTGATTATAATACCTAGGGGGAGGTAACTATCTTGTGGAGTATTTAACTATATAAGTAATTATAATACCTAGGGGGAGGTAACTATCTTGTGGAGTATTTAACTATGTAACTAATTATAATACCTAGGGGGAGGTAACTATCTAGTGGAGTATTTAACTATGTAACTGATTATAATACCTAGGGGGAGGTAACTAGTGGAGTATTTAACTATGTAACTGATTATAATACCTAGGGGGAGGTAACTATCTAGTGGAGTATTTAACTATGTAACTAATTATAATACCTAGGGGGAGGTAACTATCTAGTGGAGTATTTAACTATGTAACTGATTATAATACCTAGGGGGAGGTAACTATCTTGTGGAGTATTTAACTATATAAGTAATTATAATACCTAGGGGGAGGTAACTATCTAGTGGAGTATTTAACTATGTAACTGATTATAATACCTAGGGGGAGGTAACTATCTAGTGGAGTATTTAACTATATAAGTAATTATAATACCTAGGGGGAAGTAACTATCTAGTGGAGTATTTAACTATGTAACTAATTATAATACCTAGGGGGAGGTAACTATCTTGTGGAGTATTTAACTATGTAACTAATTATAATACCTAGGGGGAGGTAACTATCTTGTGGAGTATTTAACTATGTAACTGATTATAATACCTAGGGGGAGGTAACTATCTTGTGGAGTATTTAACTATGTAACTGATTATAATACCTAGGGGGAGGTAACTATCTTGTGGAGTATTTAACTATGTAACTGATTATAATACCTAGGGGGAGGTAACTATCTTGTGGAGTATTTAATTATGTAACTAATTATAATACCTAGGGGGAGGTAACTATCTTGTGGAGTATTTAACTATGTAACTAATTATAATACCTAGGGGGAGGTAACTATCTAGTGGATTATTTAACTATGTAACTGATTATAATACCTAGGGGGAGGTAACTATCTTGTGGAGTATTTAACTATGTAACTAATTATAATACCTAGGGGGAGGTAACTATCTTGTGGAGTATTTAACTATGTAACTAATTATAATACCTAGGGGGAGGTAACTATCTAGTGGAGTATTTAACTATGTAACTGATTATAATACCTAGGGGGAGGTAACTATCTTGTGGAGTATTTAACTATGTAACTGATTATAATACCTAGGGGGAGGTAACTATCTTGTGGAGTATTTAACTATGTAACTAATTATAATACCTAGGGGGAGGTAACTATCTTGTGGAGTATTTAACTATGTAACTAATTATAATACCTAGGGGGAGGTAACTATCTAGTGGAGTATTTAACTATATAACTAATTATAATACCTAGGGGGAGGTAACTATCGACATGCTGGTCTAGGTCTGGCTATTTATCAGACATTGGTACCATTGAAGTTACACAATTCGTAGCACAAATGGAATATACAGATCAGTCACAAGATTTCAAAATCTCCTCAAAGTTATATAATGTGCTGTAACTTGGTGCGTAATCTATCGAAAACCACGTACCATGTTTGATGAATTCAGCTGTCAAATTCATTCAAATGGTCGACAGACAAACATGTATGAAGCCTTATAAACATTAGCTACAACACAGAACTTATGCCCTGTAAAATTCTTGTGTTTATGATTTTTAGGTCATCTGACCCGAAGGGTCAGGATGACCTATAGTCGTCATGTTTCGTCCGTCGTCGTCCGCCGTCCGCCGTCCGCCGTGCGCCGTGCGCCGTGCGCCGTCCGCCGTGCGTTAACTTTTCACATTTTGAACTTCTTCTCAAGTTCTACCGGTGCGATTTAGCTGAAACTTGCATGAAATGATCGTGACATGGTCCCGACAAAGTGTTGTTATTTTTCAGGTCGATCTGAAATCCAAGATGGCCGCCACAGCCGCCATCTTGAAAACACATTTTGAACTTCTTCTCAAGTTCTACCGGTGCGATTTGGCTGAAACTTGCATGAAATGATCCTGACATGGTCCCGACAAAGTGTTGTTATTTTTCGGGTCGATCCGAAATCCAAGATGGCCGCCACAGCCGCCATCTTGAAAACACATTTTGAACTTCTTCTCAAGTTCTACCAGTGCAATTTGGCTGAAACTTGCATGAAATGATCCTGACATGGTCCCGACAAAGTGTTGTTATTTTTCGGGTCGATCTGAAATCCAAGATGGCCGCCACAGCCGCCATCTTGAAAACACATTTTGAACTTCTTCTCAAGTTCTACCGGTGCGATTTGGCTGAAACTTGCATGAAATGATCCTGACATGGTCCCGACAAAGTGTTGTTATTTTTCAGGTCGATCCAAAATCCAAGATGGCCGCCACAGCCGCCATCTTGAAAACACATTTTGAACTTCTTCTCAAGTTCTACCAGTGCGATTTGGCTGAAACTTGCATGAAATGATCCTGACATGGTCCCGACAAAGTGTTGTTATTTTTCGGGTCGATCTGAAATCCAAGATGGCCGCCACAGCCGCCATCTTGAAAACACATTTTGAACTTCTTCTCAAGTTCTACCAGTGCGATTTGGCTGAAACTTGCATGAAATGATCCTGACATGGTCCCGACAAAGTGTTGTTATTTTTCGGGTCGATCCAAAATCCAAGATGGCCGCCACAGCCGCCATCTTGAAAACACATTTTGAACTTCTTCTCAAGTTCTATTAGTGCGATTTGGCTGAAACTTGCATGAAATGATCCTGACATGGTCCCGACAAAGTGTTGTTATTTTTCGGGTCAATCCAAAATCCAACATGGCCGCCACAGCCGCCATCTTGAAAACACATTTTGAACTTCTTCTCAAGTTCTACCAGTGCGATTTGGCTGAAACTTGCATGAAATGATCCTGACATGGTCCCGACAAAGTGTTGTTATTTTTCGGGTCGATCTGAAATCCAAGATGGCCGCCACAGCCGCCATCTTGAAAACACATTTTGAACTTCTTCTCAAGTTCTACCAGTGCGATTTGGCTGAAACTTGCATGAAATGATCCTGACATGGTCCCGACAAAGTGTTGTTATTTTTCGGGTCGATCTGAAATCCAAGATGGCCACCACAGCTGCCATCTTGAAAACACATTTTGAACTTCTTCTCAAGTTCTATTAGAGCGATTTGGCTGAAACTTGCATGAAATGATCCTGACATGGTCCCGACAAAGTGTTGTTATTTTTCGGGTCTATCCAAAATCCAAGATGGCCGCCACAGCTTCCATCTTGAAAACACATTTTGAACTTCTTCTCAAGTTCTACCTGTGCGATTTGGCTGAAACTTGCATGAAATGATCCTGACATGGTCCTGACAAAGTGTTGTTATTTTTCGGGTTGATCTGAAATCCAAGATGGCCGCCAAAGCCGCCATCTTGAAAACACATTTTGAACTTCTTCTCAAGTTCTACCAGTGCGATTTGGCTGAAACTTGCATGAAATGATCCTGACATGGTCCTGACAAAGTGACCCCATATGTAATTAATTTTACTATTGCCAAGGTAGTCAGATGACCGTTGTGGCCCTTTGGGCCTCTTGTTTTAGATGGAAGAATTATTACATACCTGCAGATATTACTTTACAATTACTAACAACACTGTAAAAATATGACATGAAATTGTAGACTACAAATTGGCTTCGTGATTTTACTCATTTGACTGTAGATGTAAATATAAGGATTTTATTTACGTGTAAAACTAATACAAATGCATTGAAAGTGATATTAATTCTCGAAATATCGATAACTTTTGGTAGTGAACAAGATGTCAAAAGTTCTTCTTGATTTGTGAGTATGAAAAATACAACATATATAACTTTGTGTGGCAAGACCTACATGAACACTTGGAGTATAATAGTGTATTAGGGAGACGACTGTCATTATTAAGTTGATAAGCTGAATATGTCTGTAACAATCCAAAGCTGTGATAACTTGATCATTCACCCCTGACATTTCTTAATGGACTAGTCTAGTCTTTGAATTAGAAGAGTCTAAACATGTCTTCAGGGTGAATGTATTAAGAGTCTTTGGTTGTGACCTTTAGAATTATAGTAGAGGATTTAAGCTTCCTTTAAAGTTTCATTTCTAAAGTCTGGAACTTCTGAATTTAATTTTGTTAATGAGTCATGTAATTAGTTTTAACACTTCAACAGTTAACATGTTTCTAATTACAGTGTCACATTTTGATGGTTAACTCCCGGGCAAATATGAAAACTAATGAAATTACCACCATCACACACCTTCTGTTTCCGAATAGATTGTTCCATCCCTGTAAATTGGATCTGTGCTATTTTGATATAAGGGGTGACAGGAATATTATTGCCACCTGTTTCACTGTAGGAGATGCTGGTAGCCATGGAAACCATATCTAGGGGACGATATTGACTGTGGGCTTGATGATTAAATAAGCCTAATTTGTTTTGCCACTTTAATATGAATCATCTTTTGACAAGTTCTGATAAAGATAAGTTTTGAGAGTCAAATGGAGGCGTTGTATTGTAGGATTTTTTTCCGATAATAATTGAGTGTTCCTGTGATTTGTGTGACATTGTTCCTTCTAAATCTTTTTCATTTCGTGACATTTAACATTTAAATGGTTTTACTTCTGAAAATAAACAACTGTGAAAAATAGCAGTCTGATTCAGTAATATTTTAAAGTTTGGATGAATTTAAGGTTCTGGAGGAAAAAAAATGAAACGAAAAAGCGGAAAAAGTGACTGTTTTTTCCAAACTTTTGTAGCTATGTATGTATTTAAGTATTCTGTCAGTAATGAAAATTCAATTCTTCATAAACCTACAACATTTTTAAAAACATCTTTTAAAAAAATTTAAAATTTGACCCTGTGCTTCTTTACATCAGGTCAAATGTGTGAAATCCCTGTGCTTCTTTACATCAGGTCAAATGTGTGAAAGCCCTGTGCTTCTTTATATCAGGTCAAATGTGTGAAATCTATGCTATTTTATATTGGGTAAAATGTGTGAAGCCCCTGTGCTTCAGGTGAAATGTGTGAAGTCCCGCTAGCTGTGCTTCTCTATATAGAAAATCAATGTTTCTTAGATAGTTATACTGCTCCACCTAATCCTTTGGAATTTTTGTTCCCTTTCGTATGTTTGTGGTAAAGAGATGTCTGCGTTGTCTACCGTACCAATGTCTGTTTATTATTGTAGTATATGGTTAATGAGCTGACTTCTGAACCTTCATACCAACAGTATTATATAGACATTCTACCGCATCATTTACAGAATTACACCTGATGATTCTCCTGTTTTCTTGTGTTTTTGTGATGGTAGCTAAATTTGGACTGAGTGAGTCTGGTCAAATGGAATTGTCTTTTGTGCTAAGTCTTTATTATCTTGTACAGTCAGGTTTAATCAGACAGCAATTTTATAGCTTTTTGTGGCTGGTTGCAAATTGTCCTTTAACATGTAAACTTGTTTCCCATCATTTGTTGAGTTATTTAGCTGGTTGTTCAGGTCTTCCTGACACAAAAGTACTAGTACTGTCCTGTGTTAGACAGTACTTCATCCTTCCTGCTACTGTATTCTGATCATTTGTTAACTTTGTCCTTCCTGTTACTGTACTCTGATAATTTGTTAACTATGTCTTTCTTATTACTGTACTTTGATCATTTGTTAACTTTGTCCTTCCTGTTACTGTATTCTGATCATTTGTTAACTTTGTCCTTCCTGTTACTGTACTCTGATCATTTGTTAACTTTGTCCTTCTTGTTACTGTACTCTGATCATTTGTTAACTTTGTCCTTCCTGTTACTGTACTCTGATCATTTGTTAACTTTGTCCTTCCTGTTACTGTATTCTGATCATTTGTTAACTTTGTCCTTCCTGTTACTATACTCTGATCATTTGTTAACTTTGTCCTTCTTGTTACTGTACTCTGATCATTTGTTAACTTTGTCCTTCCTGTTACTGTATGATCATTTGTTAACTTTGTCCTTCCTGTTACTGTACTCTGATCATTTGTTAACTTTGTCCTTCTTGTTACTGTACTCTGATCATTTGTTATGTTTGTCCTTCCTGTTACTGTACTCTGATGATTTGTTAACTTTGTCCTTCCTGTTACTGTACTCTGATCATTTGTTAACTTTGTCCTTCCTGTTACTGTATTCTGATAATTTGTTAACTTTGTCCTTCCTGTTACTGTATTCTGATAATTTGTTAACTTTGTCCTTCCTGTTACTGTACTCTGATCATTTGTTAACTTTGTCCTTCCTGTTACTATACTCTGATCATTTGTTAACTTTGTCCTTCTTGTTACTGTACTCTGATCATTTGTTAACTTTGTCCTTCCTGTTACTATACTCTGATAATTTGTTAACTTCGTCCTTCCTGTTACTGTACTCTGATCTTTTGTTTACTTCGTCCTTCCTGTTACTGTATTATGATAATTTGTTAAGTTTGTCCTTCCTGTTACTGTACTTTGATCATTTGTTAAGTTTGTCCTTCCTGTTACTGTACTCTGATCATTTGTTAACTTTGTCCTTCCTGTTACTGTACTCTGATCTTTTGTTTACTTCGTCCTTCCTGTTACTGTATTATGATAATTTGTTAAGTTTGTCCTTCCTGTTACTGTACTCTGATCATTTGTTAACTTTGTCCTTCCTGTTACTGTACTCTGATCATTTGTTAACTTTGTCCTTCCTGTTACTGTACTCTGATCATTTGTTAACTTTGTCCTTCCTGTTACTGTACTCTGATCATTTGTTAACTTTGTCCTTCCTGTTACTGTACTCTGATCATTTGTTAACTTTGTCCTTCCTGTTACTGTACTCTGATCTTTTGTTTACTTCCTCCTTCCTGTTACTGTACTCTGATAATTTGTTAAGTTTGTCCTTCCTGTTACTGTACTCTGATCTTTTGTTTACTTCGTCCTTCCTGTTACTGTATTTGATAATTTGTTAAGTTTGTCCTTCCTGTTACTGTACTCTGATCATTTTGTTAACTTTGTCCTTCCTGTTACTGTATTCTGATCATTTGTTAACTTTGTCCTTCCTTGTTACTGTACTCTGATCATTTGTTAACTTTGTCCTTCCTGTTACTGTACTCTGATCATTTGTTAACTTAGTCCTTCTTGTTACTGTACTCTGATAATTTGTTAACTATGTCTTTCTTATTACTGTACTTTGATCATTTGTTAACTTTGTCCTTCCTGTTACTGTACTCTGATCTTTTGTTTACTTCGTCCTTCCTGTTACTGTATTATGATAATTTGTTAACTTTGTCCTTCCTGTTACTGTACTCTGATCTTTTGTTTACTTCGTCCTTCCTGTTACTGTACTCTGATAATTTGTTAACTTCGTCCTTCCTGTTACTGTACTCTGATCATTTGTTAACTTTGTCCTTCCTGTTACTGTACTCTGATAATTTGTTAAGTTTGTCCTTCCTGTTACTGTACTCTGATCATTTGTTAACTTTGTCCTTCCTGTTACTGTACTCTGATAATTTGTTAAGTTTGTCCTTCCTGTTATTATACTCTGATAATTTGTTAAGTTTGTCCTTCCTGTTACTGTACTCTGATAATTTGTTATGTTTGTCCTTCCTGTTACTGTACTCTGATCATTTGTTAACTTCGTCCTTCCTGTTACTGAACTCTGATCATTTGTTATGTTTGTCCTTCCTGTTACTGAACTCTGATCATTTGTTATGTTTGTCCTTCCTGTTACTGAACTCTGATCATTTGTTAAGTTCGTCCTTCCTGTTACTGTACTCTGATCATTTGTTAAGTTCGTCCTTCCTGTTACTGTACTCTGATCATTTGTTAACTTTGTCCTTCCTGTTACTGTACTCTGATCATTTGTTAACTTTGTCCTTCCTGTTACTGTACTCTGATCATTTGTTATGCTTGTCCTTCCTGTTACTGTACTCTGATAATTTGTTAAGTTTGTCCTTCCTGTTACTGAACTCTGATCATTTGTTAAGTTCGTCCTTCCTGTTACTGAACTCTGATCATTTGTTAACTTCGTCCTTCCTGTTACTGTACTCTGATCATTTGTTAAGTTCGTCCTTCCTGTTACTGAACTCTGATCATTTGTTATGTTTGTCCTTCCTGTTACTGTACTCTGATCATTTGTTAACTTTGTCCTTCCTGTTACTGAACTCTGATCATTTGTTAAGTTTGTCCTTCCTGTTACTGTATTCTGATCATTTGTTAACTTTGTCCTTCTTGTTACTGTATTCTGATAATTTGTTAACTTTGTCCTTTTTATTACTGTATTCTGATCATTTGTTAAGTTTGTCTTTTCTGTTACTATACTGTGATCATTTGCTCAGTACACCTGTATGTAAGTGTTACCATCTGGCCACAGACATGTTATGAATGCTGGGCTCCTCCTGCTTTTGTTTCACAGACAATTACAGAAGTGAGTGATGTTCTGTACACACACGTCCTACTGTAGAATATACCATACATATTACAGACTGATAGTACCATCTGGTTACCCGGCACCAGTAGAGGAGTCTGTAAGGCTAACAGTGGAGACAGAAAACAATATCCCCCCCCCTTCTCCTCCAGCGTTTATGGTAGGGAGAAATATCTTTACAATATCAAGGGTATAGAGAAATTTCTACAGCATTTATTGTAGCGAGATCTTCACATTGTTTACGGTAGCAACATCTTCACATTGTTTACGGTAGCAACATCTTCAAATTGTTTACAGTAGCAACATCTTCACATTGTTTACGGTAGCAACATCTTCACATTGTTTACGGTAGCAACATCTTCACATTGTTTACGGTAGCAACATCTTCACATTGTTTACGGTAGGGACATCTTCACAATGTTTACGGTAGCAATAGCTTTACAGCATTTACAGTAACGAGATCTTGGAAGGGTTTATCTTACGGTGGCAAGATCTTTAAAGTGTTTACGGTAGTGAGATCTTTAAAGGATTTATGGTAGCGAGATCATTAAAGGGTTTATGGTAGCGAGATCTTTACAGCGTTTACAGTAGCAAGATCTTTACAGCGTTTACGGTAGTGACATCTTTACAGGGCTTACAGTAGCTGTCTGCACATTTATTGATTGCGGTACTGTTGAGTTGTTTTATAGAAACTAATGCACTGGCTTGTAAGTGTGGTTTTAGTGATATCAAAGACATAATTTGCTTGTTGCTACAATCAACGATCCTTACAGATATCACAATAGCATGTTAAAAAATTTTGATTTAGAAATTGTTCAAATGTAACATTGAGAAGGTCTATGAGTGAGATTTTGAGTTACATATTAACAGTAAAACCTGCCTTACCGACTACCTGGCTGTAAGGACCATTTTCCCTCTGCCACTTGGGTGGTCTTTTTAGACAGGTTCGTGGTATTAAGTAAAGATGTAGAACAGCTACACTGGATAGGATTTGGAAATTAAGTTAATGTATTCAGAGTCTAGTCTAGGCCTTTTCACTGAGAATTCTTGGATTGATTCCAAAGTTAGGTGAGCAAGCCAGGACTTGTATGTACATCATCTGTATTAATATTTAAACATCCACTCTACACTCCTAGCTTTTAGTAATACTGCGACTCTGTGGTCTGTGGGGAGGTGGTGTCACCTGAACCGTTTAACGTTCCCAAATTTGCGTTTCGTTTGCGTTTGCGTTATTTCCGTTAGCAATCGTTAGCGTTAGCAATCGTTTATCGTTAATCGTTATCGTTTGCGTTAGCAATCGTTAATCGTTAGTTGCGTTTACAATCGTTTGCGTTAGAAATCGTTTGCGTTAATCGTTAGCAGGACCGACTTCCGCTAACGTTAACCACTAAAAATAGAACCAAATGCCGGTGATATGCTTTGACGATCCGGATATAATGTTCATTTTTATCTACTAAGATATTACGTTTACCGCTTCGTGTATTCACGACGACTGATAGATTACACAAGAAAATAGCTAAAACAGATAATAAAAATGTTATTACAGACACGCTGCATAATATTGTTCTTGTTATGTTAAATATTATCAATGTACGAAGAACGCATAAATTCGTGAAATTTAAAAATCATTAATATGACGAGTTTGAACACGAGGAATAGGTGAGATTTGTCATTTACATGTACATACTTTTAAACGCAATTTATTAGTACTTTTATTTATATGAAAATGGAATAAAATGATGTAAATGTTTGCAATCCTACAACTACATGTACATGTAGAACACGTGTAGATAATTCGAACTGTGCAGGGGTACGTTACATTGTAAGCCTTCACACATACTGTACGCGTGTCAAATCAGCTCATATCAATAAAAACTGGACAGTCACGGGCACCCGTTGTTATTTGTAACTGGAATCTCTTCAATTCCCAGCGTGACGCGCACGGGTATTTTACCTGTACAGGTATATAGGTCACGACTGGTGTTACCTTGTGTCGACCCCCTGTAGCTTGCCACGGGCGGAGTTCACCTGTAATTAACACCTTCTTGGGAGGGAGATTAACTTTATACCCAACTTACCTGTGCCCCGTACACTGTGACAGTACATTTCACGTCCATATATGTACTGTCGTATTTCAAAGTTTTGATGTGTGCAATATGCTTTCCTATAGTATAGATTACGTTGGAAAGAATTAACTTACACTTATACATTGTATGAATAATTAATCTGTTTAAACTGTAAATTGAAGAGTTGCTTGATGTGAAATGTGATCAAATAACTATATTTCTTACACCAGTTACAAATATACGTAGAAAATGGTCGCAATGCAATTTTACAGTATATAATATTCAGTGTACATACATGTATGCATGTGCATCACTATCTTCATCGTCGTTGTTATTAATGATTATGCATAATTGACTTAATTTGAATATAAATAACTGGAAGTGAAATATTTTCATTCTTTATATCTTTATTATATGCATGAACTATAAAATGAGAGAACTGCAAATGGTGAAACACGAATTCAAATGTTCAATCTTTATTACAGTAGCTGTGGCGTATGTACGTGCATTTGTAAATGTACATGTACGACCCTAAAATCGATGCCTAGTCAATTGTAAGCAATGGGCTTTTATGAATGCACACCCTAGTAATATACAGCGTGTAATCCGTTATGAAACAAATATTCCGAGAATACAATTTTCCATGGTAAGCGGAAGAGCCTTTCGACAATCTACATAAACCCTGAAACTTGTGATTGATGCGGGAAACACAATAAGATGTTAATTATTACAATTGTTGAGTTATGAAACATCGATAATAGAAATCAAACATATAGATGGAAATTTGATTTACTGCATTTTAAATGTGTTTGTGTGAAAATGTTTTATTCGTCATTTCAATACCATGATACTATTTAAAGTACCAGTATGTGACGGTAATATTATCAATAAAGTGTTGTTGTAACAATTTGTTCATTATTTCTTAAAATGTCGGATAAATATGACACTTAGAATAATACAATTCTCTCTTAATACATACGGCTGTACACGTAATTTGTAAACGTACGTGTACGTGTGAAGTGGAAACTTCGTATCGAGTACAGTCGTGTTTGACTTCATTGTGTTATTATCAGTAAAGAGATGTTGTAATAATTTGTTATTTCTTAAAATATCGGGTAAAATGACACTTTAGAATAATACCATTCTTTCTCCATACACACAGTTGCACATGTAATTCATTTTGTAAACGTACATTTTGTACATGTAAAGTGGAAACTTTGCATTGAGTACTGTCGTCTTTGACTTCATCGTGTCCATATAGTTTTCATAGGCAAATGTTTATATGATATACAGAAACTTTAATCCCGAACATACTCCAGTTTTTCTTGTACTTTCGTTTGTATTTCAGAACGTCAAGATCCGTAATTTATTTACCGTCAAGCCGTGTCCGTGATTATAACAATGGTATTTCCGGTTTATCATAGCCGATCGTTTTGCGTTTTGCGTTAATCGTTAATCGTTAGCCGGTATTGCGTTAATCGTTTATCGTTAATCGTTAATCGTTAGCGTTAGCAATCGTTAGCGTTAGCTAACAGACGATTTTTTTGCGTTGCGTTTGCGTTAGGCTGGGAACGTTAAACGGTTCAGGTACTGTAGGTCCTTGATCACTTGTTGTGTTATTTATAGAATTTTAATTCTAATGAAAATTGAAAATTGGGTGTAGTATCAATATTTGTATGAATATGGCAAGTTGTGATAGAAAAAAATTAAGTTTACAAAATTCAATTATAACAGATGTTGAAATTAATTTTACATTTATATTGACAGTATATTTACATATATTTCTTCTAACATTATGAACAAAGTATTAAGATAATGTAAATATGATAGTTGACAAATATAGCAGAAAATGAACATCAATTTATGAACTATAAACTATAAACATATATAGCCTTATATATTTACACAATAACCTATAGGCCTGTACACTTGAACTTGCTCTTTAGAAAAACGAAATTATGAATTTGCATAGGGTGTTCCATAAATGTGGTCCTTCTCAGATAAAATGAGGTCACCTTCTGTAATTGGAATGGGCTTTCTGAAAAAAGTGGGGGCCTTTTCATAATATCTACTTAATTAGGATATGAGGACAACTTCAATGTTAACCCTGTAGAATCATAGGTATAAATGGGCATTATGATTGTGTAAAAAAACAAATCTGAGCCAAGGGGAGATAACCTTGTGTAAAATCAGGATTTGTCTCCTGGAGAGTCCAACCATGCATGGCCATCATAACTGAAAGGTCAACAGTAAAAGTCAAGTCTAGAACATGATCATGCCAGACTATCAGGGGTTATAAAGGTCATAAGGTTCAAAAGGTCACATAATATCACTTTACCTGATCAGTATCTAAATAAAATGATTGCTTATGAAGACTAATTCTAATTATAGGAGGTCAGAGGTCAGAAGTGACAGGGTCAGGTCATTTGAGGTCAATTATGGTGCAAATATCACTTAAGTTAACATGTATAACTTTAAGTATTTAAAGAATGTTGTGCTCTGAAGCAGTTCTGAAGTGTTAATGTCCATAATCTCAGCCCAAATAATGTACAAACTGTGGAACTTTCACCCATTTTCTATTAACTTTTATATATTGGCTTAGAAAGAGAAAATATTTAAAGATATATAACTATGCTGCACATTCCTGAAACATCTTTGATTTATATGGGACCTGAGGAATGTTTTATGGTACATTCAGATTGATAGAAAATACAGGAATGTGTTGTGTATGTGTAACAAAACAGCTACAGGAATGTTACGCTTTCAGCATCATCGTATAGATTTAGATAGACATGATTCTCAAAAATCAAACGAAATCATCTTCAATATATGTGTATTTTAGGACAATACAGCTATAACTCTATCAGATAAAGCTGTTTTAATCTCTAACCAAAGGAAAATCACTTTGGGAAAGTTGTAATAGAAAGCGAAGATTGTGTATCAGAAGGGATATTGTTAGATGTAATATTGGGGGGGGGGGGGCTATATCTGTTGTAAGGCTTTCACACTCACAATGGTTGTTTGATTTCCTGATGACGATTCCTTTACCACTGCCGACATCAACAATATGCAATGATGATTTTTCTTTATCACTAAAGAAATTTTCATTTCTCATTTGCTGCAAAATTTATTATTAAATATTCACTAAATTCAGCAAGTAAGTAAAGAATAGAGTTCTAAAAATTCTTATAAAATTTTCTTAAATTTGGATTGCCAGATATTATTTTATCTTGATTTGAATATTGGCGTTAAACTGTGGTTTAAGCCTAATCACCTTTTGAACAACAGGAGTCAACTAACAGTATGTGCTACCTAAATCTTATCCAATAAATGTTTTAGAAAATCATTCAGTCATCTTATAGAATTAGAAAATCATTCAGTCATCTTATAGAATTAGAATATCTCTAGGATATTTAAGGATAGATCAGAAAAAACATGGAGCAGTCGGTGATTCACCAAATCTGAAGGATATTGGGAAATATCAGGGAAAGTCGGCTAGAGCATGTTGATGAAGCAATTGTTTGTGTGGCAGTTACACCACCCCTGTTATCAGTAATGGACTAGACCATGTATTGATTGGGTCGTGCCATTATAGAGTGTGGGGAGTGTGAGGGTGTTATTATTGGTGATTGATGCTGAGATCAGTAGAAGGTATGGCTGGTGGAGGAAACAAGTTACAGCAGTGAAGTCTGCATAGAATTACAGAGGAGCTATTACACATGGAGGGATAGTGTCTGATAGAATGGGAGAGATGATAGTTACAATTATTACAGTATTACTACCTAGTCTGTGTTAGATAGATGGAGGGATACTAAGGAGTCTGTGTTAGAACTGGAGAGATGGAGGGATACTGAGGAGTCTGTGTTAGAACTGGAGAGACGAAGGGATACTGAGGAGTCTGTGTTAGAACTGGAGAGATGGAGGGATACTGAGGAGTCTGTGTTAGAACTGGAGAGATGGAGGGATACTGAGGAGTCTGTGTTAGAACTGGAGAGATGGAGGGATACTGAGGAGTCTGTGTTAGAACTGGAGAGATGGAGGGATACTGAGGAGTCTGTGTTAGAACTGGAGAGATGATGTTAACATATAAGAGTATTATTACTGTAGAGAGAGGATATTTGTGCTTACTACTCGACTACAAGGAGGATGTAGAATACTCTGATGGAAACTACACAACTCTAGGATTATAACATAGAGGACACAGCTACAGGGTAAGGAGTGGAGACTGCACAACTCTAGGATTATATGTACAGTGCTAGGGAGAATGGAACATGTCGTGGTAGTACTATTTAGCCAACAAATGTGTAAACAGAAGGATTACATAGGGGACATGTATACAGACTGCTAGGGAGAATTGAACATGTCGTAGAACTATAGTGTGTATACAGACTGCTAGGGAGAATTGAACATGTCGTAGAACTATAGTGTGTATGGAAGGAAAGGAGATATTGGAAGTGAAGATCAGGAGTAACACATAAGGACAGCTGTGATATGGACTTTGTGACAGTAGGGGGAGGAAAACCAACATTGAGGATACCATTATAGACATGCTTAGAAAGATGATAACAGGCACAGGGTTATACTGCAGAGCTATAGAAAATCCACGATCATAGTAGAGCAGTGGAGACAGCATTAGTCTACATAGCTATTAACATACAGTCGGACTTAGTCAGAAATAATCTGTACGCTATGTTTCTGATATTGTAAATATTTAGGCTACAACAACTTTGACTTTATCTAATAATCTGTAAGTGAGAGCCTTCAGAGGGAACGTTTGTGGTATCGGTCATTTGATGTTCTGTGATAAACGCAGGCTTACTTTATTATATGCGATTAGATTCATTCTACTATAGAAAAGGTGTCTTGAAAACAACCTGGATATGTTTGTCAGTAATGCTTTGGGGAAAAAAAGAATAAGGGCCTGAAATAGCCTCTAATGTCAGGAGATGACTGACAGTATACCAAGAGTTACCTCCCCTGGATGTACTGCCGTGGAGACTATGATCAGCGTGAATCATTCCAATATCAGAGTTACAATTAGGATAACTACTGTATATTACAAGTGTGGGAAAGGAGCGTTAGGATAACTACAATATTTACACTGAAGTTTGTGGAGGGAACATTAGGATAACTACAATATTTACACTGAAGTTTGTGGAGGGAGCGTTAGGATAACTACAATATTTACACTGAAGTTTGTGGAGGGAGCGTTAGGATAACTACAATATTTACACTGAAGTTTGTGGACGGAGCGTTAGGATAACTACAATATTTACACTGAAGTTTGTGGACGGAGCGTTAGGATAACTACAATATTTACACTGAAGTTTGTGGAGGGAGCGTTAGGATAACTACAATATTTACACTGAAGTTTGTGGACGGAGCGTTAGGATAACTACAATATTTACACTGAAGTTTGTGGAGGGAGCGTTAGGATAACTACAATATTTACACTGAAATTTGTGGAGGGAGCGTTAGGATAACTACAATATTTACACTGAAGTTTGTGGAGGGAGCGTTAGGATAACTACAATATTTACACTGAAATTTGTGGACGGTGCATTAGGATAACTACAATATTTACACTGAAGTTTGTGGAGGGAACATTAGGATAACTACAATATTTACACTGAAGTTTGTGGACGGAGCGTTAGGATAACTACAATATTTACACTGAAGTTTGTGGACGGAGCGTTAGGATAACTACAATATTTACACTGAAGTTTGTGGACGGAGCGTTAGGATAACTACAATATTTACACTGAAGTTTGTGGAGGGAGCGTTAGGATAACTACAATATTTACACTGAAGTTTGTGGAGGGAGCGTTAGGATAACTACAATATTTACACTGAAGTTTGTGGAGGGAACATTAGGATAACTACAATATTTACACTGAAGTTTGTGGAGGGAACATTAGGATAACTACAATATTTACACTGAAGTTTGTGGAGGGAGCGTTAGGATAACTACAATATTTACACTGAAGTTTGTGGACGGAGCATTAGGATAACTACAATATTTACACTGAAGTTTGTGGAGGGAGCGTTAGGATAACTACAATATTTACACTGAAGTTTGTTTTACTTTATTCTGGCTACAAGGTGCTTGATGTGAGTAATTGATACTGTTCTGCTTACAGCTGATATTTTATCAGGTATTGGTGCTTTTTATTGCAATACTGTTTTTGCATTTTTATTTTTTTTTGTAAATTTCTATATTTATACATACTTAGCAAACATAAGGCTTTTTTACGCGATCAAAAAATCCAGGCTCTTCCATGTTTTTGGTGTGGTTTTAACAATGAACTGCTGTTAGTGGTGTGGGAATCAACTGTATATGTATAATATAGAGTGCTAATGTGTAGTATAGGATGGACTGGTATGGAGAGGAAATAGCACTATTCCTGTGTAGTACACCGGCTCATTTCTCCACTATTCCTGTGACCGGCTCATGTCTCAGATCTGTGATGGTGCCACTGTTGTAGTGTATGTAGATATAAAGGTGTTATGTGCTGTAACGTCTGAGACAGAGAGAGGAAGATGATTCTTTCATTTCTGTGATCATTAATCAACCATGACAGTGGATTATACTCCATCGTGGATCATTAATCAACCATGACAGTGGATTATACTCCATCGTGGATCTTTGTGGATCTTTGTGATCTTTGTCTATCTTTGTGATCTTCGTGGATCTTTGTGGATCTTTGTCTATCTTTGTGATCTTTGTGGATCTTTGTGGATCTTTGTGGATGTGTACTTAGATAGTTGTGTGTATAATTTGGAGCGTACAGAATTCTATTGTGAATACTACGGATGTATAAATATTGTAATCCCCCGTATAATTGGACCTGGATTATATATAAACACCCGTGTATTACGGTCCGGAGACCTTAATTTTCTTGGAAACATACCTAAGTAAGATAATTGTGTTGGATGTGGTATATAGTGGTGTGTTACCGTGGACTTCTGCTAGCCTTATGTAATGCTCTGTGGTGTTAGTACAGCATTTATTCCCCTAAACCATTTCTTAAAGGAATTTGATTTTGTCATATAACTAAGAATATTTTGACTCATACATGCATGATTAATGTTCTGAGACATACAGCATTCCTTACATCTACCAAACTTTGTTAAGCATAAGTCATTGTAGATAAAATAAATGTGTCAAAAATTCGTCTAAACAGAACGATGGGAAGTATAACCACGTTTTCTCCTGGATGATGAAGACACTTGGCAATTATTTGTAATAGTACCAGTGGTTATATACTTTCAAAGCTGACACTGATTCAATACTGCCAATCTGGAATAGATCTCTGACAACTGAAGGAGACTGTAGATCTCTGACAACTGAACAAGACTGTCAAGATCTCTGACAACTGAAGGAGACTGTAGATCTCTGACAACTGAAGGAGACTGTCGAGATCTCTGACAACTGAAGGAGACTTTCGAGATCTCTGACAACTGAAGGAGACTGTCGAGATCTCTGACAACTGAAGGAGACTGTAGATCTCTGACAACTGAAGGAGACTGTCGAGATCTCTGACAACTGAAGGAGACTGTAGATCTCTGACAACTGAAGGAGACTGTCGAGATCTCTGACAACTGAAGGAGACTGTAGATCTCTGACAACTGAAGGAAACTGTCGTGATCTCTGACAACTGAAGGAAACTCAATTCATCTGTGTTATAAGTAGTGTCGTAGTTGTGTGGGATCAAGGTCCCGAGGTTTGGGGCGGAATTGTTACGGAATGTCGGATGATTTCTATCTATCACTCGAGGACATCCAGGAGGACGATATCGTCATAGGCGAGGACCAGGAGGAGGACCCCGAAGGTAAATAGTTCATAACGAGGCTCTCAGCTCATAGAGAGGCTGTCATCATTTCATAACGAGGCTCTCAGCTCATAGCGACGCTCTCATCATTTCATAATGAGACTCTTAGTTCATAGCGAGGCTCTCACCATTTCATAACGATTTAGGCTCTCAGCTCATAGTGAGGCTCTCATCATTTCATAACGAGGCTCTCAGTTCATAGCGAGGCTCTCACCATTTCATAACGATTGAGGCTCTCAGCTCATAGTGAGGCTCCCATCATTTCATAACGAGGCTCTCATGATCAGTTCATAGCGAGTCTCTCAGTTCATAGCGATCTTACCATTTCATACCGATCGAGGCTCTCAGTTCATAGCAAGGCTCTCATCTGTTCAAAGTAAGGAACCATCCAAGTAATCGTTCAGAGTGAGGCTCTAACTAAGTCAATTTGTTCATAATGAGGCTATTATCAGTTCAAATCTCAATGCACTCACTACTTCTTGTGGATTCTTCGTGCTGTACCGATGAAATTGCTTTTCATTCAAGATCAAACTGATCGTCTAATAAGGATAGTGGGGGCCATGTGAGGGAGAAGAGGCCCACAGGATCTGTAGTATGATCATGACAATGACAGGTTCATGTTAAGGGGACAAGGTTGGATTAGTAAAATTAGTCTTTATGTTCTAGTTTATGCTAAAAGGATTGTAAACAGCTGCGTAGGATGAGTGTCACTGTGGCAGAGTGGTTAAAATGACTTGACATTATAGCCCTCCACCTCAGGGCAGAGTTTGAATCCCATGTGGGACAGTTGCCAGGTACTGACTGCTGGTCCATGGTTTTTTTCTGGGTACTCTGGCTTTTCACCATGTAAAGCTGGCATGTCCTTAAATGATTCTGACTTTTTAATTATGATATACAGTAAAACATAGTTGTAACGAACCTCTGGGGACCAACAAAATCATTTCGTTATAAATATAGTTAGGACCATTGACAGGGAAGTAACTATGTATTTGTTGTGACATTGACAGGGAATTGACAGGGAAGTAACTATGTATTTGTTGTGACATTGACAGGGAAGTAACTATGTATTTGTTGTGACATTGACAGGGAAGTAACTATGTATTTGTTGTGACATTGACAGGGAAGTAACTATGTATTTGTTGTGACATTGACAGGGAAGTAACTATGTATTTGTTGTGACATTGACAGGGAAGTAACTATGTATTTGTTGTGACATGACATTGACAGGGAAGTAACTATGTATTTGTTGTGACATTGACAGGGAAGTAACTATTGTATTTGTTGTGACATTGACAGGGAAAGTAACTATGTATTTGTTGTGACATTGACAGGGCAGTATATGTATTTGTTGTGACATTGACAGGGCAGTAACTATGTATTTGTTGTGACATTGACAGGGCAGTAACTATGTATTTGTTGTGACATGGACAGGGAAGTAACTATGTATTTGTTGTGACATTGACAGGGAAGTAACTATGTATTTGTTGTGACATTGACAGGGAAGTAACTATGTATTTGTTGTGACATTGACAGGGAAGTAACTATGTATTTGTTGTGACATTGACAGGGAAGTAACTATGTATTTGTTGTGACATGGACAGGGAAGTAACTATGTATTTGTTGTGACATTGACAGGGAAGTAACTATGTATTTGTTGTGACATTGACAGGGAAGTAACTATGTATTTGTTGTGACATTGACAGGGAAGTAACTATGTATTTGTTGTGACATTGACAGGGAAGTAACTATGTATTTGTTGTGACATTGACAGGGAAGTAACTATGTATTTGTTGTGACATTGACAGGGAAGTCACTATGTATTTGTTGTGACATTGACAGGGCAGTAACTATGTATTTGTTGTGACATTGACAGGGAATTGACAGGGAAGTAACTATGTATTTGTTGTGCACATATTTAATATAAACATGTATTACTGTACAAATGGAGGATTCCAATACTCTCATGGCTATATGTGTGATATGAAATGTAACAAACCAGTTCAATAATTTAGCTTATAGACTCATAACATATCAAATCATTTAACAAGTTTGATAGCTTTCATATCACACAGTCACTAGTGTAAGATTCTATTTATCACACAGTCACCAGTGTAAGATTCTATTTATCACACTGTCACTAGTGTAAGATTCTATTTATCACATAGCTTTTATTAATAGAAATATAAGTAAAACTTTAAATTTCGTCTCCATAAGTAGAAATCCGGCTTGGTTGTGATGATAATCATACGACGCTATAGATTATGATGTCAAAAACAATTAACATTGTTTTTGTCGAAAAGTATGATGTTATGGTCCGAAATGCATGACGTCACAATCAATATCACCCGCAAGGGCAGATAACTTGTAATATGCAAATTCAGTATTGCAGAAATGTTAATTTTAATGTTAAGGCAGTCACTATAAAATCCAGGTATAAAAATACTGTAGAGGTAATCAGGAGAAATTGAGGTAGTCTGCAGGTCGATTACACGTTTGAAACAGATGGAGAATAGCATATTAGTAAACAATGCCTGTGTTAAGGAGCTTGGCAGACTCAAATTTCACTGATAACATTGAGGGTTAAAACTTCAGTGGCAGCTGCACAAATAGCGCAATGTAGAATCAATGATTGGCATTGGAAAGATAAAAACTATTGAATTACCACTGATAACAATCAGTCAATTAGTGGCGATATTGATTTGTACCTTATTACCCCTTCTTACATAATGGAACGGTCCAGATGAATCAATAGTCATTCCATTGTTCCACAAAAGGGTTGTTTATGTTTTGAATACCCCATTCACATGCATTGTTATGACTGACCATTTGTTGACTAAGACTCTCCATGTCTGCTGTATCCCAGTCCCTCACTGAATCAATAATACCAGAGAGCCAGACAGGACGCAGCTCAAAATCTTTAAAAATATGCAGATTTCAGATTAAAATTGCTATGGTGGCTTTGTGCCAATTTTTTGCTAATATCTGATGAACAGTAAGTGGTGTTTGTGTGACAGACTTTCTAGGTCTTGTTGTTATCATGGTACCAGTGATATAGTTTTATATGCTTTGTGTGACAGACTTTCTAGGTCTTGTTGTTATCATGGTACCAGTGGTATAGTTTTATATGCTTTGTGTGACAGACTTTCTAGGTCTTGTTGTTATCATGGTACCAGTGATATAGTTTTATATGCTTTGTGTGACAGACTTTCTAGGTCTTGTTGTTATCATGGTACCAGTGATATAGTTTTTATATGCTTTGTGTGACAGACTTTCTAGGTCCTGTTGTTATCATGGTACCAGTGATATAGTTTTATATGCTTTGTGTGACAGACTTTCTAGGTGTTGTTGTTATCATGGTACCAGTGATATAGTTTTATATACTTTGTGTGACAGACTTTCTAGGTCTTGTTGTTATAATGGTACCAGTGATATAGTTTTATATGCTTTGTGTGACAGACTTTCTAGGTCTTGTTGTTATCACGGTACCAGTGATATAGTTTTATATGCTTTGTGTGACAGACTTTCTAGGTCTTGTTGTTATCATGGTACCAGTGATATAGTTTTATATGCTTTGTGTGACAGACTTTCTAGGTCTTGTTGTTATCATGGTACCAGTGATATAGTTTTATATGCTTTGTGTGACAGACTTTCTAGGTCCTGTTGTTATCATGGTACCAGTGATATAGTTTTATATGCTTTGTGTGACAGACTTTCTAGGTCTTGTTGTTATCATGGTACCAGTGATATAGTTTTATATGCTTTGTGTGACAGACTTTCTAGGTCTTGTTGTTATCATGGTACCAGTGATATAGTTTTATATGCTTTGTGTGACAGACTTTCTAGGTCTTGTTGTTATCATGGTACCAGTGATATAGTTTTATATGCTTTGTGTGACAGACTTTCTAGGTCCTGTTGTTATCATGGTACCAGTGATATAGTTTTATATGCTTTGTGTGACAGACTTTCTAGGTCTTGTTGTTATCATGGTACCAGTGATATAGTTTTATATGCTTTGTGTGACAGACTTTCTAGGTCTTGTTGTTATCATGGTACCAGTGATATAGTTTTATATGCTTTGTGTGACAGACTTTCTAGGTCTTGTTGTTATCATGGTACCAGTGATATAGTTTTATATGCTTTGTGTGACAGACTTTCTAGGTCTTGTTGTTATCATGGTACCAGTGATATAGTTTTATATGCTTTGTGTGACAGACTTTCTAGGTCTTGTTGTTATCATGGTACCAGTGATATAGTTTTATATGCTTTGTGTGACAGACTTTCTAGGTCTTGTTGTTATCATGGTACCAGTGATATAGTTTTATATGCTTTGTGTGACAGACTTTCTAGGTCTTGTTGTTATCATGGTACCAGTGATATAGTTTTATATGCTTTGTGTGACAGACTTTCTAGGTCTTGTTGTTATCATGGTACCAGTGATATAGTTTTATATGCTTTGTGTGACAGACTTTCTAGGTCTTGTTGTTATCATGGTACCAGTGATATAGTTTTATATGCTTTGTGTGACAGACTTTCTAGGTCTTGTTGTTATCATGGTACCAGTGATATAGTTTTATATGCTTTGTGTGACAGACTTTCTAGGTCTTGTTGTTATCATGGTACCAGTGATATTGTTTTATATGCTTTGTGTGACAGACTTTCTAGGTCTTGTTGTTATCATGGTACCAGTGATATAGTTTTATATGCTTTGTGTGACAGACTTTCTAGGTCTTGTTGTTATCATGGTACCAGTGATATAGTTTTTTTATATGCTTTGTGTGACAGACTTTCTAGGTCTTGTTGTTATCATGGTACCAGTGATATAGTTTTATATGCTTTGTGTGACAGACTTTCTAGGTCTTGTTGTTATCATGGTACCAGTGATATAGTTTTATATGCTTTGTGTGACAGACTTTCTAGGTCTTGTTGTTATCATGGTACCAGTGATATAGTTTTATATGCTTTGTGTGACAGACTTTCTAGGTCTTGTTGTTATCATGGTACCAGTGATATAGTTTTATATGCTTTGTGTGACAGACTTTCTAGGTCTTGTTGTTATCATGGTACCAGTGATATAGTTTTATATGCTTTGTGTGACAGACTTTCTAGGTCTTGTTGTTATCATGGTACCAGTGATATAGTTTTATATGCTTTGTGTGACAGACTTTCTAGGTCTTGTTGTTATCATGGTACCAGTGATATAGTTTTATATGCTTTGTGTGACAGACTTTCTAGGTCTTGTTGTTATCATGGTACCAGTGATATAGTTTTATATGCTTTGTGTGACAGACTTTCTAGGTCTTGTTGTTATCATGGTACCAGTGATATAGTTTTATATGCTTTGTGTGACAGACTTTCTAGGTCTTGTTGTTATCATGGTACCAGTGATATAGTTTTATATGCTTTGTGTGACAGACTTTCTAGGTCTTGTTGTTATCATGGTACCAGTGATATAGTTTTATATGCTTTGTGTGACAGACTTTCTAGGTCTTGTTGTTATCATGGTACCAGTGATATAGTTTTATATGCTTTGTGTGACAGACTTTCTAGGTCTTGTTGTTATCATGGTACCAGTGATATAGTTTTATATGCTTTGTGTGACATGACTTTCTAGGTCTTGTTGTTATCATGGTACCAGTGATATAGTTTTATATGCTTTGTGTGACAGACTTTCTAGGTCTTGTTGTTATCATGGTACCAGTGATATAGTTTTATATGCTTTGTGTGACAGACTTTCTAGGTCTTGTTGTTATCATGGTACCAGTGATATAGTTTTATATGCTTTGTGTGACAGACTTTCTAGGTCTTGTTGTTATCATGGTACCAGTGATATAGTTTTATATGCTTTGTGTGACAGACTTTCTAGGTCTTGTTGTTATCATGGTACCAGTGATATAGTTTTATATGCTTTGTGTGACAGACTTTCTAGGTCTTGTTGTTATCATGGTACCAGTGATATAGTTTTATATGCTTTGTGTGACAGACTTTCTAGGTCTTGTTGTTATCATGGTACCAGTGATATAGTTTTATATGCTTTGTGTGACAGACTTTCTAGGTCTTGTTGTTATCATGGTACCAGTGATATAGTTTTATATGCTTTGTGTGACAGACTTTCTAGGTCTTGTTGTTATCATGGTACCAGTGATATAGTTTTATATGCTTTGTGTGACAGACTTTCTAGGTCTTGTTGTTATCATGGTACCAGTGATATAGTTTTATATGCTTTGTGTGACAGACTTTCTAGGTCTTGTTGTTATCATGGTACCAGTGATATAGTTTTATATGCTTTGTGTGACAGACTTTCTAGGTCTTGTTGTTATCATGGTACCAGTGATATAGTTTTATATGCTTTGTGTGACAGACTTTCTAGGTCTTGTTGTTATCATGGTACCAGTGATATAGTTTTATATGCTTTGTGTGACAGACTTTCTAGGTCTTGTTGTTATCATGGTACCAGTGATATATAGTTTTATATGCTTTGTGTGACAGACTTTCTAGGTCTTGTTGTTATCATGGTACCAGTGATATAGTTTTATATGCTTTGTGTGACAGACTTTCTAGGTCTTGTTGTTATCATGGTACCAGTGATATAGTTTTATATGCTTTGTGTGACAGACTTTCTAGGTCTTGTTGTTATCATGGTACCAGTGATATAGTTTTATATGCTTTGTGTGACAGACTTTCTAGGTCTTGTTGTTATCATGGTACCAGTGATATAGTTTTATATGCTTTGTGTGACAGACTTTCTAGGTCTTGTTGTTATCATGGTACCAGTGATATAGTTTTATATGCTTTGTGTGACAGACTTTCTAGGTCTTGTTGTTATCATGGTACCAGTGATATAGTTTTATATGCTTTGTGTGACAGACTTTCTAGGTCTTGTTGTTATCATGGTACCAGTGATATAGTTTTATATGCTTTGTGTGACAGACTTTCTAGGTCTTGTTGTTATCATGGTACCAGTGATATAGTTTTATATGCTTTGTGTGACAGACTTTCTAGGTCTTGTTGTTATCATGGTACCAGTGATATAGTTTTATATGCTTTGTGTGACAGACTTTCTAGGTCTTGTTGTTATCATGGTACCAGTGATATAGTTTTATATGCTTTGTGTGACAGACTTTCTAGGTCTTGTTGTTATCATGGTACCAGTGATATAGTTTTATATGCTTTGTGTGACAGACTTTCTAGGTCTTGTTGTTATCATGGTACCAGTGATACAGTTTTATATGCTTTGTGTGACAGACTTTCTAGGTCTTGTTGTTATCATGGTACCAGTGATATAGTTTTATATGCTTTGTGTGACAGACTTTCTAGGTCTTGTTGTTATCATGGTACCAGTGATATAGTTTTATATGCTTTGTGTGACAGACTTTCTAGGTCTTGTTGTTATCATGGTACAAGTGATATAGTTTTATATGCTTTGTGTGACAGACTTTCTAGGTCCTGTTGTTATCATGGTACCAGTGATATAGTTTTATATGCTTTGTGTGACAGACTTTCTAGGTCTTGTTGTTATCATGGTACCAGTGATATAGTTTTATATGCTTTGTGTGACAGACTTTCTAGGTCTTGTTGTTATCATGGTACCAGTGATATAGTTTTATATGCTTTGTGTGACAGACTTTCTAGGTCTTGTTGTTATCATGGTACCAGTGATATAGTTTTATATGCTTTGTGTGACAGACTTTCTAGGTCTTGTTGTTATCATGGTACCAGTGATATAGTTTTATATGCTTTGTGTGACAGACTTTCTAGGTCTTGTTGTTATCATGGTACCAGTGATATAGTTTTATATGCTTTGTGTGACAGACTTTCTAGGTCTTGTTGTTATCATGGTACCAGTGATATAGTTTTATATGCTTTGTGTGACAGACTTTCTAGGTCTGTTGTTATCATGGTACCAGTGATATAGTTTTATATGCTTTGTGTGACAGACTTTCTAGGTCTTGTTGTTATCATGGTACCAGTGATATAGTTTTATATGCTTTGTGTGACAGACTTTCTAGGTCTTGTTGTTATCATGGTACCAGTGATATAGTTTTATATGCTTTGTGTGACAGACTTTCTAGGTCTTGTTGTTATCATGGTACCAGTGGTATAGTTTTATATGCTTTGTGTGACAGACTTTCTAGGTCTTGTTGTTATCATGGTACCAGTGGTATAGTTTTATATGCTTTGTGTGACAGACTTTCTAGGTCTTGTTGTTATCATGGTACCAGTGATATAGTTTTATATGCTTTGTGTGACAGACTTTCTAGGTCTTGTTGTTATCATGGTACCAGTGATATAGTTTTATATGCTTTGTGTGACAGACTTTCTAGGTCTTGTTGTTATCATGGTACCAGTGTATAGTTTTATATGCTTTGTGTGACAGACTTTCTAGGTCTTGTTGTTATCATGGTACCAGTGATATAGTTTTATATGCTTTGTGTGACAGACTTTCTAGGTCTTGTTGTTATCATGGTACCAGTGATATAGTTTTATATGCTTTGTGTGACAGACTTTCTAGGTCTTGTTGTTATCATGGTACCAGTGATATAGTTTTATATGCTTTGTGTGACAGACTTTCTAGGTCTTGTTGTTATCATGGTACCAGTGATATAGTTTTATATGCTTTGTGTGACAGACTTTCTAGGTCTTGTTGTTATCATGGTACCAGTGATATAGTTTTATATGCTTTGTGTGACAGACTTTCTAGGTCTTGTTGTTATCATGGTACCAGTGATATAGTTTTATATGCTTTGTGTGACAGACCTTCTAGGTCTTGTTGTTATCATGGTACCAGTGATATAGTTTTATATGCTTTGTGTGACAGACTTTCTAGGTCTTGTTGTTATCATGGTACCAGTGATATAGTTTTATATGCTTTGTGTGACAGACTTTCTAGGTCTTGTTGTTATCATGGTACCAGTGATATAGTTTTATATGCTTTGTGTGACAGACTTTCTAGGTCTTGTTGTTATCATGGTACCAGTGATATAGTTTTATATGCTTTGTGTGACAGACTTTCTAGGTCTTGTTGTTATCATGGTACCAGTGATATAGTTTTATATGCTTTGTGTGACAGACTTTCTAGGTCTTGTTGTTATCATGGTACCAGTGATATAGTTTTATATGCTTTGTGTGACAGACTTTCTAGGTCTTGTTGTTATCATGGTACCAGTGATATAGTTTTTATATGCTTTGTGTGACAGACTTTCTAGGTCTTGTTGTTATCATGGTACCAGTGATATAGTTTTATATGCTTTGTGTGACAGACTTTCTAGGTCTTGTTGTTATCATGGTACCAGTGATATAGTTTTATATGCTTTGTGTGACAGACTTTCTAGGTCTTGTTGTTATCATGGTACCAGTGATATAGTTTTATATGCTTTGTGTGACAGACTTTCTAGGTCTTGTTGTTATCATGGTACAGTGATATAGTTTTATATGCTTTGTGTGACAGACTTTCTAGGTCTTGTTGTTATCATGGTACCAGTGATATAGTTTTATATGCTTTGTGTGACAGACTTTCTAGGTCTTGTTGTTATCATGGTACCAGTGATATAGTTTTATATGCTTTGTGTGACAGACTTTCTAGGTATTGTTGTTATCATGGTACCAGTGATATAGTTTTATATGCTTTGTGTGACAGACTTTCTAGGTCTTGTTGTTATTATGGTACCAGTGATATAGTTTTATATGCTTTGTGTGACAGACTTTCTAGGTCTTGTTGTTATCATGGTACCAGTGATATAGTTTTTATATGCTTTGTGTGATTGATATAGTTTTATATGCTTTGACAGACTTTCTAGGTCTTGTTGTTATCATGGTACCAGTGATATAGTTTTATATGCTTTGTGTGACAGACTTTCTAGGTCTTGTTGTTATCATGGTACCAGTGATATAGTTTTATATGCTTTGTGTGACAGACTTTCTAGGTCTTGTTGTTATCATGGTACCAGTGATATAGTTTTATATGCTTTGTGTGACAGACTTTCTAGGTCTTGTTGTTATCATGGTACCAGTGATATAGTTTTATATGCTTTGTGTGACAGACTTTCTAGGTCTTGTTGTTATCATGGTACCAGTGATATAGTTTTATATGCTTTGTGTGACAGACTTTCTAGGTCTTGTTGTTATCATGGTACCAGTGATATAGTTTTTATATGCTTTGTGTGACAGACTTTCTAGGTCTTGTTGTTATCATGGTACCAGTGATATAGTTTTATATGCTTTGTGTGACAGACTTTCTAGGTCTTGTTGTTATCATGGTACCAGTGATATAGTTTTATATGCTTTGTGTGACAGACTTTTCTAGTCTTGTTGTTATCATGGTACCAGTGATTAGTTTTATATGCTTTGTGTGACAGACTTTCTAGGTCTTGTTGTTATCATGGTACCAGTGATATAGTTTTATATGCTTTGTGTGACAGACTTTCTAGGTCTTGTTGTTATCATGGTACCAGTGATATAGTTTTATATGCTTTGTGTGACAGACTTTCTAGGTCTTGTTGTTATCATGGTACCAGTGATATAGTTTTATATGCTTTGTGTGACAGACTTTCTAGGTCCTGTTGTTATCATGGTACCAGTGATTATAGTTTTATATGCTTTGTGTGACAGACTTTCTAGGTCTTGTTGTTATCATGGTACCAGTGATATAGTTTTATATGCTTTGTGTGACAGACTTTCTAGGTCTTGTTGTTATCATGGTACCAGTGATATAGTTTTATATGCTTTGTGTGACAGACTTTCTAGGTCTTGTTGTTATCATGGTACCAGTGGTATAGTTTTATATGCTTTGTGTGACAGACTTTCTAGGTCTTGTTGTTATCATGGTACCAGTGATATAGTTTTATATGCTATTGTGTGACAGACTTTCTAGGTCTTGTTGTTATCATGGTACCAGTTGCTATAGTTTTATATGCTTTGTGTGACAGAATTTCTTGGTCCTCTTTGTTATCACTGGTACCAGCTGCCCCTATGCATGATCGTAAAAGTTTTATATCTTAGCTTTGTGTTCTTCCTAACAGACTTTAATCCTTCCTAATGCCCTCCTTGCACCGCCTCTTGTTGCCTTGAGTTGAGCGGTCCCCACCTGTGAGGAAGGCTGTGTCTATATAGTTTTTCTATCGATTTGTGTGGACAGACTTTTCTAGTATAAATGTTGACCGGGTGGGGTAGTTGTTGTCTTCGGCGGCATATCCAGTGATATACGCACTATAAAAAGTACCAGTGGTATAGTTTTATATGCTCCTTGTGTGTTACAGACTTTTCTAGGTGTCTTGTTGTTATCATGGTACCAGTGATATAGTTTTTATATGCTTTGTGTGACAGATACTTTCTAGGTCCTGTTGTTATCATGGTACCAGTGATATAGTTTTATATGCTTTTGTGTGACAGACTTTCTAGGTCTTGTTGTTATCATGGTACCAGTGATATAGTTTTATATGCTTTGTGTGACAGACTTTCTAGGTCTTGTTGTTATCATGGTACCAGTGATATAGTTTTATATGCTTTGTGTGACAGACTTTCTAGGTCTTGTTGTTTATTATCTGGTACCAGTGATATAGTTTTATATGCTTTGTGTGACAGACCTTTCTAGGTCTTGTTGTTATCATGGTACCAGTGATATAGTTTTATATGCTTTGTGTGACAGACTTTCTAGGTCTTGTTGTTATCATGGTACCGTGATGATATAGTTTTATATGCTTTGTGTGACAGACATTTCTAGGTCCTTGTTGTTATCATGTGGTACCAAGTGATATAGTTTTATATGCTTTGTGTGACCAGACTTTCTAGGTCTTGGGGGGTTTTCTTGGTAGCCATCAGGTGATTAGTTTTATATGCTTTGTGTGACAGACTTTCTAGGTCTTGTTGTTATCATACGTACCAGTGATATAGTTTTATATGCTTTGTGTGACAGACTTTCTAGGTCTTGTTGTTATCATGGTACCAGTGATATAGTTTTATATGCTTTGTGTGACAGACTTTCTAGGTCCTGTTGTTATCATGGTACCAGTGATATAGTTTTATATGCTTTGTGTGACAGACTTTCTAGGTCCTGTTGTTATCATGGTACCAGTGATATAGTTTTATATGCTTTGTGTGACAGACTTTCTAGGTCTTGTTGTTATCATGGTACCAGTGATATAGTTTTATATGCTTTGTGTGACAGACTTTCTAGGTCTTGTTGTTATCATGGTACCAGTGGTATAGTTTTTATATGCTTTGTGTGACAGAATCTTTCTAGGTCTTGTTGTTGTCATCAGGTACCAGTGATATAGTTTTTATATGCTTTGTGTGACAGACTTTCTTAGGTCTTGTTGTTATCATGGTACCAGTGATATAGTTTTATATGCTTTGTGTGACAGACTTTCTAGGTCTTGTTGTTATCATGGTACCAGTGATATAGTTTTATATGCTTTTATGCTTTGTGTGACAGACATTCTAGGTCATGTGGAAAGTACAACCTTGGTATTAGACTACATTCATCAATGGAAATGCTTTTGTATAAAATATAGCAATGTCATTATGTAATTTAAGATTACAGTTTGGTCCATTGTCCTTTGTGATCATATCAAAATCCACATGTTCCCCCTTTATAAGTATTGTCCATATGATACCACAATTATAAACCAAAATTTTGCAGAAATTGTTGTAATGGTGACATATGACAGTATTACAACACTTTCACCAAAACTTTGCCTACTTTTTATGTTGACAATGATCTCCAAATCAGCATTGTCCTTCTTTAAATGCTTTTATATGCTGTTGTGACATGACACATTTTAATCTTGTCTGGTAGTCACCTAATGTGTAGTTAAAAATATCAGTATATGTACAGACCAACCTTAGTTGTTATATACCAGTGATTTCTTTGATAGATGTAGACTTTCCAAATGGTCAGTGAATTCTGTAATTTCCGATTAAGTAGACAATCTATGGTTGTTAGGGACAGTGGTACCTGTGATATAGTTTTATATGCTTTGTGGTGACAGACTTTCTAGGTCTTGTTGTTTTCATGGATACCAGTGATATAGTTTTATATGCTTTGTGTGACAGGACTTTATAGGTTCTTGTTGTGATCACAGGTACCAGTGATATAGTTTTATAGGCTTTGTGTCACTGACTTTAGTTTTATATGCTTTGGTCTGATTTCTGTTGTATTATCATGGGGGATACCAGTGATATAGTTTTTTATATGACAGACTTTCTAGGTCTTGTTGTATATCATGGTACCAGTGGATATGTTTTATCATGTTTGTGTGACACGAACTTTCTAGGCTCCTGTTGTCTATCATGGTACCAGGGATATAGTTTTTATATGCATTGTGTGACACTGACTTTTCTAGGTTCTTGTTGTAATCATGGATACAGTTGTATAGTTTTAATATGCTTTTGTGTGAAAGACTTTCATAGGTCTTGTTGTAATTCACGGTACAAGTGATCATAGTTTTATAATGCTTTGTGTGACAGACTTTCCTAGGTCTTAGTTGTTATCATCGGTACCAGTGATATAGTTTATAAATGCTTTGTGTGGACAGACTTTCTAGATCTTGTTGTTATCTTGGTTACAAGTGATATAGTTATATTATGCTTTGTGTTTGTGACAGACTTTCTAGGTTCTTGTTGTTATTCATGGTTCCCATGTGATATAGTTTTATATGCTTTGTGTGACAGACTTTCTAGGTCTTGTTTGTTATCAATCGGTACATAGTGAATATAGTTTTATTTTTTTAATTGGCTTTGTTGTGACAGACTTTTCTAGGTCTTGTAGTTTTCCGGTTACCTGTGATATTAGTTTTTATATGCTTTGTGTCACAGACTTTCTAGGTCTGGTTGTTATCATAGGTATCCAGTGATATTAGTTTCTATTGCTTTTTAGTGTGACAGACTTTCTAGGTCCTTTTGTTATCATCCAGTGGTACCAGTGATATAGTTGTATATGCTTCTGTGGTGACAGAACTTTATTAGGTCTTGTTGTAATCATGGTACAAGTGGTATAGTTTTATATGATTAGTGTGAACTAGACTGTTCTAGGTCTTGTTGTAATCATGGTACCAGTGGTATAGTTTTTCTATGATTTCGTGCTGATACTAGACTTTCTAGGTAGTGTTGTTATCATGGTACCAGTGATATAGTTTTTATAATGCTTTGTGTGACAGACTTTCTAGGATCTGTTGTTTTCATGGTACCAGTGATATAGGTATATATGCTTTGTGTGACCAGACTTTTCTAGGTCTTGTTGTTATCATCGATACCAGTGATATAGTTTTATTTTGCTTTGTGTGACAGACTTTCTAGGTCTTGTTAGTTATCATGGTACCAGTGATATAGTTTTAATATGATTTGTGTGACAGACTTTCTAGGTCTTGTTGTTATCATGGGTCCAGTGATATATGTTTATATGCTTTGTGTGACAGGACTTTCTAGGTCTTGTTGTTATCCATAGTACAAGGTGATATAGTTTTATATGCTTTGTGTGACCAGACTTTCTAGGTCTTGTTGTTATCACGAAGGGTATTTTTTTAAAACCCCAGTGATATAGTTTTATATGCTTTGTGTGACAGACTTTTCTAGGTCCTTTGTTGTTATTCATGGTACAAGGATATAGTTTTATATGCTTTGTGTGACAGACTTTCTAGGTCTTGTTGTTATCACGGTACACAGTGATATGGTTTTATTATATTTTATGCTTTGTGTGACAGATTTCTAGGTTCCTGTTGTATATCATGGTACCTGTGATATAGTTTTTATATGCTTTGTGTGACAGACTTTCTTGGTCTGTTGGTTATCATGGTACCTGTGATATAGTTTTATCATGCTTTGTGTGACAGACTTTCCTAGGTCGTGTTGTTATATGGTTACCAAGTTGATTATAGTTTTATATGCTTTTGTGTGACAGATAGGCTTTTAGGGTTTGTTGTTATCTGGTACCAGTTGATATAGTTTTATATGCTTGGTGTGAAGACTTTCTTGGTTTGTTTTTATATGGTCCAGTGATATAGTTTTATATGCTCGGTGAATGAAGTACAATTCTTTTAGAACCATAGTTAGGATACGGTCTCAAAATACAGGATCCCAAGATCATGATACTGTCTTAGGTCTAAAACAATCTTACAGTTATCTGACTAGGCCCCATTCATTGATGACATTACAAAAAGTTACGATATTTCTGATTGGCCTAAGCAAAAATGTAAGTCTAAGTCTGTGTCAGGCCTCTATTTAAAATATTCTTGAATCCAGAAAAGTTTTATTTGTTATGAGATATATAATTCTGCAACACAAGATCACAAATTTTCAACAATATCACGGCAATAACAACATTTTTAACTTGAAAGAAAATAATTTATTTTAATTTGAAGCTTGAATATTTTCATTGAAATGTTCTTATGAGATGTTTATGTCGACAATGATACAGAATTCCTGTTATATATAAATAACGTAATGTTATTAGAAGTGTAGGACAATGATACAGAATTCTGTTATATATAAATAAATGTAATGTTATGTGGATTAGAAGTGTAGACAATGATACAGAAATTCCTGTTATATATAAATAACGTAATGTTATGTGGATTAGAAGTGTAGACAATGATACAGAATTCCTGTTATATATAAATAACGTAATGTTATGTGGATTAGAAGTGTAGACAATGATTCACAGGAATTCCTGTTATATATAAATAACCGTAATGTTATGTGGATTAGAAGTGTAGACAATGATAACAGAATTCCATGTTTTTATATTAAATAACGTATTGTTATGTGGATTAGAAGTGTATACAGAATTCCTGTTATATATAAATACCGTAATGTTATATGGATTAGAAGTGTAGACAATGATACAGAATTCCTGTTATATTTAAATACCGTAAATGTTATGTGGATTAGAAGTGTAGACAATGATACGGAATTCCTGTTATATATAAATAACGTAATGTTATGTGGATTAGAAGTGTAGACAATGATACAGAATTCCTGTTATATATAAATAACGTAATGTTATGTGGATTAGAAGTGTAGACAATGATACAGAATTCCTGTTATATATAAATAACGTAATGTTATGTGGATTAGAAGTGTAGACAATGATACAGAATTCCTGTTATATATAAATAACGTAATGTTATGTGGATAAGAAGTGTAGACAATGATACAGAATTCCTGTTATATATAAATAACGTAATGTTAATGTGGGATTAGAAGTGTAGACAATGATACAGAATTCCTGTTATATATAAATACCGTAATGGAAACCATTAAATATGTATGTAGTATTGTATGAGTAATAGTGTGTGGTGTCGTGCGATAGCTCAGTGTATTAGATCAATGTGCTGTAATACAACAATATTGACTAGCCTGGCAGTCTGAGTCAGCATTCCGCATCAACATATCTAGGAATGGTCACTGTGGTCACTGATCTAGGAATGGTCTGGTCAACAGATCTAGGAATGGTCACTGTGGTCATGGATCTAGGAATGGTCACTGATCTAGGGTCAACACTGATCTAGGAATGGTCACTGTGGTCAACAGATCTAGGGTCATCTAGGAATGGTCACTGATCTAGGAATGGTCACTGTGGTCACTGATCTAGGAATGGTCACTGTGGTCAACAGATCTAGGAATGGTCACTGTGGTCAACAGATCTAGGAATGGTCACTCATGTGGTCACTGATCTAGGAATGGTCACTGTGGTTACGGATCTAGGAATGGTCACTGTGGTCAACAGATCTAGGAATGGTCACTGTGGTCAACAGATCTAGGAATGGTCACTGTGGTCACGGATCTAGGAATGGTCACTGATCTAGGAATGGTCACTGTGGTCACTGATCTAGGAATGGTCACTGTGGTCAACAGATCTAGGAATGGTCACTGTGGTCACTGATCTAGGAATGGTCACTGTGGTCACAGATCTAGGAATGGTCACTGTGGTCAACAGATCTAGGAATGGTCACTGTGGTCAACTGATCTAGGAATGGTCACTGTGGTCAACAGATCTAGGAATGGTCACTGTGGTCAACTGATCTCTAGGAATGGTCACTGTGGTCAACTGATCTAGGAATGGTCACTGTGGTCAACTGATCTAGGAATGGTCACTGTGGTCAACTGATCTAGGAATGGTCACTGTGGTCACATATCTAGGAATGGTCACTGTGGTCACTGATCTAGGAAATTGGTAACTGTGGTCAACAGATTTAGGAATGGTCACTGTGGTCAACTGATCTAGGAATGGTCACTGTGGTCAACAGATCTAGGAATGGTCACTGTGGTCAACAGATCTAGGAATGGTCACTGTGGTCAACAGATCTAGGAATGGTCACTGTGATCAACAGATCTAGGAATGGTCACTGTGGTCAACTGATCTAGGAATGGTCACTGTGGTCAACAGATCTAGGAATGGTCACTGTGAGTCAACAGATCTAGGAATGGTCACTGTGGTCAACAGATCTAGGAATGGTCACTGTGGTCAACAGATCTAGGAATGGTCACTGTGGTCAACAGATCTAGGAATGGTCACTGTGGTCAACAACAGATCTAGGAATGGTCACTGTGGTCAACAGATCTAGGAATGGTCACTGTGGTCAACAGATCTAGGAATGGTCACTGTGGTCAACAGATCTAGGAATGGTCACTGTGGTCAACAGATCTAGGAATGGTCACTGTGATTAACAGATCTAGGAATGGTCACTGTGATCAACAGATCTAGGAATGGTCACTGTGGTCAACAGATCTAGGAATGGTCACTGTGATCAACAGATCTAGGAATGGTCACTGTGGTCAACAGATCTAGGAATGGTCACTGTGATCAACAGATCTAGGAATGGTCACTGTGGTCAACTGGTCACTGTGGTCAACAGATCTAGGAATGGTCACTGTGATCAACAGATCTAGGAATGGTCACTGTGGTCAACAGATCTAGGAATGGTCACTGTGATCAACAGATCTAGGAATGGTCACTGTGGTCAACTGATCTAGGAATGGTCACTGTGATCAACAGATCTAGGAATGGTCACTGTGGTCAACAGATCTAGGAATGGTCACTGTGATCAACAGATCTAGGAATGGTCACTGTGGTCAACAGATCTAGGAATGGTCACTGTGGTCAACAGATCTAGGAATGGTCACTGTGATCAACAGATCTAGGAATGGTCACTGTGGTCAACAGATCTAGGAATGGTCACTGTGATCAACAGATCTAGGAATGGTCACTGTGGTCAACAGATCTAGGAATGGTCACTGTGATCAACAGATCTAGGAATGGTCACTGTGGTCAACAGATCTAGGAATGGTCACTGTGGTCAACAGATCTAGGAATGGTCACTGTGGAATCAACAGATCTAGGAATGGTCACTGTGGTCAACTGATCTAGGAATGGTCACTGTGGTCAACAGATCTAGGAATGGTCACTGTGGTCAACAGATCTAGGAATGGTCACTGTGGTCAACAGATCTAGGAATGGTCACTGTGGTCAACAGATCTAGGAATGGTCACTGTGATCAACAGATCTAGGAATGGTCACTGTGGTCAACAGATCTAGGAATGGTCACTGTGGTCAACAGATCTAGGAATGGTCACTGTGGTCAACAGATCTAGGAATGGTCACTGTGGTCAACAGATCTAGGAATGGTCACTGTGATCAACAGATCTAGGAATGGTCACTGTGGTCAACAGATCTAGGAATGGTCACTGTGGTCAACAGATCTAGGAATGGTCACTGTGATCAACAGATCTAGGAATGGTCACTGTGGTCAACTGATCTAGGAATGGTCACTGTGATCAACAGATCTAGGAATGGTCACTGTGGTCAACAGATCTAGGAATGGTCACTGTGATCAACAGATCTAGGAATGGTCACTGTGGTCAACTGATCTAGGAATGGTCACTGTGATCAACAGATCTAGGAATGGTCACTGTGGTCAACAGATCTAGGAATGGTCACTGTGATCAACAGATCTAGGAATGGTCACTGTGGTCAACAGATCTAGGAATGGTCACTGTGGTCAACAGATCTAGGAATGGTCACTGTGGTCAACAGATCTAGGAATGGTCACTGTGGTCACTGATCTAGGAATGGTCACTGTGGTCAACAGATCTAGGAATGGTCACTGTGGTCAACAGATCTAGGAATGGTCACTGTGATCAACAGATCTAGGAATGGTCACTGTGGTCAACTGATCTAGGAATGGTCACTGTGGTCAACAGATCTAGGAATGGTCACTGTGGTCAACAGATCTAGGAATGGTCACTGTGGTCAACTGATCTAGGAATGGTCACTGTGGTCAACAGATCTAGGAATGGTCACTGTGTCACTGTGGTCATAACAGATCTAGGAATGGTCACTGTGGTCAACAGATCTAGGAATGGTCACTGTGGTCAACAGATCTAGGAATGGTCACTGTGGTCAACAGATCTAGGAATGGTCACTGTGGTCAACAGATCTAGGAATGGTCACTGTGGTCAACAGATCTAGGAATGGTCACTGTGATCAACAGATCTAGGAATGGTCACTGTGATCAACGATCTAGGAATCTAGGAATGGTCACTGTGTCAACAGATCTAGGAATGGTCACTGTGGTCAACAGATCTAGGAATGGTCACTGTGGTCAACAGATCTAGGAATGGTCACTGTGGTCAACGATCTAGGAATGGTCACTGGTCAACTGTGAAGATCTAGGAATGGTCACTGTGGTCAACAGATCTAGGAATGGTCACTGTGGTCAACAGATCTAGGAATGTCACTGGAATGGTCACAGATCTAGGAATGGTCACTGTGGTCAACAGATCTAGGAATGGTCACTGTGGTCAACAGATCTAGGAATGGTCACTGTGGTCAACAGATCTAGGAATGGTCACTGTGATCAACAGATCTAGGAATGGTCACTGTGGTCAACAGATCTAGGAATGGTCACTGTGATCAACAGATCTAGGAATGGTCACTGTGGTCAACAGATCTAGGAATGGTCACTGTGATCAACAGATCTAGGAATGGTCACTGTGGTCAACTGATCTAGGAATGGTCACTGTGATCAACAGATCTAGGAATGGTCACTGTGGTCAACAGATCTAGGAATGGTCACTGTGATCAACAGATCTAGGAATGGTCACTGTGGTCAACTGATCTAGGAATGCTCACTGTGATCAACTGATCTAGGAATGGTCACTGTGGTCAACTGATCTAGGAATGGTCACTGTGGTCAACTGATCTAGGAATGGTCACTGTGGTCAACAGATCTAGGAATGGTCACTGTGGTCAACTGATCTAGGAATGGTCACTGTGATCAACAGATCTAGGAATGGTCACTGTGGTCAACTGATCTAGGAATGGTCACTGTGATCAACAGATCTAGGAATGGTCACTGTGGTCAACAGATCTAGGAATGGTCACTGTGATTAACAGATCTAGGAATGGTCACTGTGGTCAACAGATCTAGGAATGGTCACTGTGGTCAACAGATCTAGGAATGGTCACTCTGATCAACAGATCTAGAAATGGTTGTTCGTCCGTTAACATTTCCTTTGAAACGCTACTAGTCATAGAGTCCTGCATGGATTCTAACCAGATTTGGCCAACAGCATCCTTGGGGAAGGGGAACAGATGTTTAAATTTAGATGAATTTAATTTTAAATTTAAATTTTTGCTATGACCCCCTGGGGGCAGGAGAGGCTGGGCCCAATAGGTGAAATAGACCAAGGTACTTTAAATTACTACTAGTTATAGAGTTCTGCATGGATTTTAACAAATTTTGGCCAGAAATATTGTCTGGGGATAGAAAACAGAGTTATATATTTTGGGTCTGACCCCCTAGAGCAGAAACAGTGGAGTAAATCTTTAAATTCCTTCAAAAAAAAAAAGAATCTGTATTCAGAACATTTCTTGCCATCACAAACCAAGTGAGCAATACAGGCCCTCTGGACCTCTTGTTTATAGACAGGTTTCCTTATAGACATATGTTCTTTATAGACAGGTGTCCTTTATAGACAGGTGTCATTTACAGACAAGTGTCCTTTATAGACAAGTGTCCTTTATAGACAGGTGTTCTTTAACGACAAATGTCATTTATAGACAGGTGTCCTATATAGACAAGTGTCCGTTATAGACAGGTGAACTTTATAGACAGATGTTCTTTACAGACAGATGTCCTTTATAGACAGGTGTCCTATATAGACAAGTGTCATTTATAGACAGGTGTCCTATATAGACAAGTGAACTTTATAGACAGGTGAACTTTATAGACAGGTGTCCTTTATAGACAGGTGTTCTTTACAGACAGATGTCATTTATAGACAAGTGTCCTTTATAGACAGGTGTTCTTTAACGACATATGTCATTTATAGACAGGTGTCCTATATAGACAAGTGTCATTTATTGACAGGTGTCCTTTATAGACAGACATGTATAGACAGGTATGTGTCCTTTATAGACAGGTGTCCTTTATAGACAGGTGTCCTTTATAGACAGGTGTTCTTTACAGACAGATGTCCTTTATAGACAGGTGTCCTATATAGACAGTTGTTCTTTAACGACAAATGTCATTTATAGACAGGTGTCCTATATAGACAAGTGTCCGTTATAGACAGGTGAACTTTATAGACAGATGTTCTTTACAGACAGATGTCCTTTATAGACAGGTGTCCTATATAGACAAGTGTCATTTATAGACAGGTGTCCTATATAGACAAGTGAACTTTATAGACAGGTGAACTTTATAGACAGGTGTCCTTTATAGACAGGTGTTCTTTACAGACAGATGTCATTTATAGACAAGTGTCCTTTATAGACAGGTGTTCTTTAACGACATATGTCATTTATAGACAGGTGTCCTATATAGAAAAGTGTCATTTATTGACAGGTGTCCTTTATAGATAGACATGTATAGACAGGTATGTGTCCTTTATAGACAGGTGTCCTTTATAGACAGGTGTCCTTTATAGTCAGGTATCCTATATAGACAAGTGTCATTTATAGATAGGTATCCTTTATAGACAGGTGTCCTATATAGACAAGTGTTATTTATAGACAGACGTTTTATAGGTGTCATTTATAGACAGGTGTCTTTTATAGATAGGTATGTGTCCTTTATAGACAGGTGTCCTTTATAGACAGACATGTATAGACAGGTATGTGTCCTTTATAGACAGGTGTCCTTTATAGACAGGTGTCCTTTATAGTCAGGTGTCCTTTATAGACAGGTGTTCTTTACAGACAGATGTCCTTTATAGACAGGTGTCCTATATAGACAAGTGCCATTTATAGACAGTTGTTTTTATAGGTGTCATTTATAGACAGACAGGTATGTGTTCTTTACAGACAGATGTCCTTTATAGACAGGTGTCCTATATAGACAAGTGCCATTTATAGACAGTTGTTTTTATAGGTGTCATTTATAGACAGACATGTATAGACAGGTATGTGTCCTTTATAGACAGGTGTCCTATAGACAGACATGTATAGACAGGTATGTGTCATTTATAGACAGGTGTCTTTTATAGATAGGTATGTGTCCTTTATAGACAGGTGTCATTTATAGACAGGTGTCCTATATAGACAGACATGTATAGACAGGTATGTGTCCTTTATAGACAGGTGTCCTTTATAGACAGGTGTTCTTTACAGACAGATGTCCTTTATAGACAGATGTCCTTTATAGACAGGTGTCCTTTATAGACAGGTGTCCTTTATAGACAGGTGTCTTTTATAGACAGGTGTTCTTTACAGACAGATGTCCTTTATAGACAGATGTCCTATATAGACAGACATGTATAGACAGGTATGTGTCCTTTATAGACAGGTGTCCTATATAGACAAGTGTCATTTATAGACAGATGTTTTTATAGGTGTCCTTTATAGACAAGTGTCCTTTATAGACCGGTGTCCTTTATAGACAGGTGTCCTTTATAGACCGGTGTCCTTTATAGACAGGTGTCTTTTATAGACAGGTATGTGTCCTTTATAGTCAGGTGTTCTTTACAGACAGATGTCCTTTATAGACAGATGTCCTATATAGACAGACATGTATAGACAGGTATGTGTCCTTTATAGACAGGTGTCCTATATAGACAAGTGTCATTTATAGACGTTTTTATAGGTGTCCTTTATAGACAAGTGTCCTTTATAGACAAGTGTCCTTTATAGACAGTTTTTTTTTACAGATATCATTTATTGACATATGTCCTTCATAGGTGTCTTTTAGATATGACTGTATAAAGTGGTCATTTAACTTCCTATAATGTTGTTTGTCTTATTTATGACCATGGCCATTTGATAATGCATGTTGTGTTAAAAATGATGATCATTATGATGTGTTTTGTTGTTCTAACAGATGAGGATATCTCCCCCAATGATGGAGGTCCTATGAAACCTCTCAACCAGCCATCACAGTCCAACCTACCCGCAGTAAGTGATGTCATCCTCTCACTGCCTGGTAACACGCGCCCGGCCGGCGAGGGACTAGTGAAACACCACCTAGTGATGGAAGGAGGAACTATGGCCGTGTTACGGGAACTACACAACGAACGGTGAGGATCATTATAATGACAGGGGAGATAACTGCACAGTTTAAGAGAGGTTTTAAGTTCTATATGTACACATATATACGAACAGTGTACAAACATACAATCATATAGATACGAACAATGTACACACATTTGCGTTAATACATGTGTAGTTACTTACCATATTGTATAAATGTGCTTACATTAAAAAAAAATGCGTACACAGAACTCTACAAGTAGTATGTGATTACCGTATAGATATCTAACGTGAGTATGTTTTGTATCAGTCTATAATGCATTGATTTCTTAATTATACACGATCACTATTACAAAGATACCGTTTGTATTGCACATACTGCAAGGACGATACATAACACTCCCATCACAGACACCTCGCGCACACCGTACATTGTGTTACGTTGTACAGCCCCACAACTGTAACACCATACATCGTGTAACATTGTACAGTGACACAACTGTAACACCATACATTGTGTAACGTTGTACAGTGACACAACTGTAACACCATACATTGTGTAACGTTGTACAGCCGCACAACTATAACACCATACATTGTGTAACATTGTACAGTGACACAACTATAACACCATACATTGTGTAACGTTGTACAGTGACACAACTATAACACCATACATTGTGTAACGTTGTACAGTCACACAACTCTAACACCATACATTGTGTAACATTGTACAGTCCTACAACTCTAACACCATACATTGTGTAACATTGTACAGTCCCACAACTGTAACACCATACATTGTGTAACATTGTACAGTCCCACAACTGTAACACCATACATTGTGTAACATTGTACAGTCCCACAACTGTAACACCATACATTGTGTAACATTGTACAGCCCCACAACTGTAACACCATACATTGTGTAACATTGTACAGTCCCACAACTGTAACACCATACATTGTGTAACATTGTACAGTCCCACAACTGTAACACCATACATTGTGTAACATTGTACAGCCCCACAACTGTAACACCATACATTGTGTAACATTGTACAGTGACACAACTATAACACCATACATTGTGTAACGTTGTACAGTCCCACAACTGTAACACCATACATCGTGTAACATTGTACAGCTCCACAACTCTAACACCATACATTGTGTAACATTGTACAGTCCTACAACTCTAACACCATACATTGTGTAACATTGTACAGTGACACAACTGTAACACCATACATTGTGTAACGTTGTACAGTCCCACAACTGTAACACCATACATTGTGTAACGTTGTACAGTCCCACAACTGTAACACCATACATTGTGTAACGTTGTACAGTCCCACAACTGTAACACCATACATTGTGTAACGTTGTACAGCCCCACAACTGTAACACCATACATTGTGTAACCTTGTACAGTCCCACAACTGTAACACCATACATTGTGTAATGTTATACAGCCCCACAACTGTAACACCATACATTGTGTAACATTGTACAGTGACACAACTATAACACCATACATTGTGTAACGTTGTACAGTCCCACAACTGTAACACCATACATTGTGTAACATTGTACAGCTCCACAACTGTAACACCATACATTGTGTAACATTGTACAGTCCCACAACTGTAACACCATACATTGTGTAACATTGTACAGTCCCACAACTGTAACACCATACATTGTGTAATGTTATACAGCCCCACAACTGTAACACCATACATTGTGTAATGTTGTACAGTCCCACAACTGTAACACCATACATTGTGTAACATTGTACAGTCCCACAACTGTAACACCATACATCGTGTAACGTTGTACAGCCCCACAACTGTAACACCATACATTGTGTAACGTTGTACAGCCCCACAACTGTAACACCATACATTGTGTAACGTTGTACAGCCCCACAACTGTAACACCATACATTGTGTAATGTTATACAGCCCCACAACTGTAACACCATACATTGTGTAACATTGTACAGTGACACAACTATAACACCATACATTGTGTAACGTTGTACAGTCCCACAACTGTAACACCATACATCGTGTAACATTGTACAGCTCCACAACTCTAACACCATACATTGTGTAACATTGTACAGTCCTACAACTCTTAACACCATACATTGTGTAACATTGTACAGTCCCACAACTGTAACACCATACATTGTGTAACATTGTACAGTCCCACAACTGTAACACCATACATTGTGTAATGTTATACAGCCCCACAACTGTAACACCATACATTGTGTAATGTTATACAGTCCCACAACTGTAACATCACACATTGTGTAACATTGTACAGTCCCACAACTGTAACACCATACATCGTGTAACGTTGTACAGTCCCACAACTGTAACACCATACATTGTGTAACGTTGTACAGTCCCACAACTGTAACACCATACATTGTGTAACGTTGTACAGTCCCACAACTGTAACACCATACATTGTGTAACGTTGTACAGCCCCACAACTGTAACACCATACATTGTGTAATGTTATACAGTCCCACAACTGTAACACCATACATTGTGTAACATTGTACAGTCCCACAACTGTAACACCATACATTGTGTAACGTTGTACAGCCCCACAACTGTAACACCATACATTGTGTAACATTGTACAGCCCCACAACTGTAACACCATACATTGTGTAATGTTGTACAGTCCCACAACTGTAACACCATACATTGTGTAACGTTGTACAGTCCCACAACTGTAACACCATACATTGTGTAACATTGTACAGTCCCACAACTGTAACACCATACATTGTGCAATGTTGTACAGTCCCACAACTGTAACACCATACATTGTGTAACGTTTTACAGCCCCACAACTGTAACACCATACATTGTGTAACATTGTACAGTCCCACAACTGTAACACCATACATTGTGTAACATTGTACAGTCCCACAACTGTAACACCATACATTGTGTAACATTGTACAGTCCCACAACTGTAACACCATACATTGTGTAACATTGTACAGTCCCACAACTGTAACACCATACATCGTGTAACGTTGTGGGGCTCCACAACTGTAGCAAAACAAAACTGTAAGATCCAGATGAGGAAAACATTCAGATGCTGTAGATTTGTGTGAAGGTGTGGACAGAATGATGGAAGCTGGCCGAGTTCTATAATTAGGTGTAAAACTAAGAGTTGGCTCACAGAATATAGGCAGCTGATAACAAACTCCTGTTTAACAAGCCACACTTCATCTGTAACACACACATATTGTTCAAATCTGTATCAAAGTCATTGAATTCTATTTTGGATTAAGTTTTCCTTTCATGATAACTTGTATTTTTATTTGATCCTGTTTTGTTTTATGGAATCAATAGAGATCAGCATGGTGTATATATATATATAGTAATACAGCACACATTTCTACAGCTATAAACATCATTTATAAAACAATTACATGAACTTTCAAACAGTTCAACATTTTTACAGAAGGTCTATTGAAATTATGACAATAATTTATATCTGTAAGTCATTCGTGTGTAGTTCAGTGAATATACAGTGAATGTGAATGTACTGTTTTATTAATATACAGTAAATGTGAATGTACTGTTTTATTAATATACAGTAAATGTGAATGTACTGTTTTATTAATATACAGTAAATGTGAATGTACTGTTTTATTAATATACAGTAAATGTGAATGTACTGTTTTATTAATATACAGTAAATGTGAATGTACTGTTTTATTAATATACAGTAAATGTGAATGTACTGTTTTATTAATATACAGTAAATGTGAATGTACTGTTTTATTAATATACAGTAAATGTGAATGTACTGTTTTATTAATATACAGTAAATGTGAATGTACTGTTTTATTAATATACAGTAAATGTGAATGTACTGTTTTATTATTATATACAGTAAATGTGAATGTACTGTTTTATTAATATACAGTAAATGTGAATGTACTGTTTTATTAATATACAGTAAATGTGAATGTACTGTTTTATTAATATACAGTGAATGTGAATGTACTGTTTTATTAATATACAGTAAATGTGAATGTACTGTTTTATTAATATACAGTAAATGTGAATGTACTGTTTTATTAATATACAGTAAATGTGAATGTACTGTTTTATTAATATACAGTAAATGTGAATGTACTGTTTTATTAATATACAGTAAATGTGAATGTACTGTTTTATTAATATACAGTGAATGTGAATGTACTGTTTTATTAATATACAGTGAATCCTATCTTAAAAGACCACCCAAGGGATCAAGACGTCTTTTATATTACTATCTGAGCCCCTGAAAAGTTGGTCTTTAAATTTGTAGCACGGTGGTCACTAAGACAGGTTTTACTGAGGTGGTCACTAAGACAGGTGTGTCTGAGGTGGTCACTCAGAAAGGTTTGACTGAGGTGGTCACTAAGACAGGTTTGACTGAGGTGGTCAGTAAGACAGGTTTTACTAAAGTGGTCACTAAGACAGGTGTGTCTGAGGTGGTCACTCAGAAAGGTTTGACTGAGGTGGTCACTAAGACAGGTTTGACTGAAGTGGTCACTAAGACAGGTTTGACTGAGGTGGTCACTAAGACAGGTTTGACTGAAGTGGTCACTAAGACAGGTTTGACTGAGGTGGTCACTAAGACAGGTTTGACTGAAGTGGTCACTAAGACAGGTTTGACTGAAGTGGTCACTAAGACAGGTGTTTGTCTGAGGTGGTCACTCAGAAAGGTTTGACTGAGGTGGTCACTAAGACAGGTTTGACTGAAGTGGTCACTAAGACAGGTTTGACTGAAGTGGTCACTAAGACAGGTTTGACTGAAGTGGTCACTAAGACAGGTTTGACTGAAGTGGTCACTAAGACAGGTTTTACTAAAGTGGTCACTAAGACAGGTGTGTCTGAGGTGGTCACTCAGAAAGGTTTGACTGAGGTGGTCAGTAAGACAGGTTTGACTGAAGTGGTCACTAAGACAGGTTTGACTGAAGTGGTCACTAAGACAGGTTTGACTGAGGTGGTCACTAAGACAGGTGTGTCTGAGGTGGTCACTCAGAAAGGTTTGACTGAGGTGGTCACTAAGACAGGTTTGACTGAAGTGGTCACTAAGACAGGTTTGACTGAAGTGGTCACTAAGACAGGTTTGACTGAAGTGGTCACTAAGACAGGTGTGTCTGAGGTGGTCACTAAGACAGGTTTGACTGAAGTGGTCACTAAGACAGGTTTGACTGAAGTGGTCACTAAGACAGGTGTGTCTGAGGTGGTCACTAAGACAGGTTTGACTGAGGTGGTCAGTAAGACAGGTTTGACTGAAGTGGTCACTAAGACAGGTTTGACTGAAGTGGTCACTAAGACAGGTTTGACTGAAGTGGTCACTAAGACAGGTTTGACTGAGGTGGTCACTAAGACAGGTTTGACTGAAGTGGTCACTAAGACAGGTTTGACTGAAGTGGTCACTAAGACAGGTGTGTCTGAGGTGGTCACTAAGACAGGTTTGACTGAGGTGGTCACTAAGACAGGTTTGACTGAGGTGGTCACTAAGACAGGTTTGACTGAGGTGGTCACCAAGATAGGTTTGACTGAGGTGGTCACTATGGCTGACTGAGGTGGTCACTAAGACAGATTTAACTTGCAGGTCGTACTTTTAGGTACTTGAAATACTTAATTTGTCAAAGATGTCTAAGGTCTTTAAAGTCACTATTAATATTGTAATCTTCTGTGTAAAATAATCAATATTTGCAGAAAAATAAGCTTGTGTGTGACCTAGATGAGTAACATTATGTGTCGTGTTGTAGGTCTAAGCTTCTGAATGACATAGATGAGGAGGGAAAGCAGCGTAAATGGTACTTTGAGCAGATAGAGGCCATTAAACATAAACTGGAAGCATTACCGCTTTCTGACAAGGTAGGTATCACGAGGATCAACTGATCAAGTAATAAAACCGTGTATTTCTGTTTATTTGGTATTGGTTCTTTGCTTTGTAGTATGTCCAGCCATCAATGCCACATGGATTGTACAGTGCTGTGGAGTACTGACATCACCTGATATTGTAACTCGGCTTGCTATCAGTCATAGATGACTGTGACTGTTTCTTTTATAAACTTGGCCAACGATTATGACTTTATAAAATAAACAAAATTTATACTTTTATTTTTCTGTTGTTCCAGTACCACAGACAGACTGACCTGGCACGACGGCAGCTGGAGTTCGAGGTCAAACGAGTGCAGGACGCATTTCAGCAGAAAATGGGCACAAACGACCAGATTGTGCAGAGACAGGAGGCCCGACTGACACGAGTACAGACGATAGAGACAGACATACTGAAAATACAACAACAGCATCACATACAGGTAAATTACATACCAAATACAGGTAAATTACATACCAGATACAGGTAAATTACAGAGACAACACCAGATACAGGTAAATTACATACCAGATACAGGTAAATTACATACCAGATACAGGTAAATTACATACCAGATACAGGTAAATTACATACCAGATACAGGTAAATTACAGTGATAACACCAGATACAGGTAAATTACATACCAGATACAGGTAAATTACATACCAGATACAGGTAAATTACATACCAAATACAGGTAAATTACATACCAGATACAGGTAAATTACAGAGACAACACCAGATACAGGTAAATTACATACCAGATACAGGTAAATTACAGTGATAACACCAGATACAGGTAAATTACATACCAGATACAGGTAAATTACAGAGACAACACCATATACAGGTAAATTACGTACCAGATACAGGTAAATTACATACCAGATACAGGTAAATTACAGAGACAACACCAGTTAAGACTTAATATACAGCAACATCAGTTACATGCTTGATATTAACAAATCAAATAGTTTTAAAGCTTGTAATGATATACATGTGAGGCCAAAGGGGAGGTAATTCTATGATTCTGTGAACTGATAGACCTTCTAGATCGTCAGGTATTTTAGATATTGATCATGTTTGTTATATTTATGGAAAATATTGCTTCTCTTATGGTATGCATGGAAATTCCCTTTACAAAGCAGATATTTTTTACACTACCTAAACATGACTCAAATTTCAAATCAATAATATACATTTGTTTAATGTTCCAGATGGAGTCAGCAGCCAAGGAGCAAGTAAATGGATACAGTCAAGCTGAGGTAAATTAAAGCTCCACCATTACAGTTATCTCACTAATCAAGATTTAATATTGTATTCACCACCTATAATTACTTACAATGAATAGGTTTTAATTTTACCAGTACAAATAATAGCAGTACCGCCAAAAATAATTATCTGCATTTACTGTGCAGTGAAATGGTCAGACCATGAAGCCAAGTTGTGGTCTACAATTTCATTTCACATTTTGACAGTGTTAGTAATTCTAAAGTGTTTTCTGCAGGTATGGCGTCATCTGAACTTACATCACATCAAACAGTAATTTTACATTGCGTAAATTCTGTGTTGTAAATGATATTTATAAGGCATCATACATGTTTGTCTGTCCGTCTGTCCGTCTGAATGATTTTCACAGCTTAATTCATAAAACCATGTGGATATCAATAGAATACCAGGGTTCTCACCAAGTTTTTAACAGATGGTTGAAAATTGATAGTAGGTGGTTGGGAGCCGCTGCCCCTTATGGTGGCCAATTTTTATTTTTGACAAAAGAAGTCTGCTGTAAACAAGGAAATAGACAGCTGTTTTTGCCAGCAGCCGGTTTTTATCGAGAATCCTGAATACTGAAGAAAAAACAGAATTTCAAAATTTTCGCCCAGTTAAGGCACATATAACTTAAAATGACACTGGATGGTCATAATAACAGTCAAGCATATATTTCTTTATCTGTACACTTGATGGACAGAAAATTGATGATCTCATACAAGTATAGTGTACAGTCTGTTGGATTGGTTTTTCATAATATAGTCACACTAGATTTGAAAATCACAAACTGTAATTTCATAAATAAATGTAATATTCTGACTGTCTGGATACAGACTGCTTCGAAAACACTACAGCTTGTCTACACGGATATGATGACTTCTTTGGCACATATATTTAAGTTAGTTACGAGGAGGATATTAAGTAGATTGTCCATCCATCAGCTTGTCTGTCAGTAAAAGATGCAACAGTCATCCTCCTGCTCCTCCAGTAGTTGGTAATTTTGGGTCCATCACGTTTAACCAAACCAATGATGATGAAGGTTAATGTAATTTGTCATATAAACATTTTTGGTTTCAGAGGAACTTTACCCAAACCAATGATGAAGCTAATAATTCATCCATGCCAACTCAGACGGCGCCAGGTGATGATCCGAACTCTTCGGTGGCCATGGACCCTGACGCTAGCTTTAACATTGGATCATTGTACCATGGAGCCTGGCCAATGAGCCCACTAAAGAAAGGTGAGTTCTACAAGGTGTCTGTACGTGTCTTTACTTTTTAGCTCGCCTATTCGAAGAAAAGGGGGAGCTAATGTTATCACCCTGGCTTCGGCGTTGGCGTCCCATTTCACATTAAAGTTTTTGAGCAAGTTTCTATTTTGTCTATTGTTTAAGCTTAAGTCATCATAAATGTATATGATTTTATTTTCCTAATGTGTATGGATGCTGAACATGATAATACAACCAATTTGGGGCCCTTTAGGAGGTTTTTGAATAGGCGAGCTTTGCTGTTCACCAACAGCTCTTGTTAATAAAGTTGTTCTATGTATGGAAGCCATATGGTAATGGTGCCCAATGTACCTCTGGTGACATTTCAAGATATTTCCAGAGAGTCGCCTGGCGGAGACAGACCAGTCTACAGAGCTAGCTAGTGTCACAAGTTTTATCTCTATTGTTATATTCCAGACTTGTCGGCCCGGGAGAGTCGCCTGACTGAGACAGACCAGTCTACAGAGCTAGCTAGTGTCACAAGTTTTATCTCTACTGTTATATTCCAGACTTGTCGGCCCGGGAGAGTCGCCTGGCAGAGACAGACCAGTCTACAGAGCTAGCTAGTGTCACAAGTTTTATCTCTACTGTTATATTCCAGACTTGTCGGCCCGGGAGAGTCGCCTGACTGAGACAGACCAGTCTACAGAGCTAGCTATAGTGTCACGAGTTTTATCTCTACTGTTATATTCCAGACTTGTCGGCCCGGGAGAGTCGCCTGGCTGAGACAGACCAGTCTACAGAGCTAGCTAGTGTCATGAGTTTTATCTCTACTGTTATATTCCAGACTTGTCGGCCCGGGAGAGTCGCCTGACTGAGACAGACCAGTCTACAGAGCTAGCTAGTGTCATGAGTTTTATCTCTACTGTTATATTCCAGACTTGTCGGCCCGGGAGAGTCGCCTGGCTGAGACAGACCAGTCTACAGAGCTAGCTAGTGTCACAAGTTTTATCTCTACTGTTATATTCCAGATTTGTCGGCCCGGGAGAGTCGCCTGACTGAGACAGACCAGTCTACAGAGCTAGCTAGTGTCATGAGTTTTATCTCTACTGTTATATTCCAGATTTGTCGGCCCGGGAGAGTCGCCTGGCTGAGACAGACCAGTCTACAGAGCTAGCTAGTGTCATGAGTTTTAACTCTACGAACAGTAACCAGCAGTCATCTGCTCCGCCCTTACCCCAGGGCTCCACACCACTGCCCCCAGGGTCAACACCCCTACCCCAGGGCACTGCTCCCCCAGGCCTTCCAGCACTTCCGACCCAGACCCCACAGACACAGGTGGCGCCACCAGTATCACAGGCCCAGCCTCCACAACCCTCCCAGGACGTCGCCAACCAGCCACAACAACTAGGCACCAAGGTAACAGAGACGATGTTAACACTGATTTGGTCACATGTTTTGGATATGTTATATGTCTGTTGACATGGATATGTTACATGTCTGTTGCCATGGATATATCATGTCTGTTGCCATGGATATGTTATATGTCTTTTGACATGGATATGTTATATGTCTGTTGACATGGATATGTTATATGTCTGTTGCCATGGATATGTTATATGTCTGTTGACATGGATATGTTATATGTCTGTTGACATGGATATGTTATATGTCTGTTGCCATGGATATGTTATATGTCTGTTGCCATGGATATGTTATATGTCTGTTGACATGGATATGTTATATGTCTGTTGACATGGATATGTTATATGTCTGTTGACATGGATATGTTATATGTCTGTTGACATGGATATGTTATATGTCTGTTGACATGGATATGTTATATGTCTGTTGACATGGATATGTTATATGTCTGTTGCCATGGATATGTTATATGTCTGTTGACATGGATATGTTATATGTCTGTTGACATGGATATGTTATATGTCTGTTGACATGGATATGTTATATGTCTGTTGCATGGAATGTTATATGTCTGTTGACATGGATATGTTATATGTCTGTTGACATGGATTGATATGTCTGTTGATGGATGTTATATGTCTGTTGACATGGATATGTTATATGTCTGTTGACATGGATATGTTATATGTCTGTTGCATGGATGTTATATGTCTGTTGCCATGGATATGTTATATGTCTGTTGACATGGATATGTTATATGTCTGTTGACATGGATATGTTATTAATGGATATGTTATATGTCTGTTGACATGGATATGTTATATGTCTGTTGACATGGATATGTTATATGTCTGTTGACATGGATATGTTATATGTCTGTTGACATGGAGATGTTATATGTCTGTTGACATGGATATGTTATATGTCTGTTGACATGGATATGTTATATGTCTGTTGACATGGATATGTTATATGTCTGTTGACATGGATATGTTATATGTCTGTTGACATGGATATGTTATATGTCTGTTGACATGGATATGTTATATGTCTGTTGACATGGATATGTTATATGTCTGTTGCCATGGATATGTTATATGTCTGTTGACATGGATATGTTATATGTCTGTTGACATGGATATGTTATATGTCTGTTGACATGGATATGTTATATGTCTGTTGACATGGATATGTTATATGTCTGTTGCCATGGATATGTTATATGTCTGTTGACATGGATATGTTATATGTCTGTTGACATGGATATGTTATATGTCTGTTGACATGGATATGTTATATGTCTGTTGACATGGATATGTTATATGTCTGTTGCCATGGATATGTTATATGTCTGTTGACATGGATATGTTATATGTCTGTTGACATGGATATGTTATATGTCTGTTGCCATGGATATGTTATATGTCTGTTGACATGGATATGTTATATGTCTGTTGCCATGGATATGTTATATGTCTGTTGACATGGATATGTTATATGTCTGTTGCCATGGATATGTTATATGTCTGTTGACATGGATATGTTATATGTCTGTTGCCATGGATATGTTATATGTCTGTTGACATGGATATGTTATATGTCTGTTGACATGGATATGTTATATGTCTGTTGACATGGATATGTTATATGTCTGTTGACATGGATATGTTATATGTCTGTTGACATGGATATGTTATATGTCTGTTGACATGGATATGTTATATGTCTGTTGACATGGATATGTTATATGTCTGTTGACATGGATATGTTATATGTCTGTTGACATGGATATGTTATATGTCTGTTGCCATGGATATGTTATATGTCTGTTGACATGGATATGTTATATGTCTGTTGCATGGATATGATATGCTAATGATATGTTATATGTCTGTTGACATGGATATGTTATATGTCTGTTGACATGGATATGTTATATGTCTGTTGACATGGATATGTTATATGTCATGGATGTTATATGGTTATGTTTTATATGTCTGTTGACATGGATATGTTATATGTCTGTTGACATGGATATGTTATATGTCTGTTGACATGGATATGTTATATGTCTGTTGCATGGATATGTTATATGTCTGTTGACATGGATATGTTATATGTCTGTTGACATGGATATGTTATATGTCTGTTGACATGGATATGTTATATGTCTGTTGCCATGGATATGTTATATGTCTGTTGACATGGATATGTTATATGTCTGTTGACATGGATATGTTATATGTCTGTTGACATGGATATGTTATATGTCTGTTGCCATGGATATGTTATATGTCTGTTGACATGGATATGTTATATGTCTGTTGCATATATGTTATAGTCTGTTGCATGGATATGTTATATGTCTGTTGCCATGGATATGTTATATGTCTGTTGCCATGGATATGTTATATGTCTGTTGACATGGATATGTTATATGTCTGTTGACATGGATATGTTATATGTCTGTTGACATGGATATGTTATATGTCTGTTGACATGGATATGTTATATGTCTGTTGCATGGATGTTATATGTCTGTTGACATGGATATGTTATATGTCTGTTGACATGGATATGTTATATGTCTGTTGACATGGATATGTTATATGTCTGTTGACATGGATATGTTATATGTCTGTTGACATGGATATGTTATATGTCTGTTGACATGGATATGTTATATGTCTGTTGACATGGATATGTTATATGTCTGTTGACATGGATATGTTATATGTCTGTTGACATGGATATGTTATATGTCTGTTGCATGGATGTTTATATGTCTGTTGACATGGATATGTTATATGTCTGTTGCATGGATATGTTATATGTCTGTTGCATGGATATGTTATATGTCTGTTGACATGGATATGTTATATGTCTGTTGACATGGATATGTTATATGTCTGTTGACATGGATATGTTATAGTCTGTTGACATGGATATGTTATATGTCTGTTGACATGGATATGTTATATGTCTGTTGACATGATATATATGTCTGTTGACATGGATATGTTATATGTCTGTTGACATGGATATGTTATATTATGTCTGTTGACATGGATATGTTATATGTCTGTTGCCATGGATATGTTATATGTCTGTTGACATGGATATGTTATATGTCTGTTGCCATGGAGATGTTATATGTCTGTTGACATGGATATGTTATATGTCTGTTGACATGGATATGTTATATGTCTGTTGACATGGATATGTTATATGTCTGTTGCCATGGATATGTTATATGTCTGTTGCCATGGATATGTTATATGTCTGTTGACATGGATATGTTATATGTCTGTTGACATGGATATGTTATATGCGTTGATATGTCTGTTGACATGGATATGTTATATGTCTGTTGACCATGGATATGTTATATGTCTGTTGCATGTATGTTATATGTCTGTTGACATGGATATGTTATATGTCTGTTGACATGGATATGTTATATGTCTGTTGACATGGAATGTTATATGTCTGTTGACATGATATGTTATATGTCTGTTGACATGGATATGTTATATGTCTGTTGACATGGATATGTTATATGTCTGTTGACATGGATATGTTATATGTCTGTTGACATGGATATGTTATATGTTGTTTATGTCTTTGTCTGTTGACATGGATATGTTATATGTCTGTTGACATGGATATGTTATATGTCTGTTGACATGGATATGTTATATGTCTGTTGACATGGATATGTTATATGTCTGTTGACATGGATATGTTATATGTCTGTTGACATGGATATGTTATATGTCTGTTGACATGGATATGTTATATGTCTGTTGCATGGATATGTTATATGTCTGTTGACATGGATATGTATATGTCTGTGCATGGTATGTTATATGTCTGTTGACATGGATATGTTATATGTCTGTTGCATGGATCTATTGTCTGTGCATGGATATGTTATATGTCTGTTGACATGGATATGTTATATGTCTGTTGCCATGGATATGTTATATGTTCTGTTGACATGGATGATATTATATGTCTGTTGACATGGATATGTTATATGTCTGTTGACATGGATATGTTATATGTCTGTTGACATGGAATGTTATATGTCTGTTGCATGGATATGTTATATGTCTGTTGCCATGGATATGTTATATGTCTGTTGACATGGATATGTTATATGTCTGTTGCCATGGATATGTTGATGGAATGTTATATGTTGTGACATGGATATGTATAGTTGTTGTTTGCATGGATATGTTATATGTCTGTTGCATGGATATGTTATATGTCTGTTGACATGGATATGTTATATGTCTGTTGCCATGGATATGTTATATGTCTGTTGCATGGATATGTTATATGTCTGTTGACATGGAGATGTTATATGTCTGTTGACATGGATATGTTATATGTCTGTTGACATGGATATGTTATATGTCTGTTGTGGATATGTTATATGTCTGTTGACATGGAATGTTATATGTCTGTTGACATGGATATGTTATATGTCTGTTGACATGGATATGTTATATGTCTGTTGACATGGATATGTTATATGTCTGTTGACATGGATATGTTATATGTCTGTTGACATGGATATGTTATATGTCTGTTGACATGGATATGTTATATGTCTGTTGACATGGATATGTTATATGTCTGTTGACATGGATATGTTATATGTCTGTTACATGGATATATATGTCTGTTGACATGGATATGTTATATGTCTGTTGACATGGATATGTTATATGTCTGTTGATGGATATGTTATATGTCTGTTGACATGGATATGTTGTGACATGATAGTATATGTCTGTTGACATGGATATGTTATATGTCTGTTGACATGGATATGTTATATGTCTGTTGCCATGGATATGTCATATGTCTGTTGACATGGGATATGTATATGTTATATGTCTGTTGACATGGATATGTTATATGTTGTTGACATGGATATGTTATATGTTGTTGACATGGATATGTTATATGTTGTTGCCATGGATATGTTATATATGTCTGTTGACATGGATATGTTATATGTCTGTTGCCATGGATATGTTATATGTCTGTTGACATGGATATGTTATATGTCTGTTGACATGGATATGTTTATGTCTGTTTCTTACTGTAGGTGGAGATGGTTTACTCACTGCTGTCTATGCTGGGAACACATGACAAGGATGATATGAGTCGAACACACTGCTGGCCATGTCTAGTTCTCAGGATAGCTGTATCGCCATGAGACAGTCAGGTAAGGATGATATGAGTCGGACAATGTCGACCATGTCTAGTTCTCAGGAATACTGGTATACTGACAAAGCTCTGTTCTGGTATACTGACAAAGTTCTGTTCTGGTATACTGACAAAGCTCTGCTCTGGTGTACTGACAAAGCTCTGCTCTGGTATACTAACAAAGCTCTGTTTCTGGTATACTGACAAAGCTCTGTTCTGGTATACTGACAAAGCTCTGCTCTGGTATACTGACAAAGCTCTGCTCTGGTGTACTGACAAAGCTCTGCTCTGGTGTACTGACAAAGCTCTGTTCTGGTATACTGACAAAGCTCTGCTCTGGTGTACTGACAAAGCTCTGCTCTGGTATACTGACAAAGCTCTGCTCTGGTATACTGACAAAGCTCTGCTCTTGTGTACTGACAAAGCTCTGCTCTGGTATACTGACAAAGCTCTGCTCTGGTGTACTGACAAAGTTCTGCTCTGGTATACTGACAAAGTTCTGCTCTGGTGTACTGACAAAGCTCTGCTCTGGTATACTGACAAAGCTCTGCTCTGGTATACTGACAAAGCTCTGCTCTGGTATACTGACAAAGCTCTGCTCTGGTATACTGACAAAGCTCTGCTCTGGTATACTGACAAAGCTCTGCTCTGGTGTACTGACAAAGCTCTGCTCTGGTGTACTGACAAAGCTCTGTTCTGGTATACTGACAAAGCTCTGCTCTGGTGTACTGACAAAGCTCTGCTCTTGTATACTGACTAAGTTCTGCTCTAATATATTCACAAAGTTCTGCTCTGGTATATTCACAAAGCTTTGTTCTGATTTACTGACAAAGCAAAGCTACAGCATGAACAAAATGTTCTATCATTCAGTAATAAATTTCTTTGGTAACTGGGGAATTTGAAAATATTTCAAGAAAGTCTTCTTGCAAAGTGAAAGGGACTTTCATGTTATGCTAGCATTATTCTAGATTTTTGTATGAAATTTATACATTCAAAATGGAATGGCTTTATTGTGGAATAATGAAGACTATGTGCAAGTTCAAACATTTGGAAAAGAGTAATTTAATAGAAGTTTATTAATCTTTACTTGTCCTGATTAACATTCCACTAAAAGTCCAAAAGACTGTAAAAGTGACAAATATCTGATGTTTTTTTCTTTGTTAGGATGTATGCCCCTGCTGATCCAGTTACTACATGGAAGTGACAAGGACTCAGGGTTGCTAGGCAACACCAGAGGAAGTAAGGCTGCACGTGCCAGAGCCGCGGCTGCTCTTCATAACATAGTGCACAGTCACCCTGATGACAAACGGGGTCGTCGGGAGGCTCGAGTTCTCAGGTTACTCGAACAGATTCGTGCTCACAGCGATCAGTTGAGGGATGGACCGGAGGACGAGGAACAGGGAAGATCAGGTAGGAACGATCTGTCTGTGGATGTGATACTGTAGGAGCTAGCAAAATCACAATATAGTTGTTGGTGCACATCTGTCATATAGTAGAAGCTTGTGAATGTCACACAAAAGAACCACTACAGAACCTATAATACTGTAATGTGAACTGGGGCGACAAGTGAAATTCACATAAAATTTCTTTCACTTTCTCATGTATCGAGAATTCTATGGGGTAAAAAATATTTGAAAATTACACGAAGAAAGGTTGGCAGTGTAGAACATAAGTTGATTTTCTGTTAGAAGGGAGATAACTCTTTGTGTTTACACAAAAGTGTCAATTGGTTATTAAGGTCAAAATAAGCTTTATGAACCGTGTAAATGCTTTAATATACACATGGACAACACTTTCCAGGTTTCACAGTTAAATAAGTGACAAAATCATTATCTAACTAAATTATTCTCTACTGAAATGAAAAAAAGATAAAAAACAAAAAAATAATTCTCTGCTGAAATAGAAAAAAAAAAAACAGTTCTTTTACTTCCTACTCACAATTTGAAATACTAATCTGAGATTTTTGATTTAATGAAACTGTTACTGTTGTAGGAAACCAATCTCACGACATGGACCACCACCCTGGACCGGCCGTAGCTGCCCTGATGAAATTATCGTTTGACGAGGAACATCGCCATGCCATCTGTAGTTTAGGTACATATCATTATCAACTCCTTCCTTGATTTAATCAAGATTTAGGTGCTTTACTTTTACTGAAAAGATACTTCTGAAACTTTTGGCTACGAATGAAAATTGAAATTTAATTAAAAAAAATTGCTGAGAGATTGATTTGAATTATTCAAGATAATTCTGTCTCAATGATGAAAAAAAAAAATCATAAAAATAATTGACTAATGAAATATTTGAGGAATATAATGATCATGTATTGGTAATGAATATACTAAATGATAGATAATCAGGTTTTGGTTGGTATAGTAATTACCTGTATGTATCAATAAATAAATAACGATAAGTTTGTGTACTAACGACGTTTGTGTTGTGTTACAGGTGGCGTACAGGCCATTGCTGAGCTGATACAGGTAGACAACGACATCCACACCGACACACAGGAGCAGTATAACATCACGATGCGTCGCTACGGCTGCATGGCCCTGACGAACCTGACGTTCGGCGATGGTACTAACAAAGCTCTGTTGTGTTCCATGAGAGGGTTCATGCAGGCTCTGGTCAGTCAGCTTCTGTCGTCGTGTGAGGATCTGTGTCAGGTGGCCGCTAGTGTTCTCAGGAATCTCTCCTGGAAGGCTGACCTCGCCAGTAAAAAAACATTACGCGAAGTTGGTGCCGCGACGACGCTGATGAAGGCGTCTATGGAGGTGAAAAAGGAAGCTACACTAAAGAGCATTCTCAGTGCTCTGTGGAACTTATCTGCACACGGCAGTGAAAATAAAGCTGACATTTGTGCAGTGGAGGGATCGTTAGAATTTCTTGTTGGAACTTTGACCTATAAAAGTCCTTCAAAGACGACAGCAGTGATAGAAAACGGTGGTGGTGTGCTGCGGAATATTTCCAGTCATATAACAGTGCGTGAGGATTATAGAACTGTTCTCCGTAAACAGTCATGTCTACAAATACTTCTCAAACAGTTACGATCAACAAGCTTGACAATAGTTAGTAACGCATGTGGTACGTTATGGAATCTCTCGGCTCGCTGTCTTGAGGACCAACAAGCATTATGGGATATGGGAGCAGTAGGCATGCTCCGGAATCTGGTACACTCTAAACATCAGATGATTTCTATGGGGAGCTCGGCAGCTTTAAAGAACTTACTTAACGCCTGCCCTAATATAAAAAATATGAAAATGGATAGAAAGGCGAATGCAAACCTTCCTTCTTTACATGTGAGGAAACAAAGAGCATTAGAGGCGGAAATCGATCAGAATCTCTCAGAAACTTGTGAGAATTTAGAAAGTCCTCGTGACAGTCCAACAGAAAGTGGACGTAGCATTGACAAAGACAATAACTCACGTTTTCACTTCCCTGGGGGACATCCACAGGAGCACGACTCTCGGCGGATGTCACGAGGCTCCTACTACCAGAGTGGGACACGTAGCGGGGACAACACTCCCATGTCAGACAGCCGACTCATGTCTCCTAAACGAGTGGCTCGGTCAGGCAGTCAGGACAGCGTGGGCAGTACACACTCTGACATCTCTCATGATCGTAGTCGGTTCCGGGCAGCGATGCGAAACGCGAGGAATTGTCAGGACAGTAGACAGGGCGGAAGTCTTGACCGGAAAACATCATCAGGGCAGCAATATGGGAATTCATCTTCGGAGGAAACGGGATCTGAACAAGGCAGTCATCAGGGGCAAGCCCACTCTACTGGCGCTCATATTGCACAGGTCATGATGGAGGCGGAAAGAGATAAATACCCCATAAGGGGAGATAACTCTAGTCAGCATGTGCCTCCTGGCCCAGCGGGACCAGCTCATCAGCTGTACAGGAGCTTACCCAGCTCTGTATCGTCGCAAGGTCCACAACACATGCACCAAAACAATCAATTTGTGGCGAGTGCCCCAAGTACTTCTAGTTACCCTGGGGCTCAGCATTACCCTCAAGGTAACGACAACGACCAGCCGATCGACTACAGCCTAAAATACCACGACAGTCAGACTAGTTACCATGACAACGCTTCATCACACCAGGGACCAAACAACAGGAAGATGGGTGGTCCTGTCACTAACATGGGTCCACCGACACAGCCTCCGCCACGGTTCAACAACTACATGAACCCTGGGTACGACCCCAAACAAGGGATGCCCAGGTTTGTACATCACAGACTGCTGGGCGAACACCCTCGACAGATCAATCCAGGTCCGTTCATGCGTCCCCCGCTTCGTCCTATGATGAGGCCGCCTATGATCCCAGCACAGTTCAGTGCGTATGCTGAAACAGACCTCGACAGTGACGACCAGCCGACAGATTTCAGTCGGCGGTATTCAGAACAACACGAAGAAGACTACAGAGACCAGCCTATAACCTATAGTACACGCTTCCAGGAAGGAGATGGACCACGTTACCAGGAAAATAACACTATGCACATGCGTTACCGGGACACCGACCCTAACTGTGCAGATTGTAAATTGGAGGAGGCGCGTCGTACTAATGATCGACTAGAACAATGTACCCACAGTTTCCATGACGACCAGGTGAAAACTTTCTACACGGAGGGCACACCTCTGAATTATCTGTCCCTGGCAGCGTCAATGACAGACCTAACAGGGAAGAACGCAGACAAGGAGGAATCAGAGGATGGTGAGGAAGAAGAGGAGGAAGAAGTTGCCGATGAGACGCAGAATTACGGGTCTCATTACAAAGAACCAGAAAAACAGAATTCCTCATCTGCTCATTACACTGGTGATGTGGAGAAAAGAAGTGGGTCACGACATTGTGAATCTGACAAGAGAAGCGGGAGTGGAAGCCTGGGTACAGATCAACAGACCGGTACTACAGTGATAACTAACTACCACCGGACTCCCTCAGGTAGTCCACCACCACTCTCGGAGGACACGGAGCAAACCAACACGATGGAGAGGTCATTCCACGCACGATCTGATGAGGACTCTAGTCAGGATCAGATCAAAACCTACTGTGAGGAAGGCACGCCAATATGTTTCTCCAGGGTGAGCTCGCTCAGTAGTCTACACAGTACCGAGGCCACCGATAAGATCGGGACTGAAGGACTTAACCGCCAACTTGGACTCACGAGTATTAACGAAAATGAAAATAACAAATCTTCTAATCGTGAGATGAGTCCTGGTGATCGTAGAGTCAGTGGTGGCAAGTACACACCACTAATGGGCCGACAGAAGCTGCTGAGTGATTCAGATGCCCAGAGCTCCGAGTACGAGAAGGAACATAAGACCGTAACGTTTGACGACCACCACCATGTGGAGGAGACACCGCTAATGTTTTCACGGTGTAGTTCCCTCGGGTCCCTCAGCAGTTTTGATGCTCATTCAGTGCACAGCTCGGTGATCAGCGAGTACAGTCGCCGAGCCAGTGAAGTGGTGTCGCCCAGTGAACTTCCCGACTCTCCAAGCGAGACCATGCCACCAAGTCCACGGGGAAAGTCACCGCAGCCAGACGAAAGCTCAAAGAGCCTGTCCTCCAAGAATTACAGTGAACCTTCCGGGGTGAAAAGTTTTAGTAACTCACTTCCACAAAACGTAGTGAAGCCAATGCCTTCAAATGTCACGAAAGCAACTGTGTTTGTGGAGACAGCGTCTATAATGGGCAAAGATGACCGGCCAACTGTCTACGCTGACGAAGGGACACCACCTCACTGCACGGATACCAACAGTCTTCTGAGTGCCTTGACTATAGACGACAGTGATCATACCAAACAATCCAAAGACACTGATAGTGAAGCGTCCAAACAGGCGAAAGATTCTGATTCGAATGATATAACAATCGTTCAAGAGAAAGAAGACGATATGTTTAACCGGAGTGAAGATAAGGAAAACTCGTCAATGTCAGAGGTGTCCGAGGGTGAGGAGGACATTCTCAAACAGTGTATTATATCCGCCATGCCTCCGAAGATGAGGAGGAGCTCATCCGATAATACTATCAAGAAAAAGTCTGCTCAGTCCAAGTCTGATTCCCACAGAAGTAAGATGCCTCTGAGACAAGGAAAATCTAGTAGTAATAAGGCAGTGGTCTCGCCGACGTCTAAGAGCAAATCGTCCCGCGGCGCCAATAAGCATCACAGACAGATTACTGAGGAGAACTTACAGGAGGATACTGTTAAATCATACGCTTCTGAGGATATACCATTGTCAAGGTCACAAGGCCATCTGATGTCTAGACCACAAGGAAATCAGGATCATCCAATGTCACGATCACAGGATAGTGCCATGTCAAAGTCACAAGAGATGTCGATGCCACAAGAGGTGCTGATGACGAGGTCCCAGGACTTCTTAACCTCATCCATCATGCGAGTGGCAGAGCTATGTAATGAAACCTTTCAAACACCCAATATAGGACAAGGCACCCCGGGACAAAATAACTTACCGATGAATAACAAATCTCGAGAGGTTCCAAAAGGTGCGGGACATCGACCACCAATGAACGTCGGACGAGTAATGCCGAATGTCTGTCATCCACAGACCTCACAGAAACCCAAACCTCTTTTAAAGTTACAGGATATCTTGAGGAGAGAGGAAGACGTAATAGATGACGGTGACGACGTTCCAATGTCATATGCAACCGAGGACACTCCACTGATGTCACAGGCCGTCTCCCCAACAACCAAAAAACCTCCTGTTGACATGTTCAACCTGGAGGCCGTGACTAAGCTTGACGTCCCGGTCGATGATGATGCCGTACAGCAGTATGCTATAGAAGGCACGCCATACAATGTCTCTAACCCTGGCTCGCCCTCACACAAGGTCGAGGATCCTGTGGCTAACGCTATTCAAACCAGGGTCAAGCTTGCGAACCTGTCCGCTATAGAACCCTACATACCCGAGGATGGTGTTACAATGTTCGCTACAGAGGACACTCCAATCAACTTCTCCACCAACGGATCATTGAGTGATCTCAGTATTATCACCAATATGACAGGCGAGATGTCGGCACCAGGTCTGTCAAATCCCGTGTCAACACAGGTCTCACCCCATCCAACCACTACAGAGGTTGTGTCAGGGCCACAGCAGACAACTGTTACAAAAGTCGCTGTAGCCACGGTGGCACCTCAGAAACAAGAGGAAGAAACACCGGAAGCTCCACTTGAGGAGAACCCCCAGCTTGATGATACACGATCAGACAGCAGCTCACTGTTAGACGAAAGTGATGAACTTTTGTCTGAAATTATACTTTCTGGAATGCCAAAGGGAAAGGTGTCACGTAAATTAGACATGGATCGGGCTGTAGAAGGGTCAGAAGTGAAGTCTCCCGTTAAGTCATCAAACCTCTTCCGTCAACCTACGGAACCAAAGATTATATTTCAACCAAAGAGAACATCTAGTCATATCCCGACGTCAGCAGACAACCAGCATCCCTCTAATCTGCCAACAGTTGACAATCCAGTACCCTTCAGCGCCCCCGACTCCACGAAAACGTACGCTATGGAGGGGACACCTGACAACCTGTCAACTCCTACCTCACCGGAAATGACATCTAACACAAAGAAAGGTCAAATCGTTGCAGAGGATCACCTTAAAATACAAAAGTCTCAGAGCAACTGCCCAGATAAGACGACTTCATTTGAGGACCCACTTGTCAACGCGACATCTTCAAGATTGGATCAGTCTAGTGGCGTCATACTGAGTTCTACTGCTGATGATTCCGTGTTTACACAGACCCTGGAATCGTGTGACTCGGTCAAGGTTTATAACATAGAAGGCACACCTCAGACATTCTCTCGGAACGATTCGCTCAGTTCCCTCAGCATCATGGACGAGGATATCAAAGGGGATATATCTTCTATGTTAAAGTCCAGAAACGACAGTAAAGCCAGCGTAACAAAACCACAGCAATGTGTCGCATCATCAGCAGGAAGAAGCAACATTGAACTACAGCGTGAGGTGGAAGGTCAGTCCAGTGACGAGACAAAGCCACTGAACTCCGGAAAATGTTTAGAGGAGCAACCAAAGACATTTGCTGTAGAAGACACGCCACAAAGTTTTTCCCGGCGTTCGTCACTTAGTTCAATTCAGAGTCAAGATGATGCAGCAAAGAATACAGAAGAAACAGCACGCAAGATTGACCCTGCTAAGGACCAGAACGAGAAGTTTACAGTTGAGGACACACCAGCTACATTCTCACGCAATTCATCTCTTAGCTCTCTGAGTATGGACTCGGACATATTCGAGGCTTCTGAACAGGCGCTGTTAGACGAGTGCATCAGTCTAGCTCTGCCAAAGAGTCGGTCTGCAAGTGCCAAGTTAGATGAGAAGGTAAAGAGTAAAATCCCTCGCAGCAGTCCATGCGGAACAAGTATACCAAAGCGAGATGCAGCGACGAAAGAAGTTCCACCTCGAAGCGGAGTGCCAAAGGACGGGTCATGTAGAGAAGCGTCTGTTAGGTCGTCTAGACATGATAGGCGTTCTTTAGATGCCGAGGTCCATACACACAGACATACAGATGACTCGCGACGTTTAGAGAAATCATTTGATGCCAGTATGCTATCGTCAGCACGATCCAAAGAGAAGCAGGCCGACTTCTTCAAAGTGCCTTCATCACAGTCCATGATGATACCAAGCAGGAGTGGCAAACGACAAGACAGGAAGTCGGTAGACACATCTAGACGGTCTGAAAACCGCTCACACGAACGTAGTGTTGAGAAGGATGCTCAAATGTATTATCAACGCAGCTGGAATCGTCAACATGTGAAACAGTCATCTCGTATGACGCGGAGTTGTTCGTCTGCTGAAGATATGAGATACAATGGCGACCAATACCACGAATCTCGTATCGCGTTGTGGCAACAACAGCAGCAGCAACTGATTCAACAACAGCAACAACAACATTTACGACTTCAGCAAATGGCCCGTAACTTCAGCGCAGGACAGCAGCAACAACTTCAACATCACCAGCAACTACAACAACAACAGCAGCAGCAACAACACCAACAGCAACAACAACAACAACAACATGATCGTCAGGAGACCGATATTGTCAAACGTGGAAGCTGGCGTCGGTCTCGCTCGCAAGACAGCGACGGATTTTTGAAACGACAAAAAGATTTCTCCAACATGGAGATAGCCCAGTCTGTTTCCACCATGCCTCATCGCTTTCGCTATTCCATGGAAACAGTTTCGACTAGTGCAGTAGCAGACGGTTACCAGGACAACAGGGTTATAGAAGAAAGAGAAACTCGACAACGCAAGAGTTTATGGAATCGAAGATCGTCAACAGAGAAACTCTCGAAACGCGATTCTAACAGCAGTATAGAGAAACAGGACAGTGAGAAGTCGGATCGTGATAGTTACGGCTCTCATGGTCGACGTAGTGGTAGCTATGGCAACGAACGGAGATTAAGTGGCAGCAGACACAGTGTTGGTAGCTATAGCACCGACCCGCGATACTGTCCTGATCAGGACTCTCCGGAAGCTAGACACGGTAGCTATGGTAACGACATTACGACTGGTATGAGCACTAGACACGATGAGGAGGAGGCCCAGTTAGCGTTAAACAGATCAGGGTACCATCCCCCAGACACCTCAGACGGGGCCACACAACGAAGTCCATTCAAATATATCGGACTTGGTATCGATAACTTCGGCTTTGATCCTGCCAGCTCTAATGAAGACATCACAGAAAATGTGGACAGTGCTGAGGTGACAATGACGGAGAACTTTGGCAGCGGAAACATGACCATGACTGACGAGGCACTAGAATACATGATGCAGAACGGCTATGTGTATTATGAGGACGCGTCTCTTACACACGAGCAATCCTTCGAGGACGAAATAACACCAGACGACGAACGAGCCTTGGAAATAAACGCCAGTCTCATCGTTAACGAAATCCAGAGTAGGCAGATGATCGGGAGTGCCGTGGACGAGGACATGTTTATTGAGAACGAGACTCTGTCTCTCGTGTCATGTGACTATACTTCTGACACAGCGTCAGAGGTATCAGGGTCGTGGTCAGCTCACTCTGAGACACATACAGACAAATCCGAGAATTCAAGCGCGGGACCAAGGATTGTTAAACCTAGCAACAAACCCGGTAGTAAGAATACAGTACCAGACGATCCTAAAGCAGTTCGCGGTCGCCGAAAGCCTCTGTACAGTCCTCGAACAAACACAACGGTGCCAACACAGAAACCAACCACTAATCGTCAGGATAGCTCAACCGCACGTGGGGGAGGCAATAACCGCTCAGCTGTAAATAACAAAGCAGCAACCACTCCTAAGGCGAACAGTGCTACAAACTCCCGACGAAAGGCACCGGCAGCCAAAACGCACCCGCAAGCCAGCAGCACACCTACCAAAACAACACCAGTCGTGAACTCACAAAGATCCAAAATAGGCAAACCATCACCACCCGAGAGGAAGTCTACTACAGTTCTGACCTCTCAAAGGCAACAGACATCCAACAAAAACAGCCCAAGTCGCTTACCAATGGCGTCACAGAATCGTAAGGGTAGTAACACAGACCGGCCCAAACCTCCGATCAAACAGGGCACATTTACAAAGGAGCCGACAGGAGTCAACGCTCCTAGGATCTCGGACACAGAACCAGATACGTGGTCAAAGGCTTTAGGTAATTATAACTTCTCCGTCGTTGATTCGATGTCTCCGGAATCCACGAAGGAAAATGCGCAGCCGGGACAGAAAAAGACTCCGACATCCGGAAGTCACATGACAAAAAATCGCTCCAATAGTGGTGGAACCACGGGTGTAAACCGTAACGGAACTCCTAATGGCAAGTCACCAACGTCACGATTACCAAACCTCAACAAACCGAGTAACCTAAAGAAAACAAGCAGCGGGTCATCATTAACTAAAGCTGGCAGTGGGTCGTCACTGACCAAAGCTGGCAGTGGGTCATCCCTTTCCAAAACCGGAAGTGGTTCGTCACTATCAAAGACGGGGAGTGGTGCGTCTTTGAATAAATATGGGAGTGGTGCCTCATTAAATAAGTCGAGCAGTGGTGCTTCCCTGAATAAAGGAGGGTCGAACCCGAATCTGAGAAAATTTGGAAGTAAAGGAGAACTGAGAAAGTCAGACAGTAATGCCAGTTTAAAGAATACTTCTCGTCCTTCCACGCCAGTTGGACGGAAAAATTCGGCTCCTGTACCAGCCGCGTCTCGTAAAACTGAACAAAAGACGACTCCGTGTAAAAAGCAAGTGAACAGTAAAGTAGCGAGTCTGTGGAGGAAAGAGGATACAGAAGATCGTGGGTCCAGACTCCCTGTTTCCACCACACCTCCTCAACGGTCACCGCGCGCCAATTCTAACTTGGCCAACAGCCGCTTACAGCAACCGAAAGGCCGCACTGGATCGCCCAATTCTCGTGAAGTAACGTATCAGAGGGTTTCTCCAGGCACTAGTAACGTAAGGTCTAATTCGCGGGACGAAAGTGACGGGATCAGCAGAAGTTCCACGTACGATAAGATAAGTGCCATTAACGACTCGAGTCAGTTACCGTGTCTCGATAGCTCTGATGGAAGTGTTAACAATTTGCCCATTAATAACATTGCACACTCACCCGAGCAGGAAACTAGTGGGGAAGAGAAATATGACCACGAACAGCAAACCGCACACTCCCCGGGGATGTCGAGTGATAGTATGTGTTCACCAGACCGTGAAGGTGGAAGTGAAAGTGAAAAAGAGGCTGCCGATGATTCCATGTTTAAACACCCTTCACAGTTAGATCCGTATGGTCTGAAAGTTCTGAATCATCGTGTCGACTCTAGCACGTGGAAAAAGAAAAAGTCTGAGTCTTTGACGGCAGATTTGCCGAATGCTGACGACACAAGTAAATCACTCGAGGCTGTCCGTGCACTGCTCGACTCGTCTGCAAGCATGCCAGAAAGCATGATGAATTCATCAGCTACCGAAGACAGTTATCTTAGCCAGGGTTCTAGTTTCCTCAGTCAGGGAAACCAGACTATTGACAGTACGTGGCGCCGATATCGTGACGAGTCCATTTCTAGTTTTGCCCAGAGTGATGATGAGGAGTCGATTTGGGTGAGACGCGACGGCGATACGTCACGCTCTGAACCAGAACTTAGCAAACACGGTCTCTTCCGCTCAAGCAAGCGGAAGTCAAAGGGCAACACGAGCGGAAGTAAGAGCTTTCTACCAATCAAAGCAATGAAACAAATATTTAGTTCCGGAAAAAGTGTCAAGAAAGTTTCGGAAACAAAGAAAGCAGCTTCTAGTATGTCGCTCTCCACGTCAAAGGAAAGTTTGTTTAAACTGAACAGAAGTGGGATAGATGCCTTAAACAAAAGTGAAATTTTGAACAGATCTGATTTTTGTGACGAGGAAAACGCCAAGAAAAAGGAGGAACAACAATCAAAGAAAAAGGAAGATCAATCAAAGAAAAAGAAAGAAGAGTTACAGTCAAAGAAGAAGGAAGAAAGTCTTCGAAAGAAAGAAGAGAGCTTAAAGAAAAAGGAAGAAAGTCTTAAGAAAAAACAAGAAAAAATAGAAAAGAAAGAGGAACAGAAACGTAAGGATGAAAAACGGAAAGAAGAAAAGAAAGCTGCTAAAGCGGCACTTAGTACATCAAAGTCTCAGGAACTGAAAACTAGTCCACAGGCAACTGTTCAACCCTTCAACTACAAACCGACTCAAACCAAGGTAGATAACTGTCTATCTAACTCGGCTATAGGTAGTACGACACCGGCGAAGGTAGATAACTCTTACTCGGCTAAAGGTAACAATACTCCAACGAAAACGATACCTCCCCCAGTAATGTCTGGTAGTGTCAATGACGAAAACAAACGTGAATTGGAGGATTCGGTTGTGAAACCGACTACCCCCAGGAAAAGTATTCCTACACCCGGAGGACACGCAACTAAAACGGAAATGTTACAGGCGAGACGGAAGCAGTCGTACCTACAAAATCTAAGTCTGAAGTCTGAGGAGAACGCGACAGTGGAGAAACAACCGCAAGGCTGTATTGTTACGACTGTATAGGCCGGTCTGTAGATCCTAATGTATCGTTACGATTGTATAGGCCGGTCTGTAGATCCTAATGTATCGTTACGACTGTATAGGCCGGTCTGTCGATCCTTATCAAGTATTCCATGTATTTGACTGCATCATTGTCGTGATGGTTACCTTGACAAAACAGTTAAAACGTGGAGGATTAACTCTAATATTTCTAATAAGTGACGGCATTAACAGAAATGTTGTGACAAGTTAGAGACAAACTTTATCATGACAAAATCAACTAAAACTTCTAGTCGTCTGAGGCGTGGTATCGTGCTTTAGAACGTGATGTGATAATTCACGAACTTATTCTATAAATGTGGCTCATGGTGCAACACAAAGCTGTCTATTTGAAATATTAGATTCCAGAATGTAGCAGCTGTTTATTGTCTTGTATACACCCCTGTAACTACAGCCGTTATTGTGTCAACGCTCATGTTCATGGTGTTATGAACCATGTTAGCGTATGAAGGAGACGATAAACTGTAACAAACTATAGATCTGCATTGCCTGCTAATTTATCAATATGTTCATTACATTTTCAATGTTATATACAAAACCATGAGGAGGTATATAGTGCCAGTAGTTAGTGTATATGGCCAGTTACTTCGCCACATAAAAATGTTCGTTTTTGTCAGTGCGTGTTTCAACAGGGCATATTTTTCATTTCAAAGTTCCCTGATTGTTGGTGCACCTCTGTAACCAATTGTGTCTGTAGTCATGTAGTATACACTTATCTACTAATTGTGCAGGTCTTTTTTTACGATGTCCAGTTTTGGATAGTTTTACTAGTATTATCATCAACCATTATATATCTGTATAGACCAAATACATTACATTACTATTATACAAGTCGTTTGCCAAAGTTAAGTACAAACATCAAATCAAAACAAGCAAGGTCATCCGTTTTATATTATCGCAGGCGATGTCTTCATATACTTATGTGTTACAATCCACCATGCATGGTGTGTGTTGCTGTAGTCTATCGATAATGTTGTAGTTGTAGAGTTAACAAGGGAGGTAATCGAGTTCATTTCCTGTCAACTTTATACTCGTAAAATAGAAATCATCGGAATGTGTTGTCCTCATTAATATGGTTCGTTCTGTTTATTTCTGGCATTTAGAGTGTTGATCATTGATGAAGTCAAAACTATGTAAACTGTCGGTATGTAAATTTATTTGCTAAACACTGCCCTGTGGTTTAGGATACCAGAACTTACCTGGATGTCTGCCTGTTTATCAGGATAATCATTTCCTCTATATTGTGATGTTCCTCTCGTCATAATGATTACAGCCTCGTTTTGATGGGCACAGCCTCGCTGTGATAGGTCAAGTCTCGTTATGATGGTTACAGCCTCGTTGTGATTGGTAAAGCCTCGTTATGATTGGCAGTCTCGTTTTGGTGGATTCTGCTGGTTGTGCGTTACTTGGTTTTAACATTGTCCTAGCTTTAAGTGTGATGTTGTAGTTCTGTGCTGAGAAGCAATCGTGTACTTAACAATCAATTTACTTTAGTTATTGTATTGTACATGGACTGCTTTCAGAATTAATGTCTGTGTATTAATATTTTAGTCCAATACCCACCAAAGAAGTAGTTGCCATAGCTATTTATATCACTCAAACCTTAAAGTTTACATAGCTGCCCTATATAACCTGACACCATGTTTATAACTGTTATTTTTAGTGACGATGCTTCGTATTTGATTGGGAATACAATTTCATGGCGAACCGTTTTTCGGTCTGGGCGATAATTGTTGAGCACGCGAGATTTGCAGATATTTGGTTGTGTACAAAATACGTGTCGTTGGTTGTGTTTGGACGTGCTATACATTATACAGTTATACAATATAAATGTAATAAGTCGGGATTATCGAGGCATTGTTTTAGATTGTGTATCGGAATATGTACCTCTGACGATTGATGATAGATTTGTGTGTATTGGCGACAGAATCATGTGTAGTACGTATAGATTTGTGTGTGCTAGCGACATAATCATGCGTAGTACGTATAGATTTGTGTGCACTGGCGACAGATTCATGCGTATTACGTATGAAGTTGTGTGTACTAGCGACAGAATCATGCGTATTACGCATCAAGTTGTGTGTACTGGTGAGAGTCATGTGTAGTACGTATAGATTTGTGTGTAGTGGCGACAGTCATAGATAAACATGTAAAATTGTGTGTACATCGTTTTGAAGATTACTGTAAAGTCATTTGCTGAATGTCAATGGTACCATTAAACTTTTCCATTAGCGTCTCTCCAAGTCCACATTTATAGGATTGTAGCACTGTGACCGATGAGGTGAGATACCCGACGCAGTTCCGGTCTGCAATAAATTGGTGCAACATTTTTACAAGTTTTACCGATGTGGCAGATTAACATGACTTGTTGTTACGAGAAGTCAAAGATAATGTTTGGACGGAATTTGTATGCACGTAGATAAACAAGGGGAACTAACTCTGATGTATCAGATTGGCGTGAGTGAAAGGGACGCGACAGACGGATGGATAGAGATGGACGAGTGAGTTAGAGAGACGAGAGCACTACAGGAAAAAGATACTGGGGTCTAGACGTGTGTGAGAGGTATCGTGCCAGTGTAAATATGAGCTATACCATGATGTAAACAATTGTACGGCAATATCTATAGTAAATATTCGGACATTTGTCCAACTGTCCTCAGCGATACCGGGTGTTCACGTGTTGCTATACTACTGCTAGGCATGTTCAATAGCTATCTGCCATATTCTCTGTTGTAAAAATCATTTTGTCGAGATTTTTTTTGTTTTGTTTTGAAAACTGAGCAACTACTTAGCATAAATGTGTCAGATGAATTTATCAGTAATTAAAGGTATATTTATTCCTGAAACAAAGTGTCCGTCTTATTTTATTCTGTGTATATATTGTTACATTTTGTATCTTTGTATCTCCCCTTACCGGTATACGTCTGTGACGTAGGTATTGATTGTTACGTCATCAATGTGCTGGACCCGCAATGCGTTCAGTACCGAAAACGTTCGCGAACGTTTTGTGGGCGAACGTTTTGCACGTTCCGAACGCTGCGTTCGCGCAGAGCATTTTAAACATGGCCGCCATCATACAAGCTGTTTTATTGGGAGAGATAGCAGATGATACAGATATACCTCTTGGCAATCTCATTGGTCCACTGTTCACACAAATTACAAAATCAAATCATGCAATTTCAAATTTTATGTTCAATTATAAGACAGAATCGCCAACCAGGATCACGGGATACTTCGACGAGGTCGTGCCTCATTATTCCGAAATAGAATTTAGAAGCCATTTCCGTATGACAAAGTCATCATTTGAGGTATGCATAATGATAAGATATAGTCTACGTAAACTTTAATATGAACATGATGCTTTCCTACATGGCCTCTATTGGTGTTATGATGTTCGGCTTTTTTAATTATGACTGCATCAGTGGGAACGGTAGACTACCCCGCGCACACACACACACTCACAATATGACTAACATACACTGTAACAAAACTACTCGGCCTTCTCACTGTAACAAAGCTACTCGGCCTTCTACACGACAAATCGAAAACAAAACAGCCAATCAGAACAAAGAAGGCGTGTCCAACATCGATATCAAAGTTTGATTGACAGCACCCAAGCGCAGTGGCTCCCCATGTTCACGCATAGAGCTACTTTGAAGCGATCACAGACGAGTTTTGAGATTATTTATTTTTGTGGAAATCAGCTTTGAAGTGTCTTCTATCAGAAAAAGGCTTTTTGACTAAATTTGCGTGGAAATCGTACAGGTGCGATGGCGAGAACTGTATTTTCGTTTCGCTCTGCCTTCATGTGTAGAAAATTTCTTTAAATAGTTGACCCAAAACTGTAGAGTACTGTACACGTATAAAGAGTACAATGTGCAGTACAAGATTATCGCGGTAGCCTAGCTTGTAACACGTACATGTATTTCCGAATCAATTTGTACAATGTAGCAAAAATACCAAATGCGAGAAATAAACATTGTACATTGTATTTATATGTGTCATAGATCTATATGTCATCTCTTCATTGGAATAATTCCCCGACTTAACCCCAGCATCTAGTAATCGCGAACCCTACATGTTGATTCACATGGGATCATATGTCAATGCAAAGATTTCCTTGGTAAATGATATTTAGGTTTTGGATGGATCATATTCGGAAAGGGCTATTGTTTTCATATTAAGACAATCTTTTGTGACCTGGGACCGCGCCTATCCACTGTGTCTACTACAAGTGTATGCACTCTCTGCTATCCGTGATTAATTTTAACAGTTGCGGTGTTTATCGATTGTCCGATTGATGTCATTCGAATTAATAAACACGTAACACAAGTCAACCAAGAAATATCTTCTTACATGTCAAAAATTAACAGAAAGCTTGATGGTTCCCTACCTGGCATGATGGGTCCATATCGTTTGTATCTTCCCGGTCTTTAAAACTTCTGCGACCACATTAATCCAGTAGCTCTAAGTCTGCTGCATAGCATTCACGATAAAAGTCACCTTTTTTCTGTAAAATCATAGTCGTCTGGTAGCTGTGTGATTGACATGTTGTTATGAATATGTTAGGAATATGTGCGACAAATTGAGGGAAAAAAAGAGTGTCATCACATCTCTTTCCGTGATTGACAGCTGTAGTGTGTACATCGGTTCCCACGCATGACTAATGTTCAAAATCCTTTGAAAATGAACATTATTTTCGATGAAAGAAATATACCCATTACACAATATATAGTTTACTCGTTCTTTTAAATGTAGATCTATAACCCACTCGGTACTTCATAAATTCACAAAATCATTGAATAGGTCATTTTTTAGACAGTAATTGTGGGTCAATGCACAGGTACCTGAGAATAAGTTGCATTTTATATCAATTTGGACCAACCAGAGTGCAAATTACATTCTACCTAGTACTATCTATACAGTACACGTACATATAATATTATGAAGATTAGAATATTTGATTTTAACGATTAGCACTCTGGTGGATTTAAATTCATGTAAACTGTTAACGTGTGGAATCAGTTTGTCTGTCTGTAAAAGAACTTCGTCCAACGAACTCCTCCTAAACTACTTTGATTATATATATTTGGTACACAAAACTCTTACATAAAGGGTAGTGGAGTACACTATACAGGGTTCTACAATCTCCCCAATTTCTGTAATTTTTTTTATTTAGAGTATACACTCAGATTTTTTTTTTGTGTTATATCTCCATAACAAGTTAATCCTAATTATCTGTTTACTCTGGTGACAGTTCTAGTTAAAATAAACTTGGTTTAACACATTCAAATTTTTATTTCTATCGCGCGGGCAATCTTTATCTTTCCCACTGTTATCATAATTAACAAAACTCGTTGCATTTTTATGTCAATGACTATGCCAGCAGCAAAGCATTACAATTACTAAATGGTATGCTTTACAGAATATACCGACCGTATTCGACCCAATAAGCACTGGCCCCTATCCCGTTAAGCGGCCCTCACACGTTTTTATTGCTTCAATTTCACATATAGCATACTTCGTGCAAGTGTAATGAAAGGCAACTCCATTTTTTGAATTTTTAACCATCCTTGGTGTTTATTTGGTCAAGTACGGTACATGTATTTATTCAAATTGCATGAATTAGCTCACTTTATATTGATGAAAATTACATCATGAAAATGGTAAATGGAGGGATTTACTTAATTTAAAAAATGTTCAAACTTCAAATCAAAATTAAGTTTATTTGAAGAAAAAAAAGCAACAACAAAACAAAAGCAAAAAAACCCAACCTGTACTGCACTTGCCATCACTTATTTCATAGCACACAAAACTATTGCTTCGTTTGTCATTGTTATTTGGATTTTTAATTTTAAGCTGCTTCAAATGAACTTTCCTTTTTTTCAGACACTATTGTGTCTGCTGGCACCATATGTTCCAGAGAGGAGTGTCCAGCTAGAGAAGAAGCTTTTGGCATCACTGTGGCTGTTGGGCACTCAGGAATGTTGGAGTGTTGCTGATCGCTTTGGATTCAGTAAAAGTACCCTACATGACATATTTATGATGATTGTGAAAGCTTTGGTAACCATTCAGAGAGAGTTTATTGTTTGGCCTGCAACACCTGATGAGTTGAGGTCAGTTGCAGATGGCTTTGCAAAGCGATGTGGGTTTCCGGGTGTTGTGGGTGCTGTTGATGGCACCCACATACCGATTCCAGGCCCTTCTGAACATAGGGACTCTTACATCAACAGAAAAGGTTTCCCAAGCATTTATCTGCAGGCGGTATGCGACAGCAGTCTTGTGTGTTTCGGGATGTGCATGCTGGTTGGCCAGGCTCTGTTCATGATGCTAGGGTGTGGCGTAATAGCCCATTGTACAAAGAAATACCTTCCCTGTCACATGACTAACATATCTTGGGGGATTCAGCTTATCCACTTTCAACTAATGTGCTGGTCCCCTTTCGCGATAATGGGCATTTGAGCAGCATTGAAAAAAAGTTCAACAAGTGCCACTCTTCCACCAGAGTCGATATCGAGCGTGCCTTCGGGCTGTTAAAGTGTAAATTTAGGAGACTTCGTTTTCTGGACATGCACCTCATTTCCGAAATCCCCACAGTAATTGTTGCTTGTTGTGTTCTGCACAATTACATCTTACAAAAGGAATCATTTGAGGAAGATGATGTTGCTATTACCACAGATGATGTGTCCACCCAAATGTCAGATGCAGCAGTGGTTGGGCATGCTGCCATAACCAAACGAATGGAAATAGCCAATATGTTAGCATAGTCCTCTAATGTCAATAGCACCTGTATAAATTACAGATAATGAGATAAGACAATATGTCAGATAGTTTGCAACTTTATTTGTATTTTATGTGCTGTATATCATTCAACAAAATAACAATTAAATCACTGTCATAATAAGACTTAACATATGGATGTAGTCTAGGACAGGATCTTCATCTTGTTTGCAATTTCGTATACAATATTATGAATAATATTGATGTTAAGTTAACACATGAAGACTGCCATATTAAGCGTTACTATTTTTAGACTGGTTTACTATATAAATTATAATAATTAATAACCGTCAGTAACGAAATATATCTACATCCAATATTTATTTTCCCATTTACGTCCTTGATCTACATGCACATTACTCTGATAGACTAAAACAAAATAGACAGTCTACTGGTACTTAATATAAAATCAAACACAGCTGTTCACGTCGGATGTGTGTTACAAAACGATATGACAGTTTTGAAATAAAATTTGTATGATCAGAGATGATCTAAATCTCTGACATCATAATAAATAGAAAAAAATATTCAATCAGTATTCGCATAACAAATTATATAAACATCAATACTAGACATCATCTTTAGGGGAATGGAAACTTACGTTTTACCTTCATCAAACAATTACAGCTAGCTCAAAAAGTGTGTTCCGATGCATGACTGATACGCGCACTGCTACAAGAGGCTCTTACAATCGGATTACCTCGTATTTTAGTTTATGGGGTGAGGTGTTCTGATAGGGAGTTCATAGTTTTGTCAAATAGCTTTAGAAGTTTTCTCCATTTAATCGCTCAGTGTGCTAAAGAAATGGATTTTTAAAACCAGTTCCTTATCTATTAAATTCGATATTCTGATTTTGTGTACAGTAGATTTATGCAATTTATGAAAATAAGATAGATGCCTTAAAAATCTAAATAGTCATTTAACTGTGCAAAATACCTTTATTTATTGATAGAATTCACCAAATTTGGCATACTTCTAGAGAATTATCTAGAATATGCATACACTTTCAAAGAAAAAAGTAAAAATACATAGACTGTATATATACTGTATCTAATTAATATGCACAACATTTGCAATAGCAATATGATATTTAGATATCCATGGATAACAATGGTAACTACAAAAAATACCTGAAAACTTGCAAAATGTCTTAACCTACCTATGAAATTTCCTTTTAGTGTTTTCTGAGAAAAATCGGTAACAAACTTTGACTACGGACAAAAGGCGATATGGATGATAAACTAAAAAATACTAATTTTTTCATGAATTTTAGGGACACTCGATAGCCTGTTTGTGGAAAAGTTTTGCCGAGGAAAGAATCAGCTTTCAGAAATGTTTGGCAACTGCGTCTTCAGAAGAGCACATGTCAAAGATTTGAGAATGCTGTTTCTCTCCTCAGCAACTCTCGCTCCCCTCTCTTGGTTGTCTTTTATTTCATTGAGGATTTTATTTTGTTCCTCAGAATATTCTCTAAACCAATCTGGCATTTCAGCCTCTCTCTTCTTCCTCTTTTTTTTAGGTGGGGTTGTTTTTTCTTTTGCTGGAGTTTGTTGTTCACTGCTAGTTTCTAAAATAGAACAAAATACATGTAAACTGTGCCAACAATTTTGACACAAAATATTAATAAATTAAAGAGAAAGTGTTCTTAGTCAATTAAATTGTCATACGAGTTACTCCCCTTGTTCTTGTAATCAATGGTCATTACCTTCTATTGAGGACACAAGGCTTTTTGGCCGTACAGCTGGGTCCCCAGCCATGAATTCATCCATCACCTGAAAATAAGCAATAATGTTCACATACTATGCTTTTCCCTTTTAACTATACAGGTATATTTATTTAAATCAAAATATTGATACTAATAAAACTCTTAGTGAAATCTAAGAATATATCTATCAGTGTAGCAAGTAAAGAAATGTGTGAAGTAATATTTGAAAACAATTTTTTTTTCAAACTTAAATTTGATACATGGGTTACATTTTGATAAATCAGGATTTTTTTTAATAAATGTTCAAGTGGACATCACATGGCATGAGAATACAATCCACATTTGTTTGTTCCGGGTGCATGTAATTCATCTGATTCGACCATACAATATATGACTAATGAAAGTGAAATTCCAATTTGCTATACCTTAAAGAACTCCCATTTTTTCCTCCCGCGTCCTGTCTCGGAGTTCCCATCGGCAATGACTTTGTATCTGCAAATGTTTTTTTTCTAGATATATCATTGTTTCCATTTTGACATATATGTCATATTTGTGTCATTATCAATTTTTTATTTCATTGAGAAAAAGTGTTCGAAAGCAAAATGGCTGTTACATTAGTGACGTCATATTGGTCACATTTTGGATGTCAGTTATACCCTTATAGATTTAACTTTGCCTTGGTTAGTTTATATAGCAGAAGTTGCAAGTGAATGTAAATATTGTTCAATATAGATGTCAGAAATGTACTAGACTTGGCATCTACATGTATATAAATATATTTTATATAAGAAAAAAATATATATTAATGCTATAAGCTTGTTCCATTATAGTATTTATTGTACCTGTATTTCAATGAACGCATTTTTTTATCACATGCGTCTGCTGTGTAACTGTGTCCATTTTCTGATAATGTGGCTGAAATTTTCCTCCACACCTCATTCTTTTTAATGAGGGGTGACTTGAAGTCCTCCTCCCTATCCCTATATGTTTGAATAAGGAGGAGGACTCCCTCATACGTCCAATTGGTTTGCTCTAAAAAAAAGTTAAAGTACCAAATGTTTCATATAAAAACATTTGTACTTGTCCCTTAAATGTACAGTACATCGCAGGGATTTCGGAATACTCTTTCATTCGCTTACCTCTGTTCAACGACTTAACGCTTGGCTAGCTGTTGATACAGGCATGGCTTCTGACATAACGTAAGACGTTCTGATGCTATCCTCAGTCTAGGCATACTACGAAGCGTAGGCAATATGGCGGCGATCGATGTTATTCAAAACCGGAAGCGGGTACTGTAGGTTTTTGATTGGTCCACCAATGAGATACAGTCTCTCAAATACTCATTTAAATACTTTTACAAATATGGTCATCCGTGGTTTGGGACCATCGTCCCTCTGAATAGTGACTAGATCGTTCCTATTTATTTTCAGTTTTTCTCCATTTTGAACAAAATTGTTATACAAACTTTTAAATATTGTTATTAACACAAAGTATGAAATGAAGAGGAAGAACGACAACTCTGTTTTAACAGAGTTTTCGTTCTGGAACGAAATGTTAACACGGCTAAATAAACCTATCAACCCGCTTATTTTCGCGATTTGAGTAATAAGGAAACTGTGCTATACATTTTGCTAAAATTTTGAACGTAAATTAATCTCAGCGTGATCTATATCGATTGAAATAATCGCATCAGTTTCGAAAATTCTTTAACAGAGATATTTTTTGGGTCAAACAGGCAAAAATCGTCATTTTGATCACTGGTTTCTGTTTAATTCGACTCTACATATAAAATGTCTAAATAATTCTGAACAAAACGGTATTTCTGACTTTTGGAAATGTTACATACAACGACCACAATACAGCCTTGAATAATGGTGGTATTTCACAGGTTCTCGGTAAATTTCCACAACAGACGAGCTATTTCGGGGTCCCTGACGCCTTCCTTCGGAGCTATTCTGACCGATTGAACCAGCAAATGCACGATTTAAAAATGAGTGATATTTTTGAAATTTTCTGTAGAAGTGACTAAACATCATAAAATGAGTAAATAATTTATGCACTAATCATCACATTTATGTTACAAAATGCGCCCAAAAAGTGCCGCAGTGAAATGGATCTGTTTGTACTGTATCGAACACACAAAATTATGGCGCAGACTATCGCGCCCTCTATGAGGAATGTGTATTGTTTGTATCCGGTTGAGTAAAAACGTTGAAGCCGCCTTGATGTTCAAGTTAAATCCGGCATTATCAGGTAAGTAATTGTTCATTTTACTTGTTATATACATCAATATCATTATCGGTGGATATTAGTATTATCAGATATATTTGATTGTTTTTGTAGGCCTGCAAATATACTGTTAGTCTGTTAATGATCATCATCACGAGTGACTGACAACAGATTTAGAGCCATACATGCGTTTTAAATCGTGGCTAAACAGCACGTAAACTGACCATTGTACTGACTTTGAGGCAGATGCCGTTTAAATAGATGTATCTCCTAATATATTGTTTGATCATATGATTAAATTGGTGTTACATCATAAGTAATTCACATGTCGTTTCGGTAGTGCGTCAGCTCACATGTAACGTACAATGTACACACACACACACACACAGTAGCTTCGTTACATGTCATTTCGGTACATGCGGAAGTCTTTTCGGTATCATAAAGTAAACATGGCGAAATGACTTTAAGAAGGTACCGAAACGCTTTTAAGTAATCTGAATATTAGACAACTAAAGAAAACAAACCAGAAAAAATAGTAACAATGAAGTTTGACAATGGATATGATCAACATTATTACATGTAGATACATGTACATTTGTATGCACTGCAGTTTTACATGACACATAATAATTGCTTAGGCTTAAGTTACTGTACAGACTGGGTGGGTGAGGTCAATAATGTTAACAATGAAAATTCATTTCACAATTTTGCTGTGTTGTGTATAGTGATAGTCAACTACTGCATAATAATTAGGATGCCGACAGGAATCTTCAGATTGACCCGCGTTGTGAAAATTAGCATACCCCGGTACATGTATAATATCACACTGACCCATTTAGCAATGTTATATACGGTCATGTCATAAATTTTGTAAGACGAACACTATTGTGGCGTCGTAGTTATTAATGACGTCTGTGATGTTGTATGATTATCTCAGTTGAATTCAAGCCTGATTTCGCCACTCTTACATAAAACAGAATTGAAAGTAATCCAAATTTTGACCCAGAGCTTAAGCCCTTGCTATTCTCTCAAGGATTCAATAGGTCTAGAATTAAATCAACAATGTTCAAGAAAATTTGTAAGATTTTTCCTTGTAAAGGAAGTTGTTGATGTCTTCTTGGTGCCCCTGTACTCTGATCTGGTGGTCATTTAATACATTTATTGAGGTCAAGGTGCGCTTTAAACTAAGCACCATGGATTCCCTTTTATCCTGTAAGAATTACTGTAGTTTTGACTATGTTTTGATTAATACTAGTTATGTGATAAAAAGAATCTTACACTCATGGCTACATCATTTGAAATTTATTAAACTTAAATTGATAAAATTTGATATACCACGAGCCTTTAAGGATATTTTGACATTTTATTTCCAAGATAACAACAGTTTTTCTGGGTTTTTTTAATATCATACAGTATCTAGGTAAAAGGCGACCTAGTTATAACACTCACTATACAGTAGCGAATGTCAAACTTGTAACAGCCTCATCAGTTTTAAGCATTTTAGAAACAGATAAATTTTGAATTTGAGAAATGTTTTTAAATTTTTTCTAAATCAAAAAAAAAAAAATTAAAAAAAAATTAATAAATTGAAAGCTATTTCGGTTAAGGTATAGACTTTTAAATATATGTATATGATTTGCTTGCTCTTGACATTTTTTTCATCTGTAATGAATAACACTTGGAAACAGTAACTATTTTAAATACTAGTACCTACATGTATATACAAAAAAATGTGTATATATATAGGTAATCTTCCTCAATATTAAAAAAAATAAATATGCTGTGTTATCTATTCATGTAAATGATTAATAAAACAAAAGAGAAGCATGAAAGGTATACCAGGTAATTCATTTCTGCGTATGTATAAAAGCTACAAATAGATCCTTATAATGTGATGATTTATTTAACTGATTTTCATATCCTTCAACAGTATCAAGGATTTAAAATAATTTAATTACCTGGTACCATATGTGTTCCAATTCGGATGTAGAACAGAGTTCTCTTTTTTTATTAGTTTAACATCCTATTAACAGCCAGGGTCATTTAAGGATGTGCCAGGTTTGATGGTGGAAGAAAGCCGGAGAACCCGGAGAAAAATCAACGACCAGCTGTCAGTACCTGGGAAATTCTCCACATCGGATTCGAACTTGTGACCCAGAGGTGGACGGCTTGTGGCAATATGTCGGGACATCTTTACCACTCGGCCACTGTGGCCCCACGAATAGAGTTCATATAAAAGGTCTCATAAATGTTATGATAATAAGAAAGATTGGCACTTATATAACCCATTACCCTAATTGCCAAACATGAAATTCCAATTAGCATTATACATTTCCAAGGCATTTGTTGATTAAAACATATTATATTGTTAAATAGTATGATCAGATGCATGTACATTTGTATACCATCAAGGGTTGAAAATGACAACTGACTTAAAAGGGTACGTGGGTTTTTAATTAAAAACTCTATATTCTTTAAATATTCACATGAACAGTTTTCATTGGGATTGGATAAAGGGAGGTAATTGGCTTATTTGTTTATTTTTTAAGGTATTTTTTCTAGCAAAATGCTCAATATCACTAAAAGAATTTGCGAAAACAGAGAAATGTATTTTTTGTTATGGATTGAGTATTCGGTCAGGCCAATATTGTCTATATTATGACAATTTTTTTTATCTTCTTGAGGAAAAACAGTTTCTTATTGATAAAATGGGGATAGCAGAGACTTTTACATGATTATTCGTGTATATACATGAATACATGTAAGTACATGATATTTTTCAAATCTTTGATGCCATGTCATTATGAAACGAAATAGTCCATATTAAATGAAAACTGGTTATTTTAGCTTGATTATAGCAGTAGTTTTATTTTGTTTTTTTTTTTCTCTGTAAAAACTGTTTAACATTTCTTGTTCTCTAAAATGTATGTATTTGTAAGAGAATGAGTGTCCAGCTAGGCGATATTGTCTATTATTACCAATTTTTTACTTATTTTTCGATAAAATGGGAGTAGCTAGCAGAGACTTTTACATGATTATTCATGAAAATGCATATTCCAGGCAGCAATAGCAATTATGATGAACTCCTTGCTTAATTGTATGTCATAGGGACAATTATAAAATGCCACATTTTTTTATTTAAGAAATACCTTTACTTAAGAAAAGAGTCTGCTCAGAGTAATAGCCTTATCCTTCTCCATACGCCAGGGGTTACTATCACTGACATAATATATATCCCTGCACTATTTGATATATTAACTGATCGCCAGCTGTCAATCAAACCGCATTGTTTGTTTCGACATTGAATAGAAACACAAGTGTTTGCGGGTAGAGGCGTGGCTATATTACACCTGACAAATCGGTCAATGAAACTGTAGGCAACAGAAGACACAGGTAATTAGATCATTTAACGTACATCAAATGATTTGTATAATGTGGTTCACTGTACATATGTGTTGGTTTGAAGTTGGGTGCCACTTTCTCTGTAATCTTGAAAGGAAGTCTATGCAGGACTCAGTTTTGAGGTCACCTGAGATGAAGTCTCCAGTGACCTAATCTAATTTTGCAGAGACCTTTCATTGCCAAAGGTCAATCAAATTTTGAATTATATGGTCTCCTAGGGACCTGAGGGTTGGGGCCAAAATGGGTCAATTAGGCTAAAACTTCAACAATCTTCTTTTAAAATTCCGGACTCAAATACTCTTCACAGATGGATTCACGTATCCCCCTGGGGAGGGGGTCAAGTTTATTATAATTTATAGGTAAAACACATTTTGGAGCATTATTTGGTCATTTGTAATAAAAATGAGTCAAATGTTGTCAGAATTATCGGTACGAGATGGTCACACGGGTCAAATATATTAAAATCCTGGTATGACTTCAAACTCTGGTATATTTTCCGTTACCTAATGAAATTGGTCCCTTTTAAGAATAACAACAAGAGTTATCTCCCATTTCTCTTCTCTTCATTTCATCCGCGACACTCCTTCAGGTGTCGCCCAACTAGTACACAACTTTTACAATTAATTTAAGTCCTATAATTCTTTTTATCTTTTATTACATGATTTTTTAGCGATTTAGTCCCTTTAACACGGCTTATAAATAAACCTATCAACCCGCTTATTTTCGCGATTTGGGTAATAAGGAAACTAACCGATATATTTTGCTGAAATTATGAACGTAAGTTAATCTCAGCGTGATCTATCGACTGAATTAATCGTGTCAGCTACGAAAATTCATAAAAGGTGATATTTTTTAGGTCAAACAGGCAAAAATCGGCATTTTGACCACTGGTTTCTGTTTAATTCGTCCTAGTGAAATAATTGATAAACTTATATAATTAACAATCTGAGACTCTACATATAAACAGTCCTTGTAATTCTGAACAAAACGGTATTTCTGATTTTTGGAAATGTTACATACAACGACCCCAATACAGGCTTGAATAATGGTGGTATTTCGCAGGTTCTCGGTAAATTTCCACAACAGACGAGATATTTCGGGGTCCCAGACGCCTTCCTTCGGAGCTATTCTGAACGATTGGACCGGCAAATGTTACCATTTAAAAATGAGTGATATTTATGAAATTTTCTGTAGAACTTACTAAAAATCATAAAATGCGTAAATAATTTATGCACTGATCATCACATTTTTGTTACAAAATGCGTCCAAAATGTGCAACAGTTAAATTGATCTGTCTGCAGTGTCTCGATCACACAAAAATCATACCGCTCACTAGTGCGCCCCCTATGAGGAATGTGTATTGTTTGTATATCCGGTTGAGTGAAAACGTTGAAGCCGCCTTGGTGTTCAAGTTATAACCGGCATTATCAGGTAAGTAGATGCGTATTACTTGTTATAGACACCAATATCATTATCGATGGATATTCATATTATCCGTTATTTGTTTTATTGTTTGTGTAGGCCTAAAAAACATACTTAAAATCTAGTCTGGCTTTTCATTATCATCATCGCGAGTGCCTGCACAACAGAACCATGCATGCGTTCTAAATCATGGCTTAACAGCACATAAACTGACAATTATGCTGCCTTTGAGTCAGATGCCGTTTGAATATATGTATCTCGTAATATATCTGTATTGTTTGATAATTATTATGATTAAATTGCTAGTAGTTAAACCATAAATTAATGCAGGTCGTTGCAGCACTGTGTACAATGTAACCTTACATGTCGTTTCGGTACTTGCTGAAGTCGTTTCGGTACCCTAAAGTGCAAATGCCGAAACGACTTTAGAAGGTACCGACTTTATTTTGAAGTACCGAAACTACTTGGTGCCGAAACCTGTGCACATGGATGCTATCATGATACGATGACACCTGTTTGGTCTTTAGCAGTTTACGTCTGACCTGCTGTCTGAAAATAGCACCAAGCATGAGGTTAATAATTGGTGTTTAGGCCTAAACCATGATTAGATCAGAAGGAAAAGTGACAAAATGTGACAGTGGCAAGGGATAGCACTAAACAGTAAACTGAATATTTTACAACTAAAGAAAACAAGCCAGACAAATCTGGAAAAAATGTACCAGTTAGTTTGACAATGGATATGATTAACATTATCAGAAACATTTGTATGCACTGCAGTTTTACATGACACATAATAATTGCTAAAGTTATTGTACAGACTGGTGGGGGGAGGGGGGTCAATAATGTGAATAATGAAGATTAATTTCAAAATTTTGCTGTGTTGTGTATAGTCAACTACTGCGCAGTAATTAGGATACCGGCAGGAATCATCATGATCAGCTTGACCAGCGTTATGTAAATTTGCATTCATGTAAATATCACACTGATCGTCGACCTGTTCAGCCATGTTATATGTTTTGTAAGTCGCAGATATTAATGACGTCTGTGTGAAGTTTTATGATTATCTCGATTGACACGTTGAATCCATGCCTGATTTCGCCATTCTTACATATAAACAAAATTGAGAGTAATCCAAATTTTTACCCAGGGCTTAGGCCTAAAATGTTCAAGCATGTAATCTTCAAACCTTTAATGATAAAAATTCAATACACATGAACTAAACTCAAAATGTCCATCAAGAAATTCTACTATTAAAAAAAAATGTCTTTTAAAAGATTAATTTGTTTATACGTCTTAGCAGAGATAAATTATCTATGTAAGACAAGACAATTAATTCATTATTATTTTGAGTTACACAACAATGAACCGATGGTGTGAAGCCAGTATGTTCAGATCGAGCAGGGTTGCATAATGATATGACGACATTCACAATTATCATTTCTAGATGCAGGTAACTTTAAATAGAAAAATTTCCATGTTAGAACGCTTTAAAATCATCAAAATATATCATAAAACTCATCTCAGCCATTCTAAATCGTAATATTTTTTTTCCAGGGAGACCCCCAAACACCAAAATATTGTGCCATCAGCGCTCACAAAATCATTAAAATGCATTGTAAAACTCATCTCGGCCATTCTATATATTTTTCCTGGGGGGAACCCCCGAACTTTCAAAATATTCAGAAATACTCGCCTTCGGCGCATACTCATTAATTTCCTGTTTGCGACGCCACTGTCTATACAGATGTGTACAAGGATTATATGTAATGATGTATTAAAAAAAGTAAATATGAAAAAAGTATATATCTCTGGGTCGGATAGTGAGTTTGAATCCCATGTGGGGGCAGTTACTAGGTACTAACTTTTTTTTGGTGGTTTTTCTCCTGGTACTCCTGCTTTTCTCCGCAATCTAAACCTGGCACATACAAAATGTACCGGTATGCATCGTAATTTTTAAAATGGAAAACATACATGTACAGTACTGGGGAGTACAGTAAAATAATGACATTTTGTAAACTTTGAATAAAACCTCAACAAAGATTAAGATATTATTGTAGATCTACATTTACATCTACATATATATATATATATATAGAAATTAAAAAAAAATGAAACACGTTGTTAGTTTAGCATTAGCGCTTTCATCATGTTCTTCAGATGCTTAACAACATAAGATGACGTCATGACAGTATAGTCATTGTGTATTGTGACGTCATATTAAGGGAGGTAATTATACATATAACAATTGATTTATACAATTACAACAAACGATTCAGTTTTGGTTTCAGAGTTCTAATAAATTGCTTTTCTTGTTCTTTTCTTTGGATGGTATTATTATTTAAACATTTTATAGAACGGAAATATAGTAAACCTTTCCTTTCCGCAAATGTCCAAATGTTCACTTAAATTTATTTTCCTGTACTCCGGTACATTAATATGTTGTTTGTGTACACGGACACGGGCCCTCAGTGTATTACTGGTCTCTCCAATGTAAAATTCCTTACATCCGGGGCATGTTATTACATAAATAAGGTCTTTCGAATCACAACACATATTTGCATTCACTACGAATGTTCTGGAGTGGAATTTGAAAGATTGACCTTCTGTAATGTAGTCGCAGGTTCCACATCGTGGGTCCATACATTTTCTTAAGGTGAAATTTTCTTCAGTTTGGAAGTTAGATTTACATAGTACTCTCTTCAGATTTTTGGGTTGGCGTTTACTATTGATGAAGGTTGTGTTTTTGAGCACTCTCTGCATATGTACATCTGCTTGGAGTACATTGTTTAGTTGGCGTACTGTTCCGGTTATGTTTTTATTCCGTGGATTATGTGTGGTTACTAATGGTAATATTAAAGATTCTGTTCCTTGATTCTCTTTTGGACTGAGGAGCATTGTAAAAGGCCTTTACAAAAAAGCTGAAGAAATGTAAGGATACAAACTTCAAACTGTACCTAATTAATAACTGGAAACGATATCTATATTATATGTTTGAATTTTAATACATGGCAAACAGTTACTAAGTTTTCGAGCTAAAAGTGATGTATACAGACACAGACCCCCCCCCCCCCTCCCCCCTCAAACACATGAAAAAAACCAACACTAAACACAGTCAATTTATTTATGATCAATAAACACAATCAACTACCGAAGGAAATTTTATTTTCTTTGAGAGTGTTTATTACATAGATATGTTTTTTTTTACACCTTTTTCATTTAGGCTTTCTCCATTATTATGTCTGACACATCCCTAAATGACACTGCATTGTTCAAATATAAGTCAAAACCTTATTTTCAAAAATTGATATTTAAAATGTTGAAAACAAAAGGGCATGCACAAATTCACTGCTTAGTTATTCTTTATTTAGCTGTACTATAGCTTCATACCATTAATTATTGAACTACATGTCATTGAAAGGGGGGACATAAAAAAGATGGGTTAATTTAACAAAAACATAAAATCCAAACATCAAATGTCTTCATCCGTGACCCAAAACCTGAAAGGGATGGGGGCACCATTATGGGGGGGGGAATATACCTAACCATTACTTTCCTTTAGCCAATAAATGTACATTATGGTAACCTGAAAATGTACAAAGTCAAAAAATGGGCTGAACCCCCCAGGTCCTAAACAAAGTTTTTCAATTTTTTTTTATTTCATTTTTAAAATTTATTTTTATTGCTATTGAACAAATTTAGCATGTATGCAATTTCATCTTTAAAATTTTTTATTTGATTCCAAAATTTTTAATGGGGTCATTTATTCAAAATTTTTTTTGATGGGGTCAAAAATTTCAAAATTTTCAAAACTTTTTTTCATAAATAAAACTTTTCTTATTTTTTAATTGTCATGCTTATAGCATAATTTTCTGCAATATGGTAAATTCTTATTTCAAATCATTAAATTTGACAAAAATGGGGAAAAGAAGGGGGGGCAGTGAGGGGTCGGGGTCAATTTAAAAGGGATCAACAAATGAAATTTCCATTATAAAATACAACTTTCATTTTCTAAATGCAGGTAATAGGGATGCCTTTCTCATGCATGCATTGTAATTTTAAATGTTTTCAAAATCAAAATTAATAAATATGGGGTCACCCATTCTATATCGTAATTATTTTTTTCAAAAGGGGTCAATATCCATTAAAAAACAGGAGTACTAAGCATGCAAACATCAAAATATCATTTTCAAACTCATCATGGATTTTCATTTCAACGCATTCTTTTTTTTTCATAGGGGAAAACTCGATTCTTCAAAATACAAATAAAAGGCTTAAAAAGCATTTTCACGTTGTAGTACAATTGTACATATGATTATAAAAAATGGGTTTCTAAAAAACATTTGTGTGAATGTGAAAAAATAGTCGGATTCAATGGGTACATAGTGATTTCCCATGTGGGGCTTATAAAAAAAATGTAATACATGTACATGGTTTTGAAATGGAAAACGGAATCATGGGCATAAAGGTCAAACATGTGCGAAACTCATTGGCACAGCTACATTTCCTTTACCCGGTAACCCTCATTACTTCTTTTCTTTTATTAAAACGTAATTTTCACATTTTTCAATGAAAATACATGTACAGTACTGGGGGAATTAAAAAATGTAAAATTTTAAATATATTTACATTTGTAAAAATTCCGGTCACAATTTTTTTTTTTTTAAAGAAATTTTCAAAAAAAAAGTACAGTTATTATTAATATATTGTATTTTAACGATGGAATTAAACTTTATATTATGATAAAACATTTGTATATATATTAATTAATGTACACATATTATACATATTTTGAATTTATGTACCTTATTTTCAAAAATTGATCATGATTTGCCATTTAAAATGTTGAAAACTGGCTTTGAAAGGGCATGCACAAATTCACTGCTTTAAGTTATTCTTTATTTAGCTGTACTATAGCTTCATACCATTAATTATTGAACTACATGTCATTGAAAAGTTTTCACTTGCAGGATTTGGTAAAGGGAGGTAATTTGCTGTTTTGTAAATTTTCAAAATTACTTAGCAGCATAATGCTAAATAATTAAGAGATATTATCTAAGGAAACAGTTTATTTTTTGTAAAATGGGATTAGGGAATGAGCAAGTCCATGTGTACACATGCATCATGTACACATGTATACTGGCACACATGTATATGTACATACAATATACATAAATGTTCACCCTATCATGAATAGTGTGTGTTAGGTGGGGGGGGGGGGGCTGTATTTTTCAGAATTGAAATCAACATGTCTCTTCTCTTGCATTTTGTTATACCATGTTTATAGCGCCTCACTAAATGGTATGATAACATAATAATATTCATGTAATACTAATCTTAGATGTATGACTTTTAAATTATAATAAAACCGCATTCATATTTTTTATCCGAGGGTGGTGGTGGTGGAGGGGGGCCGGGTTGCTTCATTAAAAGACCAATGGTCTGGACATACCCATTACCCGATGCTCACTACATCCATCTTTTTCTGTTCATTGTGTTTTTTTATCTAATTTAAGGAAACAGTATGTATTTAATGCATAACAACTTTACTTATATAACAAAACACATAACACCAGGTTTGTAAGTTTATGGGATGGCTGGTGCTCAAAATTTCCTGCAATATGGAGTTATCTCCCCATGCTGACAAAATCCATAGAAAATACAAACAGATACATATTCCTTCACAGACTGAATATTTTTGAAGGATTCTTTGAAATGTATTGTGTACAATTTTCTGCAATTTTAGGTCAAAAGTCATGATAATTTTGGCAGATTTTAATGATACATGTATTAATTTGCATGAATATAAGCACAGGAAATGGAGAAATACTATCTGAATATCATAATGCAATTGCATATGTTGTGCAGATAAATTATATATACTTTTGTACAGGTATGTTTAACAGTTGAATGAATATATTTAGATTTCTAAGTCTGACATGTGCCTTTGATATTCTATAAATTGACCAAATCTTGTCCGAACCCAACCGGAGCAACTGATGGGAGATAAATCACATGTATTATGTGTAATGCCCGATGTCGTTCAGGATGTATGTGTAATGCCCGATGTTGTTCAGGTTGGTCCAAACCAAGATTTTTAACCAGGGATGGAGTATGGGGAGGTAATTGGCTTATTTTCACATTTTCATGGTATTTAATCAAGGTTAATGTTAAATGATAGCTAAAATTATAATAACTTGTTTGAAAAACTAGTGTCATACAGTTCATATCCATTCATATCCATGGAAACTATAGAGTTATTTTGATATTCTTGTAAAAACACTATTTAAATTTTCTTGTTTCCTAAAATGTATTTATTTGTAAGAGATCGAGTGTTCGGCCAGGATGATATTGTCGACTGTAACCAATTTTTTTTTTTTTTTTTTTTTGAGGAAAAACAGTCTCGATTTGATAAAATGGGGTTAGCGGAAACTTTTACATAATTATTCATAAAAATACATGTTTCCAGTAATTTGTTTAATTCCATTAATTCCAAAATTTGTGATGTTATATACATGACATTTCCAAATTTTTCATATCATGTGATTATTATTAGATTGAGAATCATTTTAATCTACTGCAGAACAACAGTGTCAGTAGGATTTGTGCTGATATTAGTGATGTCATTGAGTACATGTATTTATGGTTTTGGTTTTATTTTTTTTTTTTAACGTCATATTAACAGCCAGGGTCATGTAAGGACATGCCAGGTTTGTTGGTGGAGGAAAGCCGGAGTACTCTGAGAAAAGCCAACAACCAGTGGTCAGTACCTTGCAACTGCCCCACATGGGATTTGAACTCGCATCCCAGAGGTGGAGGGCTTGTGGTAATATGTCGGCCACTTTGGCCCTATACTTACAGTGCTGTAACACTGCGAAAACAAACATTCTTCATGGATCAGTACTGTAAAAGCAATCTAAAGTTGGCCCTATTAGGAAAAGATGGTATAAGTAGATTGTTTCAATTATGAAATTAAAAACAATGAATTTCTCCATTACTACTGAAAACTGAAAGGGTGTGCTTTCAATTACCAAATTCTGAAATGGACAATTCAGTGTGAGGCTAATTCTGTTACATAACCACTATGACATAAATGTGTTGTTCTACATTCCTTATTAAACATATAACAAGAAATATCGACAAATTCCACGACATTGTTAAGCATGCAGGTACAACATGTACACTGTACCCTGTACCCATACCCGCGAGCCAAAGTCACGCACTTTAAACAAATGCAATACATAACCACCGTCTAGTTGATGAAATTATTTTTAAGACAAGAACATGCATCTAATAAAGTAAATACACTACTGAAAATCGAGCAATTTGGTAGTTCTGGACAAAAAATTCTTTACTGCACTGGCAAGGGCCAGTGTTCAGCATACAAGACATCCGACCACTATATGTGTAATGGCGGACAGTAAGCGAGTTTGAACATTTCACATACATTTCACTACAGTGGGCTTTTCTGGCATATCACAGTAAAACCAACTAATCTACCCAGGTAATATCTTTAATATTAGAACTGGTTTGTTTGTTTCTGGTATATGTGCAAATTTTAATGTACTCTTAGGCTGAATTGTACCTTTAATTATTATTTATAATTGAAATATTACCTTGTAAGCTGACTTCCATATTATTATTACAGAAACCACAGCGGGACTGAATAAAGGGAGGTAATTTTCTATTTTAGTCATTTTTTGAGCTATAGAGTGTCTCCAAGTATAATGCTAAAATATATAACAGTGTGTGATTAGTTGAAATATATCACATGGCTGAGAAATAAGACATTGTGTTTCCCTCGAGGGAAATAAAGCATGGTTCATATATGCCTGTAGGCAGATCACAGTGATTGATACCAATTACAACTTCACCTTTCAGAAAACTGGTTTCCAATAATTCCAAAAAATTAAAATTTATTTAATGCATATTCAGAATTGTCACTTAAGTGATTATGAAAAAGTATTCATGGTTAAATACTATGTAATCATTGTTTTTTTTGCTCAATTTGGGAAATTAAAGGTGAGCTTAATTTTTAGGTCCTTACTGTCCTATGTCGTCCATTTATTTTCGTCCTCGAAAATTCAAACGACTTTCTTCTGATCGGATTAAAATTAAAATTTACAAAATTTATTGGGAGCATCCTTACAGTTATTAACTGAAAATTGTAAATTGATTAGGGCTTTAATGAAAATTTGGCTATTTCATTTAAACTAAAGTTGAAATAAACATAGTCACCCAAGATCATGTACACCTTTTTATTCAGATTTTGATATATCTGTGGTGAAAAGGGTCAATTTAATCCATTTTGAAACGATACTTGAATAACAAAATCCATTAAGGATTTACAATTATTAACAAATATGGGGAAACAATTGAAACAGAAAATGGGGACTGACTTTTAATTACGGATACGAGATTTTTCGTATCGTCAAAAGGGGTCAATTGGAACTATTTCATGAAATGACGTCACACGTTTCTGAAACTAACTAATGGAATTCAATTCATTAATTTCAATGGTAATGTTTTATAAGGGTGCATGGGATTACCAAAATTGATAATGAGATGGAAATTAATACTGACCCCCTGGGGACTTTTATGGGATAGACAAACCAATTTGGCTATTTAAATATTAAACGACTTTTATTCTGAAATGTAATTTGGAAATTTTTTTGCTTTATATTAAAAAACATTAACAATGGGGAGAACCCCGCTTAATTTCACTATACATTTTTATTAGGCAATCACTTTATAATGTCACAAAATGGGGTTACTGGGAACTGGGGTCAGGTTTATTTCAATGTTCTTACCTATTAGTGATAGGTGACCCCTTGTGATTGTCTGTCTGTCGTCGTGCGTCGTCCGTCGTGCGACTGTAATTTACGGAGTAATTGCCCTTTGCACAAAATAATAATTATTATTGGACCTTGTGAACGCAATAACTTGAGTAAATATAAACTGATCTTAATGCTTAAACATTGTATGTAGTCTAACATTGGAAAGATCTCGGACAAGTTCAACAGCAGCGTGATTCGATTGTAATTTACGGAGTTATTACCCTTTGTTACTAATAATTTATTATTGGAAACATCGTGAACGCGGTAACCTTGGAGTATAATATAATATGAGCTTAATGAAACTTTGTATGTAGACTAACATTGGAAAGATCTCAGACAAGAGATTCGAAAGTCATAAAATGATGATTCCACTTTGTTATTTATGGAGTTATGGCCCTTTGCACTAATAATTGTAATTGGGACCTTGTGAACGCGATAACATGAGTAAATATAAACCGATCTTAATGAAACTTAGTATGTACCTAACTCAAATGATTGACAGTTTGAAAATCCGCTTGATTCAACTCTAACTTAATGACGGAGTTATTGCCCTTTGCGATAATAATTATTGAACTTTGTGAACACGATAACGTGAGTTAATAGGCACCAATCTTAATGAAACTTTGTATGTAGACCTAATTGGATCTATTTTCTTATTTCATCTAGACATCAGTTGGCTATTAAATGACTAATTTTTATGATCATATCATGATCATAAAAGTGACAGTTAGGCGTAAAAGGAATTACGGACTATTCCTTAATTTATAAATTTTTATTGGTTAAGATTAATAGGCTAACATGCTGAAATGGAATCGTGCTACCAAATTTTTTACTGAAATAAATTGCCCTTTACAACATTGGAAAGATCTCGAACGAGTTCGAAAGTCAGCGTGATTCACTTGTTATTTACGGAGTTATTGCCCTTTGCACTAATAATTGTAATTGGACCTTGTGAACGCGATAACATGACATGAGTAAATATAAACTGAGCTTAATGAAACTTTGTATGTAGACTAACATTGGAATGATCTCGGACGAGTTTGAAAATCCGCTTGATTCGACTCTAACTTAATTACGGAGTTATTGCCCTTTGCGATAATAATTATTGAACTTTGTGATCACGATAACGTGAGTTAATATGCACCAATCTTAATGAAACTTTGTATGTAGACCTATTGGATCTATTTTCCTATTTCATCTAGACATCTAGACATCAGTTGGCTATTAAATGACTAATTTTTATGAAATATCATGATCAGGTGACAGTCGTAAAAGAAACGGACTAATTCCGAAGATTAGGCTAAGTCGTAAAAGAATTACTACTAGTTTTGAAGTTTTATTCTAACTGCAATGAGTTATTGTCAACAGAACTGATGTTGGGCGTGCAACATGCTGAAATGGAAGGCTACCAAATTTGTTTAAATAAATGCCCTAATTACCTTCATTTAAGGTCAGTGTCAAATGGGCTAAAATCTTTAAATGACACCTCTATCAATATCTGACAGGTCTAGATCTGTAGGCATGGTATTACGTTTGTAGTTCGAGATGACGACTACCAAGTTTAATCAAATGAATGACCTTGACTTCCATTCAAGGTCACAGTCACAAGGGTCAAATAGACTTAAATCGTAAAATGGCTTTAAAATATGGGATATTATTTCCTGAGCTAGTGAAATCGCTCTCTAAGCTAGAGTTAAATCCCGTTCGCAATTCTCTTCATTTCATCTGCGACATTCCTTCAGGTGTCGCCCACTAGTACTTTAAATATCTCATCTTTTGGGGGCATATATTATTTCTCGTGCATCATAATTTTGTGGGGACATTGAATATCTCCTGTTAGTGGGGACATACATTATATCATGCATCTATTTGGGGACTCATATCTTTTAGTTTATATCATGCACCATAATTTTGGGACATTGCATATCTCCTGTTAGTGGGGGACATACATTATATCATGCATCATAATTTTGTGGGACATTGCATATTCCTTTAGGGACTACATATATCATGCATGGGGGGACATTGCATCTCCTTAGTGGGACATCATTTATCATGCATATTTACTGATCATAATTTTTGGGGATATTGCATTTTCCCATACTTCACAGGGATCCCGTGGTTGCTAGGGAAAAGATATCTCTATCTTACACAGGGGGGTGTACAGAGGGACGATGGTCCCAAACCACGGATGACCATATTTGTAAAAGTATTTAAATGAGTATTTGAGAGACTGTATCTCATTGGTGGGCCAATCAAAAAACTACAGTACCCGCTTCCGGTTGTGAATAACATCGATCACCGCCATGGAGAAAATGACAACAGATAGCACCAGAAACCGGAAGCCGAGATAATAAGCATGCGCAATGTGAATCCGAGTTCCCGCTATTTTGTTAACTTTCACTTTCGGCTACGGAGATGTCGTAATGGCTGACGACCATCCTTGGTTGTCATATTTTGACGATGTTGACGAGACCAACCCCTACAGAGGCTTCGTTTCCGACATTGAGGATATTAATGATGTTGTGAGGGAATTCTCTTATCATACCTCAACAACGTACACCGTTACAAGGTGTACCAAGAATTTTGGACACTTTAGTCTTGATGAGTAAAGAGTAATGCGATAAATATCAACAATTATGATTGGAATACATGTGATATATACTATAGTTTTACTTAACTAGTTTATTTTTATCGAATATCGTGTATTCGGTATTTCAATTTGAGCAGCTTATCTACTGTACGTCATGCAGCAGAAACATATATCACAGTAGAGATTGGAAACTCCATTCTTACAATAAATGAATATTCCTTATCTTTGTGATATAGGACCTATATAGGACTAGTGTTGTTTTGTTTATGTCACATGTGGAAAAGCTGTGCTTCATGAGATGTTAACATTTTTTTCCAAAATCACGAATAGCTGTTCCTTCACGACAAAAGGTAGGGTCAGCATCTCTACTAGTACTACAAACCAGAATGCAGATGCCTGAAGTTAGGTGTGTTAATGCTAGCCTATTTACCATTTCTACGTTTCACGGATCATATATATTCTTCAGAATCAGACAAACAATAAATACTAGATATACTTCCCACTTAGTATCCACGATTGCAGAAAATTATGATCATCGGTACATAACTATCAACAAAATTACTTAAAAGTTTTATCAATTGTTGAAATGATGCGCCATAGGCCTATACACAATTTCATGTACCTGTCGTGCAGTACACATAGTAAAGTAGTTGTAATTTGCGAGTGCTCATGATCATGATCACTGTGGCCTATAAGTTCTTATTAAGAATTATTTAAATTTAAAGGGACTAACCACGAAAGTAGAATGTGCCATAAATGTGTTGTTCTACATTCCTTATGAAGCACATAACAAATTATTTTGAAAAATTCAATGACAAATTGAAACTGGAAATCCATATCAATACAATTTAAAGCAGGTACATTATCAATGTATGTACTTAAGCATTGAAAGTATTCAGTTGGCATTCATAGCCAATATGAATGCAAACTGGACAGAAGCAAATTCCATGAAATGATTTTATGAATTGTCCTTTTAAGAAAAAAATATTGAAAGGATTTTTTAACTTACAGAACAAAGTTCTGCTGGAGAACACTCTGTCCGGTTTAAGGATGAAGGGAAGGTTGGGCAAAGGTGCACCATTCCCTCAAATGGTGCACCGTTCATGATTGTTGGGCTGAAGCTCATGGAGTGTCACCAAGGACCCCAGCATAGGACCAAAGTATCAAAGGTGGGAATCACTATTTATTCTGCAACTGCCATAAATTGCCTCGCCATCTTGACTTTCCTAAGTCTTGCACCAAAATAATCTTGTATTGTAAGATACTAACCATGTATTTTCTATATATCATAATCAACTATAAAAATGTATTATCTATATAATATTTAATTTTAATATAATTTACAAGTCAGTTCATAACTTAATATATTGCGTGAATACATATATTGCAAAAAAATTCACACAAAAAAAAAAAAATTGTAAAATGAATAATGTGAGTAGATTAATTTTAGTTATTTTGGATGTACATTTATTTGAAATTAAATTTTTGATAATTTATTATTGAAATACACATATATGCAGATATTGTGTTATGTATATATATATAGGATACCAGTCAATCTACATGGATGAAGAGCACTGTGCAGGGACTTAATAATAATAGCAATACATTATTTACAGGGACTTAATAATTATAGCAATACATTATTTATGTACAATTGTATATATATTATGTTATTTTTTTACCTTTTAATTTTAACACTTATCAGTCATCTTTGCTGAAATAATATTGTGCTCATTCCAACATGTTTACATACAAGAATACCAATGATGAATGAATGATTGATTAATCTGTGAAGAGATATGGTCCTGTAGTAAGAAATAAGGGTGGCGTGATGTGTGGGATCTTATATCCTTATATCTCACACTTAAATGCAGATTATTGAATAACTTTAATTCAGAAACTTAGAGAATAATTGTATTGTAGATATCAAAAATGATATTGGTAATTATTGATAAGCTTCCAATTTAATAGTGGTGGACCATTGATGCATAAAATACAAGATATCTAGAACCTAGGAGATACTTGTTACCATATAAGCAACCATTCCCAATTTTCAAATTGTTGGTTCATGGTACATATCTAATAAACACAGGGATCAATCTAGGTTTTTGGGGAAACTACCCTTTTTCAAAACAGGGGAAAAGTTTGGCGAAATATAGGGGACTTTGTCAATCTTCTTAGTTTGGTTCAAAATTATATTCATTTTGACGTAAAAAAGAATTGTAAAACAACTGATTTTATTTTTAGATTTAGTAAAGCAAGATTTTAAGCTCAATAATGTAAAATTTGAGCTTATCATTAAATATGCAGTAGCTGTATGATAAATATGAAGAAAATTTGCAAACAAAAGTCTTAAAAAATTAATGAAAAATAAGTCACAGGGGAAATTGTGTTACAAAAACGGTCATTTTTTAGCTTTAAATGGGAAATTTTTAAATCTTCAGGGGAATTTTAGACCAGAGGGGAATTCATTCATTGAGGGGAAATTTACCAATAAACGGTAATAAATCAGAGCTAGATTGATCCCTGAAACACATTTTATTTTGTGTAAATATCTTGAAAGAATACCTATCCCTATTATTTCAACAGGTGATTCAAAACTCATTTATATTTGCATTTCAATCTCTGCAGATTTTTCATGTAGTTTCATAAGTTTAGTATTTGGTATTTCTATTGGTAGATTCCTTGTGACACACAATACTGGAGGGAAGTGAAATCGGCAGAGCTGAGGAACGACTTTTTTTCTCCCTGCTATGAGGAAATTCAGAAGAGAAAGATCATTTACATTGGTCTGCCTCAAGAAAAGGATCACCAGAACCATATATTGGGAATAGTAAGTATCACATACTAAACCACAACAGATACATTGTACAACCAGATATACACCTAACACCTTGTATTCTGGTCTTATCTGTTGTCATTTACTAAACCACAACAGATACAACCAGATATACACTCTACACCTTGTATTCTGGTCCTATCTGTTGTCGTTTACTAAACCACAACAGATACAACCAGATATACACTCTACACCTTGTATTCTGGTCCTATCTGTTGTCATTTACTAAACCACAACAGATACAACCAGATATACACCCAACACCTTGTATTCTGGTCCTATCTGTTGTCATTTACTAAACCACAACAGATACAACCAGATATACACTCTACACCTTGTATTCTGGTCCTATCTGTTGTCATTTACTAAACCACAACAGATACAACCAGATATACACTCTACACCTTGTATTCTGGTCTTATCTGTTGTCGTTTACTAAACCACAACAGATACAACCAGATATACACCCAACACCTTGTATTCTGGTCCTATCTGTTGTCATTTACTAAACCACAACAGATACAACCAGATATACACCCAACACCTTGTATTCTGGTCCTATCTGTTGTCATTTACTAAACCACAACAGATACAACCAGATATACACTCTACACCTTGTATTCTGGTCTTATCTGTTGTCATTTACTAAACCACAACAGATACAACCAGATATACACTCTACACCTTGTATTCTGGTCCTATCTGTTGTCATTTACTAAACCACAACAGATACAACCAGATATACACTCTACACCTTGTATTCTGGTCCTATCTGTTGTCATTTACTAAACCACAACAGATACAACCAGATATACACTCTACACCTTGTATTCTGGTCCTATCTGTTGTCATTTACTAAACCACAACAGATACAACCAGATATACACTCTACACCTTGTATTCTGGTCCTATCTGTTGTCATTTACTAAACCACAACAGATACAACCAGATATACACTCTACACCTTGTATTCTGGTCTTATCTGTTGTCATTTACTAAACCACAACAGATACAACCAGATATACACCCAACACCTTGTATTCTGGTCCTATCTGTTGTCATTTACTAAACCACAACAGATACAACCAGATATACACCCAACACCTTGTATTCTGGTCCTATCTGTTGTCATTTACTAAACCACAACAGATACAACCAGATATACACTCTACACCTTGTATTCTGGTCCTATCTGTTGTCATTTACTAAACCACAACAGATACAACCAGATATACACCAAACACCTTGTATTCTGGTCCTATCTGTTGTCATTTACTAAACCACAACAGATACAACCAGATATACACTCTACACCTTGTATTCTGGTCCTATCTGTTGTCATTTACTAAACCACAACAGATACAACCAGATATACACTCTACACCTTGTATTCTGGTCCTATCTGTTGTCATTTACTAAACCACAACAGATACAACTAGATATATACACTCTACACCTTGTATTCTGGTCTTATATGTTGTCGTTTACTAAACCACAACAGATACAACCAGATATACACTCTACACCTTGTATTCTGGTCCTATCTGTTGTCATTTACTAAACCACAACAGATACAACCAGATATACACCCAACACCTTGTATTCTGGTCCTATCTGTTGTCATTTACTAAACCACAACAGATACAACCAGATATACACTCTACACCTTGTATTCTGGTCCTATCTGTTGTCATTTACTAAACCACAACAGATACAACCAGATATATACACTCTACACCTTGTATTCTGGTCTTATATGTTGTCATTTACTAAACCACAACAGATACAACCATATATACACTCTACACCTTGTATTCTGGTCCTATCTGTTGTCATTTACTAAACCACAACAGATACAACCAGATATACACCCTACACCTTGTATTCTGGTCCTATCTGTTGTCATTTACTAACCACAACAGATACAACCAGATATACACTCTACACCTTGTATTCTGGTCCTATCTGTTGTCATTTACTAAACCACAACAGATACAACCAGATATACACTCTACACCTTGTATTCTGGTCCTATCTGTTGTCATTTACTAAACCACAACAGATACAACCAGATATACACTCTCCACACCTTGTAGTCTGGTCCTATCTGTTGTCATTTACTAAACCACAACAGATACAACCAGAGATATACACTCTACACCTTGTATTCTGGTCCTATCTGTTGTCATTTACTAAACCACAACAGATACAACCAGATATACACCCAACACCTTGTATTCTGGTCCTATCTGTTGTCATTTACTAAACCACAACAGATACAACCAGATATACACCCAACACCTTGTATTCTGGTCCTATCTGTTGTCATTTACTAAACCACAACAGATACAACCAGATATACACTCTACACCTTGTATTCTGGTCCTATCTGTTGTCATTTACTAAACCACAACAGATACAACCAGATATACACTCTACACCTTGTATTCTGGTCCTATCTGTTGTCATTTACTAAACCACAACAACAGATACAACCAGATATACACTCTACACCTTGTATTCTGGTCCTATCTGTTGTCATTTACTAAACCACAACAGATACAACCAGATATACACTCTACACCTTGTATTCTGGTCCTATCTGTTGTCATTTACTAAACCACAACAGATACAACCAGATATACACTCTACACCTTGTATTCTGGTCCTATCTGTTGTCATTTACTAAACCACAACAGATACAACCAGATATACACCCAACACCTTGTATTCTGGTCCTATCTGTTGTCATTTACTAAACCACAACAGATACAACCAGATATACACCCAACACCTTGTATTCTGGTCCTATCTGTTGTCATTTACTAAACCACAACAGATACAACCAGATATACACTCTACACCTTGTATTCTGGTCCTATCTGTTGTCATTTACTAAACCACAACAGATACAACCAGATATACACTCTACACCTTGTATTCTGGTCCTATCTGTTGTCATTTACTAAACCACAACAGATACAACCAGATATACACTCTACACCTTGTATTCTGGTCCTATCTGTTGTCATTTACTAAACCACAACAGATACAACCAGATATACACTCTACACCTTGTATTCTGGTCCTATCTGTTGTCATTTACTAAACCACAACAGATACAACCAGATATACACTCTACACCTTGTATTCTGGTCCTATCTGTTGTCATTTACTAAACCACAACAGATACAACCAGATATACACTCTACACCTTGTATTCTGGTCCTATCTGTTGTCATTTACTAAACCACAACAGATACAACCAGATTATACACTCTACACCTTGTATTCTGGTCCTATCTGTTGTCATTTACTAAACCACAACAGATACAACCAGATATACACTCTACACCTTGTATTCTGGTCCTATCTGTTGTCATTTACTAAACCACAACAGATACAACCAGATATACACCCTACACCTTGTATTCTGGTCCTATCTGTTGTCATTTACTAAACCACAACAGATACAACCAGATATACACTCTACACCTTGTATTCTGGTCCTATCTGTTGTTGTTATTTACTAAACCACAACAGATACAACCAGATATACACTCTACACCTTGTATTCTGGTCCTATCTGTTGTCATTTACTAAACCACAACAGATACAACCAGATATACACTCTAGATCTGTTGTCATTTACTAAACCACAACAGATACAACCAGATATACACTCTACACCTTGTATTCTGGTCCTATCTGTTGTCATTTACTAAACCACAACAGATACAACCAGATATACACTCTACACCTTGTATTCTGGTCTTATCTGTTGTCATTTACTAAACCACAACAGATACAACCAGATATACACTCTACACCTTGTATTCTGGTCCTATCTGTTGTCATTTACTAAACCACAACAGATACAACCAGATATACACCCAACACCTTGTATTCTGGTCCTATCTGTTGTCATTTACTAAACCACAACAGATACAACCAGATATACACTCTACACCTTGTATTCTGGTCCTATCTGTTGTCATTTACTAAACCACAACAGATACAACCAGATATACACTCTACACCTTGTATTCTGGTCCTATCTGTTGTCATTTACTAAACCACACAACAGATACAACCAGATATACACTCTACACCTTGTATTCTGGTCCTATCTGTTGTCATTTACTAAACCACAACAGATACAACCAGATATACACTCTACACCTTGTATTCTGGTCCTATCTGTTGTCATTTACTAAACCACAACAGATACAACCAGATATACTCTCTACACCTTGTATTCTGGTCCTATCTGTTGTCATTTACTAAACCACAACAGATACAACCAGATATACACTCTACACCTTGTATTCTGGTCCTATCTGTTGTCATTTACTAAACCACAACAGATACAACCAGATATACACTCTACACCTTGTATTCTGGTCCTATCTGTTGTCATTTACTAAACCACAACAGATACAACCAGATATACACTCTACACCTTGTATTCTGGTCCTATCTGTTGTCATTTACTAAACCACAACAGATACAACCAGATATACACTCTACACCTTGTATTCTGGTCCTATCTGTTGTCATTTACTAAACCACAACAGATACAACCAGATATACACCCAACACCTTGTATTCTGGTCCTATCTGTTGTCATTTACTAAACCACACAACAGATACAACCAGATATACACTCTACACCTTGTATTCTGGTCCTATCTGTTGTCATTTACTAAACCACAACAGATACAACCAGATATACACTCTACACCTTGTATTCTGGTCCTATCTGTTGTCATTTACTAAACCACAACAGATACAACCAGATATACACCCAACACCTTGTATTCTGGTCCTATCTGTTGTCATTTACTAAACCACAACAGATACAACCAGATATACACTCTACACCTTGTATTCTGGTCCTATCTGTTGTCATTTACTAAACCACAACAGATACAACCAGATATACACTCTACACTTGTATTCTGGTCCTATCTGTTGTCATTTACTAAACCACAACAGATACAACCAGATATACACTCTACACCTTGTATTCTGGTCCTATCTGTTGTCATTTACTAAACCACAACAACAGATACAACCAGATATACACTCTACACCTTGTATTCTGGTCCTATCTGTTGTCATTTACTAAACCACAACAGATACAACCAGATATACACTCTACACCTTGTATTCTGGTCCTATCTGTTGTCATTTACTAAACCACAACAGATACAACCAGATATACACTCTACACCTTGTATTCTGGTCCTATCTGTTGTCATTTACTAAACCACAACAGATACAACCAGATATACACTCTACACCTTGTATTCTGGTCCTATCTGTTGTCATTTACTAAACCACAACAGATACAACCAGATATATACTCTCTACACCTTGTATTCTGGTCCTATCTGTTGTCATTTACTAAACCACAACAGATACAACCAGATATACACTCTACACCTTGTATTCTGGTCCTATCTGTTGTCATTTACTAAACCACAACAGATACAACCAGATATACACTCTACACCTTGTATTCTGGTCCTATCTGTTGTCATTTACTAAACCACAACAGATACAACCAGATATACACTCTACACCTTGTATTCTGGTCCTATCTGTTGTCATTTACTAAACCACAACAGATACAACCAGATATACACTCTACACCTTGTATTCTGGTCCTATCTGTTGTCATTTACTAAACCACAACAGATACAACCAGATATACACTCTACACCTTGTATTCTGGTCCTATCTGTTGTCATTTACTAAACCACAACAGATACAACCAGATATACACTCTACACCTTGTATTCTGGTCCTATCTGTTGTCATTTACTAAACCACAACAGATACAACCAGATATACACTCTACACCTTGTATTCTGGTCCTATCTGTTGTCATTTACTAAACCACAACAGATACAACCAGATATACACTCTACACCTTGTATTCTGGTCCTATCTGTTGTCATTTACTAAACCACAACAGATACAACCAGATATACACTCTACACCTTGTATTCTGGTCTATCTGTCTGTTGTCATTTACTAAACCACAACAGATACAACCAGATATACACTCTACACCTTGTATTCTGGTCCTATCTGTTGTCATTTACCTAAACCACAACAGATACAACCAGATATACACTCTACACCTTGTATTCTGGTCCTATCTGTTGTCATTTACTAAACCACAACAGATACAACCAGATATACACTCTACACCTTGTATTCTGGTCCTATCTGTTGTCATTTACTAAACCACAACAGATACAACCAGATATACACCTAACACCTTGTATTCTGGTCCTATCTGTTGTCATTTACTAAACCACAACAGATACAACCAGATATACACTCTACACCTTGTATTCTGGTCCTATCTGTTGTCATTTACTAAACCACAACAGATACAACCAGATATATACACTCTACACCTTGTATTCTGGTCCTATCTGTTGTCATTTACTAAACCACAACAGATACAACCAGATATACACTCTACACCCTTGTATTCTGGTCCTATCTGTTGTCATTTACTAAACCACAACAGATACAACCAGATATACACTCTACACCTTGTATTCTGGTCCTATCTGTTGTCATTTACTAAACCACAACAGATACAACCAGATATACACTCTACACCTTGTATTCTGGTCCTATCTGTTGTCATTTACTAAACCACAACAGATACAACCAGATTTACACCTAATACCTTGTATTCTGGTCCTATCTGCTGTCATTTACTAAACCACAACAGATACAACCAGATATACACTCTACACCTTGTATTCTGGTCCTATCTGTTGTCATTTACTAAACCACAACAGATACAACCAGATATACACTCTACACCTTGTATTCTGGTCCTATCTGTTGTCATTTACTAAACCACAACAGATACAACCAGATATACACTCTACACCTTGTATTCTGGTCCTATCTGTTGTCATTTACTAAACCACAACAGATACAACCAGATATACACTCTACACCTTGTATTCTGGTCCTATCTGTTGTCATTTACTAAACCACAACAGATACAACCAGATATACACTCTACACCTTGTATTCTGGTCCTATCTGTTGTCATTTACTAAACCACAACAGATACAACCAGATATACACTCTACACCTTGTATTCTGGTCCTATCTGTTGTCATTTACTATAAACCACAACAGATACAACCAGATATACACCCAACACCTTGTATTCTGGTCCTATCTGTTGTCATTTACTAAACCACAACAGATACAACCAGATATACACTCTACACCTTGTATTCTGGTCCTATCTGTTGTCATTTACTAAACCACAACAGATACAACCAGATATACACTCTCTACACCTTGTATTCTGGTCCTATCTGTTGTCATTTACTAAACCACAACAGATACAACCAGATATACACCCAACACCTTGTATTCTGGTCCTATCTGTTGTCATTTACTAAACCACAACAGATACAACCAGATATACACTCTACACCTTGTATTCTGGTCCTATCTGTTGTCATTTACTAAACCACAACAGATACAACCAGATATACACTCTACACCTTGTATTCTGGTCCTATCTGTTGTCATTTACTAAACCACAACAGATACAACCAGATATACACTCTACACCTTGTATTCTGGTCTTATCTGTTGTCATTTACTAAACCACAACAGATACAACCAGATATACACTCTACACCTTGTATTCTGGTCCTATCTGTTGTCATTTACTAAACCACAACAGATACAACCAGATATACACTCTATGTCTTATATTCTGGTCCTATCTGTTGTCATTTACTAAACCACAACAGATACAACCAGACATACACTCTATGTCTTATATTCTGGTCCTATCTGTTGTCATTTACTAAACCACAACAGATACAACCAGATATACACCAGATACATATACACTCTACACCTTGTATTCTGGTCCTATCTGTTGTCATTTACTAAACCACAACAGATACAACCAGATATACACTCTACACCTTGTATTCTGGTCCTATCTGTTGTCATTTACTAAACCACAACAGATACAACCAGATATACACTCTACACCTTGTATTCTGGTCCTATCTGTTGTCATTTACTAAACCACAACAGATACAACCAGATATACACTCTACACCTTGTATTCTGGTCCTATCTGTTGTCATTTACTAAACCACAACAGATACAACCAGATATACACTCTACACCTTGTATTCTGGTCCTATCTGTTGTCATTTACTAAACCACAACAGATACAACCAGATATACACTCTACACCTTGTATTCTGGTCCTATCTGTTGTCATTTACTAAACCACAACAGATACAACCAGATATACACTCTACACCTTGTATTCTGGTCCTATCTGTTGTCATTTACTAAACCACAACAGATACAACCAGATATACACCCAACACCTTGTATTCTGGTCCTATCTGTTGTCATTTACTAAACCACAACAGATACAACCAGATATACACCCAACACCTTGTATTCTGGTCCTATCTGTTGTCATTTACTAAACCACAACAGATACAACCAGATATACACTCTCACACCTTGTATTCTGGTCCTATCTGTTGTCATTTACTAAACCACAACAGATACAACCAGATATACACTCTACACCTTGTATTCTGGTCCTATCTGTTGTCATTTACTAAACCACAACAGATACAACCAGATATACACTCTACACCTTGTATTCTGGTCCTATCTGTTGTCATTTACTAAACCACAACAGATACAACCAGATATACACTCTACACCTTGTATTCTGGTCCTATCTGTTGTCATTTACTAAACCACAACAGATACAACCAGATATACACTCTACACCTTGTATTCTGGTCCTATCTGTTGTCATTTACTAAACCACAACAGATACAACCAGATATACACTCTACACCTTGTATTCTGGTCCTATCTGTTGTCATTTACTAAACCACAACAGATACAACCAGATATACACTCTACACCTTGTATTCTGGTCCTATCTGTTGTCATTTACTAAACCACAACAGATACAACCAGATATACACTCTACACCTTGTATTCTGGTCCTATCTGTTGTCATTTACTAAACCACAACAGATACAACCAGATATACACTCTACACCTTGTATTCTGGTCCTATCTGTTGTCATTTACTAAACCACAACAGATACAACCAGATATACACTCTACACCTTGTATTCTGGTCCTATCTGTTGTCATTTACTAAACCACAACAGATACAACCAGATATACACTCTACACCTTGTATTCTGGTCCTATCTGTTGTCATTTACTAAACCACAACAGATACAACCAGATATACACTCTACACCTTGTATTCTGGTCCTATCTGTTGTCATTTACTAAACCACAACAGATACAACCAGATATACACTCTACACCTTGTATTCTGGTCCTATCTGTTGTCATTTACTAAACCACAACAGATACAACCAGATATACACTCTACACCTTGCAATTGTATTCTGGTCCTATCTGTTGTCATTTACTAAACCACAACAGATACAACCAGATATACACTCTACACCTTGTATTCTGGTCCTATCTGTTGTCATTTACTAAACCACAACAGATACAACCAGATATACACTCTACACCTTGTATTCTGGTCCTATCTGTTGTCATTTACTAAACCACAACAGATACAACCAGATATACACTCTTCACCTTGTATTCTGGTCCTATCTGTTGTCATTTACTAAACCACAACAGATACAACCAGATATACACTCTACACCTTGTATTCTGGTCCTATCTGTTGTCATTTACTAAACCACAACAGATACAACCAGATATACACTCTACACCTTGTATTCTGGTCTTATCTGTTGTCATTTACTAAACCACAACAGATACAACCAGATATACACCCAACACCTTGTATTCTGGTCCTATCTGTTGTCATTTACTAAACCACAACAGATACAACCAGATATACACTCTACACCTTGTATTCTGGTCCAGATACAACCAGATATACACTCTACACCTTGTATTCTGGTCCTATCTGTTGTCATTTACTAAACCACAACAGATACAACCAGATATACACTCTACACCTTGTATTCTGGTCCTATCTGTTGTCATTTACTAAACCACAACAGATACAACCAGATATACACTCTACACCTTGTATTCTGGTCTTATCTGTTGTCATTTACTAAACCACAACAGATACAACCAGATATACACTCTACACCTTGTATTCTGGTCCTATCTGTTGTCATTTACTAAACCACAACAGATACAACCAGATATACACTCTACACCTTGTATTCTGGTCCTATCTGTTGTCATTTACTAAACCACAACAGATACAACCAGATATACACTCTACACCTTGTATTCTGGTCCTATCTGTTGTCATTTACTAAACCACAACAGATACAACCAGATATACACTCTACACCTTGTATTCTGGTCCTATCTGTTGTCATTTACTAAACCACAACAGATACAACCAGATATACACTCTACACCTTGTATTCTGGTCCTATCTGTTGTCATTTACTAAACCACAACAGATACAACCAGATATACACTCTACACCTTGTATTCTGGTCCTATCTGTTGTCATTTACTAAACCACAACAGATACAACCAGATATACACCCAACACCTTGTATTCTGGTCCTATCTGTTGTCATTTACTAAACCACAACAGATACAACCAGATATACACTCTACACCTTGTATTCTGGTCCTATCTGTTGTCATTTACTAAACCACAACAGATACAACCAGATATACACTCTACACCTTGTATTCTGGTCCTATCTGTTGTCATTTACTAAACCACAACAGATACAACCAGATATACACTCTACACCTTGTATTCTGGTCCTATCTGTTGTCATTTACTAAACCACAACAGATACAACCAGATATACACTCTACACCTTGTATTCTGGTCTTATCTGTTGTCATTTACTAAACCACAACAGATACAACCAGATATACACTCTACACCTTGTATTCTGGTCCTATCTGTTGTCATTTACTAAACCACAACAGATACAACCAGATATACACTCTACACCTTGTATTCTGGTCCTATCTGTTGTCATTTACTAAACCACAACAGATACAACCAGATATACACCCAACACCTTGTATTCTGGTCCTATCTGTTGTCATTTACTAAACCACAACAGATACAACCAGATATACACTCTACACCTTGTATTCTGGTCCTATCTGTTGTCATTTACTAAACCACAACAGATACAACCAGATATACACTCTATGTCTTATATTCTGGTCCTATCTGTTGTCATTTACTAAACCACACAGATACAACCAGATATACACTCAACACCTTGTATTCTGGTCCTATCTGTTGTCATTTACTAAACCACAACAGATACAACCAGATATACACCCAACACCTTGTATTCTGGTCCTATCTGTTGTCATTTACTAAACCACAACAGATACAACCAGATATACACTCAACACCTTGTATTCTGGTCCTATCTGTTGTCATTTACTAAACCACAACAGATACAACCAGATATACACTCAACACCTTGTATTCTGGTCCTATCTGTTGTCATTTACTAAACCACAACAGATACAACCAGATATACACTCTACACCTTGTATTCTGGTCCTATCTGTTGTCATTTACTAAACCACAACAGATACAACCAGATATACACCCAACACCTTGTATTCTGGTCCTATCTGTTGTCATTTACTAAACCACAACAGATACAACCAGATATACACTCTACACCTTGTATTCTGGTCCTATCTGTTGTCATTTACTAAACCAACAACAGATACAACCAGATATACACCAAATATAGACACACCATAACATTCTACATTTTATGGCCATCAAGATATCATATATAATTTAATACACACATAAAAGTGTAAATTTACTTCTGATGACTACAATTTGAAAAGTACGTCCATTTTAATTCACATTAAAAGACAATGAAACGTTGGCAGTATCTGTGTCAACGCAATCCGAGTGCAGTTACTACATTTATGTGCAAAACAGTCTTGCACAAACATTCCATTGAACGCCAAGGTCTTAGTCATGGCCAGGTATATATGTGATACAGTTTATTCTGGTATTGATCAAATATCTTATACAGGTATATGGACGGCTACTAGATGGTACATGTAAATTATGTTGACACTTGCGGGATTTTGCAAGACGATCACGAAAAAAAAATCCGCAAAATATACGCGATATGGATGAAACATATATACACCGAATCATAGATTGCAAAAATGTAAAAGAGCTATTTTTAGGTCACCTGAGACAAAGTCTCATGGTGACCTATTCTAATCGCCTTTTGTCCGTCGTCGTCCGTCGTGCGACGTTAAACAATTTACATTTTCGACTTCTCCAAAACTGCTGAAGCAATTTCAATGAAATTTTGCACAAACCTTCTAAGGCATAAGGCCAATCAAAATTGTGAATTACATGGTCCCCACCCCCAGGGGGCTGTGGGAGGGGCCAAAAGGGGTAAAATTTAGTAAAATTTCAAAAATCTTCTTCTCCACTCACAGATGTGGTAGAATCAAATACTCTTCATAGATAGAAAGGTCTCAAGGCCCTCTACTAAAATTGTGAATTATATGACCCTGGGGTCTCTGGTTTTCCCCTGGGGAGGGGGTTAAGTTTACTATAGTTTATATATGGAAAACACATTTTTGAGCATTGTTTGGTCATTTGTTATAGGAAATGAATCAAATGTTGTCAGAATTATCTTTATGAGATGGTCATTGAATCCTTTTAACCAATTTTCCTTGACTGACCCCCAGGGGCCTTAGGGGCGGGGTCAAATAGGCTAAAATTTCAAAAATCTCTTTCTGAAATTCCGGAAATGGTAGAATCAAATACTCATCATAGATGGAAAGGTCCTAAGGTCCTTTTCAAAAATTGTGAATTATATGACCCTGGGGTCTCACATTTCCCCCTGGGGAGGGGGTCAAATTTACTATAGTTTATAAAGGGAAAACACATTTATGAGCATTTTTTGCTCAATTCATAGGAAATGCATCAAACTTGGTTATAATTATTAGCCTGAGATAGCATTTTAATATCATATCCATATTGGTCCTGGCCGACCCCCTGGGGGCAGAGGGGCGGGGCCAAAAGGGGTCAAATAGGCTAAAACTTCAAAAAGTTTTTTTTCTAAAATTCTGAAAATGGTAGAATCAAATACTCTTCATAGATGGATAGGTATTAAAGTCCTTTACAAAAATTGTGAATTATATGACCCTGGGGTCTCACATTTTCCCCTGGGGAGGAGGTCAAATTTACTATAGTTTATAAAGGGAAAACACATTTATGAGCATTTTTTGCTCAATTTATAGGAAATGCATCAAACTTTTCAAACGTTATAATTATTAGCCTGAGATAGCATTTTAATATCATATCCATATTGGTCCTGGCCGACCCCCTGGGGGCAGAGGGGCAGGACCAAAAGGGGCAAGTAGGCTAAAACTTCATAAATCTTCCTCTTAAATTCTGAAAATGGTAGAATCAAATACGCTTTATAGATGGAAAGGTCTTAAGGTGTTTTATGAAAATTGTGAATTATATGACCCTGGGGTCTCATGTTTCCCCTTGGGTAGGGGGTCAAGTTTATATATTAAAAATACATTTATGAACATTATTTGTTCAATTTTCATAGGAAATGAGTCAAACTTTATTCAAATTATTAGCCTGAGATATAGTATTTCAACATCCATATCAGTCCTCGCTGACCCCCTGGGGGACCAGAGGGGCGGGGCCAAACGGAGTCAAAATGACTTAAAATTTCAAAAAATCTTCTGAGTTCACAGGTTTGATGGAAGCAAATACTCTTCATAGATTAAAAAGTCAAATTCATAAAATCACTGATCGACTTCAAGAGCCAGTATATTAGTGTTTAAATGTCTTTGTTTCATTCTAAACGAACTCAGGTGACCGTTAAGGCCCATGGGCCTCTTGTTATTTTTTTATTTTTATAGTTAAAATCGTGAATATTTAGATCCGCGTAATGGCTATAACACCGGGACTTGGAACTAAAGACTAAATGTACTATAAGCTGTTTTCTGCTCCCTTGTTTCACAAATTCATTTTTTCTAAAATAAGTTTATTTTGTGGAGACTTTTATTAAAGGCAGCAATAAACAAAATAAAGAAAATGTGAACGCAAAGTTTTTAAATATTGCTGACTTTTTATTACCGACGTTTTTCGTCCACAACTGACACTTTATGTATATAGTACCATGTAGAATGATTTTTATCGTTTTTTGATCTAGACCTCTAAAACGTCTAAAAATGGTCTTACAGCACTCTGGTGGGTCCATGATGTTATAATCTGTAACTAATTCTCAGATCCCTGTGTCTGGTGGGTCCATGATGTTATAATCTGTAACTAATTCTCAGATCCCTGTGTCTGGTGGGTCCATGATGTTATAATCTGTAACTAATTCTCAGATCCCTGTGTCTGGTGGGTCCATGATGTTATAATCTGGTGGGGCCATGATGTTATAATCTGTAACTATAATTCTCAGATCCCTATGTGTAAAGCTGATACAGATGCAGAGGGCAGATTGAACAGTGATATCGCTGACACGTTGGAGAGAGAGAGAGAGAGAGAGTTTATTTTATCATATGTATATAATTACTTAATTTATTGATATGTTTGTATTTGTGATCACTCCTGATGCTGACGACTGAAGTTGTACTAATCGCTGTTTTACTTCACACATCCCATGCCTTGGTCTCTTTCTGCTGTCAATTTGGTGCTTTCTTACTACTTACGTTTCTCTTCTGTCGCCAGCATCGGAAGGATATTAAGAAGCAATTTTTTAATAGTTCATATTATAAATAGGAAACGTAAGAGGAGGAGGGAGGGGGTTAAAACCTTTTACAGTCAGTTATATACTGTTGAGTGCTGTGACATATTGTAATGTTATCTTCAAGAAATAAATCTGGACTTCCATGTAGTAGTAGCTGCAGGTCTAAAGGAATAAAGTTGTTTAAAGTTCGAAATAATTGTATTTTCTGGTCAGCGTAATTATTACATGTAAAGAAGAAGTGATGGGCATCCTCAATGGGATGCCCACATTGGCATTGCTGGTAATCTATTGAATTAGAGCGGAATACTGCAGGGTACTACATCTATTTCGTAATCTGGCATGCAATATATATGCTTTTCTATTTCCAATAGAATAATTAATAGGCACTTTTGTAAGATTATTTAGAGAGTTTTTAAAACCATTACAGTATATGAAATATTATTTCTGATATTAATTTCTAGAAAAAAAGTCGGATTGTGGATAGAAAAAACCGATACGTTCGAGAGCTGGAGATGGAAATTAGGTAAAATTTTTAGCATTTCGAAGATTATAGGAAGAATTTTCCGAGACTTGTGGGGGTAACAATGAATAGAGGTAGTTGGGTGTAATTTTGTTATTTATTTTGTAAGACGGGACGTAAGTGGTTCTGGACCGCTTTCCAAATAGTGAATTTCTGCTAGCATAAGACGGTAGTCCAGTAATTACTCTAGCAGATTCAAGCTGAAGTTTTTTCTAATTTTTCTGCATCACTAAAAGGGCACACAACCCAAACCTCACATCAGTATTCAAACAGTGGCCAAATATTATAAGACTCTTTCATATGCGGATATGAAGGATAGGGATATTCTACCCGAGGGTCACAAAATGTAGTACAAACCCAAGGCTTGCTGGGGGTTTTGGAACATTTTGTGATCCCGCGGGTAGAATATCCCTATCCTTCATATCCACTTATGAAAGAGTATTTTTCTTTCATACCTCGACGTTTTATTGTAATTTTACAACTATAATATCCAGCCATTTTGAAATAAATTCGAAGAAATCCATAACTGGTAGCTGATTTTCCATACATGAAAAATTACTTTAAATTTTCAACACAAATCCCGTTTTTTGCATCTTTTATAGTAAAACCAGTCAAGTTTGTGAAAAAAAATCTTAAAATTTTACCGAGGAAATAGAAATTTTGTTAACGCCATGACATCACGAGGCTAATTTTTTAACCAATTTAGCAATTTTCTGCCTATATCATAATTTGGCTAGTTTAACATTCAGTCCTTTGTGCCACACACGATCGAATGCTTCGGAAATATCACAGAAAACTAAACATGTTGAGTGCATTTTTTCAATATTTTCACATAAGGGAATGGTAGATTTCAATAAGTTGGTGAGATGATGACATGTCCAGGTTGAAAACCTGACTGATATTTTACATGAGTGAAGTATGAAGTAATTGTTCAGATATTTGACTACAAATCTTTCAAAAATTCTTTTTGCTATTGTACTTAAGAGAGATCATAGGTCTAATAGTTAGGTGAAGTAAAGCTTATCTGCCTTTTAAAGGATGGCATGACTAAAGCTAATTTCCACTGTTTTGGGAAGATACCAGTTCATAAGATCGTTGTTAATTTTAGTTTCTATTTCCAAAATTGATGGCCCAGCGCATAGCAAGGAAGTATCATAAGCAAATAATTTAGACAGACTTTCGAGGTTGTCAGAAATATAATTAATATACAATATAAAAAGGAACGGACCTAATACTGAACCTTGAGGGACACCAGAATTTGTAGATTTAGCAATTTTCCGCCTATACCATAATTTGCTAGTTTAACATTCAGTCCCTTGTGGGGGGAGTAATTGGAAAGTTGTAATTGGTCCCAAAAAGTGTTTGAATGCGTTTCGCGGGGCATAATAAAGAATGAATTCTTTTTCATTAGCAAAAAATATTTCAAAAATCAAAAATACGTTCAAATGGTGGATACAAGGAGTCCCTTTGACACAAACCCAGAATATTGTTAGAAATTATCATTTTAGGTCCTTTCTTCCTTTTTAAAAAAGGCGAAATAGATGAAAATTGCACATCAAGGAGAAATATACCTAGACCTTTATTAACACTGCAAAATTTGAATGAACATCACATGTAAAGTGAAAGTCGGGCAAAGAAAACCAGTCTAAATGCACTCGTTGGCCTTCCAAAAGTCCTTGTATAGTATATCGAAACGACAGTAAAGATCTGTTTATGTTTTGCAGTGTTGACCATTGAATTTATGGAAAAGCACTGTGTAAATTGAGCACATTAACAAAAATTATTTCTTTAAAGCGAGGCTGCGTGGAGATGTCGACACAGACATAGGACGTTTTAGGATTCCTATAATGTAAATTAATTTCTTCTTGTGCAGATCAATTTTGAATGAAATTTTATTGTTCTGTTTCTTAAGAAATTATACTGGATATATTAGCACTAATATCACAGACTTTAGTTTTCCTTTGCCAGACTATTTACTTTAAAGTTGATGTGACAAATTTTGTTTGGAAGTTAAAATAAATGTTGATTTTCATAACGCGGGTCGTCTTATGCTTCCCGCCGTCGTCCTAATTAGCGCGCGAGTTTACTCTCACTGCATCAGATAGTAAAACAGGGAGATGAACTGTTAACACGGATTACATACGGCATTCGTTTAAAAGGATCAAAATTTTACTGGATACTTATAAACAAATGTCTTTTTTTAAGATCCAAATTAATTTTGGCCAAAGAAGTTACTCCGACAGTGTAGACAAGATATGTATGTTCTGCTTTGTACGTTATCCGAATACAAATTATGTCATTTCTAAATATTTTAATTGAAATAAGAACACAAGACTGACATTCTTTTAAACGTTGTATTAGGCTGCTGGATTGGTATTATTGGACGTGTAAAATGTATATATCCGAGTGAAACCAAGCGAGCCACCCAACCTGAAAAATCCTGCAGTGCAGGTTAGCAGGAGGTGCACCAGCACTCAATGCTTAAGGTTTCAAATGCTGGATTTAAGAAGGCCGCGAAACAAAAATATGACCAAATAAGATAGTCCTTATTTTACATGACCGAATAAGATAGTTTTTATTAAATATTAACGAATAAGATAGTCTTCATTAAACAGTCTTAAAACGAATAAACATCCAGTGGACATCTAAGAAACATCTGTAGACACAGTATAAACACTGTAACCTCCAAAATAGGACATCTCCGTAAAGTTAGGTCCAATGTATGCTGGTCCTCTAGGATCCTACACCAAGTCTAGAACATTGCAACTTATATACACAGAAATCATTCCAAACTCTACAACAGAGAAAACATCATTAGTTTCTGCACAAATATAGACAATGCCTGCATGCTGTCTAATTACTTTGATATTTAAATCTCTGATATTTGTCAATAAAATTGTTTGAAATTGAACTCGAACACTTGCAACTTAAAACAAACATTCTGATGATTAAATTATAATGACTGTATATATAGAACTAGATATCACAACATACATCTGGAATTTATAGAAATCCAGAAATTTGCCATTTGTCTGAATGTCAATCAAAAAGCCATATTTCTAACAGAGACTTCAGACTATTGTCATTCTAATCTTACCATGATCTGATAATTAGGTACATTGTATTGAAATATTTTAAAGCTTTTAAGGATGCTCTGGTGAAATTTTTTTTTTTTCTTCTGTTTTTCTAATAAAGATTTTTGGAAAAAGGAGTTCATATCAAAGTTGACAATGGAATAAAAAGAATATGATAGTGTGCTTGATTTTGAGCTTTTACATTGTATGAATCGGATACTTATTTGATGCGAATTGTGGCGGTGGCACCAAAGTTCATTTTATACTGAAATACTAATATGAAAGACTAAGCATATTAAATTTTTGCAGAACTTACACAATCCGAAAACATGAAAAGAATATACAATTCGAACTTGTATATATATTGCCCTTATACCTGCTAAATTTTGAAGATGAAAATGTTTTTTTTTTTTTTTTTTTTTACAATTTTCACAGATTCAGCACTTCACAGAAAAAAGTGCTTCAACAATCATGAAAAAAGAGGGTCAGTGTGCTAGTTTTTTTATGACGATAAAAATGTTGTTATTTTTTTCAGCTATTTTTGCTAAAAATTCTAAATAGTTTTAGCTTCATTAAAATGTAAAAATGAAAACCCAATAGTTTTGAAACAAAATAATAAGCTTTATAGATTGCGGGACAGTACTTCGACAAAATATTTTCTAATTTAGAATGTTTAGAATTTGTATAATAATATTGTGGAGACAGTATCAATTGTACAAAATAGTTAAAGTGTCAAGAAACACAGTGAATATGTACCACTGAAATTCCTATTTCAGACACTGTTCTAGTACTGTATGGAACCTGCCTCAAAATGATCACTCATTGCACATTAAACTACCATGACACGGTCTCGCTCTAAAGAATATTGAAAACAAATAAAGTTGATTCCTTAAGATGGCAGGTTTATGTCTTAACTTCATGATAAGGGAGACAACTTATGGTTTGTTTTGTGTAGACGCTTGATTATTGACAGATGCCTCAATGCAAGATCTGCAAACCCTTAAACGACATACATGTACATGTAATTATGCTGAACAGGGTGCTTATGTACTTATTTCAAAATAACAGTTATAACCTCCATAATCTAAGTTTGTGATTTTTTGTTCACTATATTGATTAAATGCTCTTATAAATTTGGGATTGAAAATATTGACATCTAGGTGATATTAAAAAGGAAGATTACTACTTAATTAAAGATCGTTATAAATGACATAATGTTATATTTCTTGCTAAATCTTGGACTTCTATCAAAATTTCCATCATGTTGATAATTCAATGATTAATGTATTACCATGATTTTCATGGAAAAATTTATTTTTTGCATAAAAAATATATATATATTTTCTGGTCTACAAGACAGATGGTCAAATTAGCTCAAACCAGTATTTGTAGAAGAATAAAATTTGAAATTAACACTTATTTCCAATCAAATATTTTCAATTTATTTTTTTGTTTTCAATTAACTTACTTTATTTCATTAAACTAACAAATTAATCACTAAACAATAATTTATACAATTTTGAAATTTATGTTTATATTATTAACTATAGAATATAGGAAAGAAGTCCTTAGAAGTGAGAATGTGAATTAGTAGTTTTAATGATAGGGTCAGTTCGTACGCGCCTCCCATGTCGGTCCAGTCTAGTCGTTTGTGTCCTGTCAGTTGGGAGGTTTTTCGTCAATGTCTTGTAGAGTTAGTATAAGGATTAAAGAACTGTACTTTTCTATATTCTATAAAACAAAATTTGGAAAACAAGTTACAGGTACTCAAAAAACAAGACATGATATCAGATAGTTTGTTTACTACAATGGCTATCTTCAAACTTTGCACAAGATAGATTATGCAAGAAAGGAAGATTATTCATTATAAGAATGATTTTCAAAAATATACTGGTTAATGCAAGAGCTAAAAATGATCCTACTGGCTCTTATAGACTAAAACATCACATTAACAAACGTGTCTTTATTGTTATAATCTAAAATTCTTCATTATTTGGAAAATATTACTACATGTAATTGTATAATTGGAAAATAAAAGCAGAGAAAAGAATTTAGAATTTTATCTTCTGCAATATTAATATGATTATATTATAAAACTAAACATTATTTTTAAATTATGGAGGTTTCTGTTTTGATGAAAAAGTAGGTTTTCTTCTTTTGAATGAATAAATGTGCTACAATGCTTCTTCCGAGTCTCCCTTGACACAAGCCCTCTTTTGACCCCTGGCCAAGACACCATAGTCTATAAAGTGGTAAAGAGAGTGGGAGGACTGGTTTGACGTTGTCAGTATAATGTAAAAGGTTGGGTGTGCTTGTTTGGTATCTTTAGTGAGATGCTCCAGTGAGATAGCACTATAAAAAGTTACTAAATGGCACAACGCTTAACATACTGCAGCCTCCCAAAATTTTGTCTGTGTAATGAATATTTACAACATGTTCTCTGTCTACAGTAACTAATCTATCAAATTTTGATTGTATATTATTAACAAAATTATTTATTCACCAATTACTTGAATATTCATTTGTCACTACCTCTATAATCTGACTGAATGTAACATAAAACAGATATACTTACTACTACATGTTTAAAAACAATTTTTCTTGCAAAACATTTTTCTCATAATTTTAATATAGCATATTATGCCTTTATTTACATAACATTATTATAATGTGATGTTGTAATCTTCAGTTTGGAAGAAAGAAAGACTATCATTATTACCTGAATGGAGCTCTGTTTATCAGGAATGGTCACTATCAAGGAACGTCTGCCATCGGGTGTCACTTTCCTGGTGGTTGTCTCTAATTCCTGGTGGTTGTCACTATCCTGCTTATTATGATGAAAAAAATAGTATAATAAATAAAACAAATTAATTAAAAAATTTAATTATTTTAATCATTATCATAACAATATCATAAAAAAGCTCGCCTCTGGATGCTTGTTAATTTTAATTCAGGTTCCATTTATACAATTATAATTCAAAATCATTGTAGAAATCATTATAGAAGTGTACAATACTTGCACCAAAGCCTTAGCCTTGCTATTTCAGCCCATTGGGCCTCTTGAAATTCTCAAAATCCAGCATTTTGCTCCTTTAAATGATTGTCCATAGCCATCACAATAATTATAATTCAAAATCAATAAAACCAGTCAGTCAACCATTCTTTATTATGTAGTTAACCTCATCAAATTTGGTTTTTTTTTCAAATACTTCACTGAAACCTATTCTTCCTATTCATAAATATTCTATATTTTTTTATAATGGATATTTTTCTTATAAAAAGACATTTTCCATTCTACAACATCTCTTCTGTCCTCCTGGATTTAGATGGCACTGGTTGGGATTGGGAATGGGGGTAGGGATGTTGGAAGGGCAAATGAAAAATATTTACAATAATTTAACATGATACTTTATTTGGTCAGGATAACCTATATCGATTGTGTTTTCCCGATAGAACTTTACAATTCATACACAACAAATGGTCCCTATCGAGGAATGCTTCCATCGGTTGTTGCCATCCTGATGGTTGTCACTAATCTGATGGAGACATCCTTTTGAGATATTTACCATTTTGGATTGCCAGCAAAAGTCTCCAAACTAAAGCTTAGTCAAGATCCTCACAGGGCAACAAAAGAGGTCCATATGCTGGAGCTGCCATTGGGGAGAAATAGTGAAAACAATCAGTATGGTGGAAAACATATATGTTGATTTAAACCAGTGAATACATTGTTTATTTTGTAGTTTCTATCAAAATTCAGTCACTATTAAATTCCTTGTCTTCTTTTTGAGAAATAACATGAAAAACAATTACAATTATTGTTAATGGACAAAAGGACGGACGAACCTGGACCACAGATAAATAGTATAAAGCTTGTAATTATAGCAAGATTCTACATAATAAGAAATAGAATCATGTTTTAAATGATCACATTACAAGTGATAATTAGAAAGAAAGTAGAAACTGAAGAAAATAATAGATTTTACCAGAAAGGATATGTTCACCAAATCTTACTGTAATTAGCAGAAAATGATGATTAAGATTTTACCTCAGAAGTAAAGTACACTAGATAGATATATCCTACCTGTAATTATGAACTTTATATATTTACCAAATTCTTCTGAACTCAAATATCAGCCTCAAACATCAAGCCGGAGACAAACTGAAAAAAAAGAGATGAACAGTGAATTGACAATGAAATTGATTTTTAGCAATTATCATATATTAATTACTGAAATGGTATTGATCAGTTTTTGTTTTATATTGAGTATATATTTGGTAATCTCTCTGATCAGAAAGAAACAGAGGATATTGATATTAATCAAGGGGAGACAATTCCAGACAGAAACAGATTCAACCTTAATAAAAATATAGAAATATTTAGTGTTGCATGGAGGGAACCTCCACAGCCCTTTTGTTTACAAATAAACAAAGGTGTTTGCATCTCAAGAAAAACATAGATAAAGTCTAAGGAAAAGTGTATTATGTAACCATCACATCACAACGCGTTATTTGTCACACCTACCTGCTGATCTCAGTACATATATAGGACAATGACAACCTGAACACTGGTTTTGATTTTTAAGGTCATCTCACTTATCTGTGATTTTTTTTTTTTTTTTTTTTTGAGATTTATCATCTTGTTAAACTTTTAGGTAGGGGGTGCCAACTTGTGTAGAATTCCCCACCAAAAATTGATCAAAATTTTCATTAACTTCATACCTTGATTACCTCCCCATGTCAGAAATGAATTTTAACCAAAAACAGAGAATATTGATATCAATTAAGGGGGAGACAATCTAAGACAATTCAACATGCTCTTCTTGGAATTCGTCTGTGTCCAGTCGGCATTCATATTGGCTTTGAATGCCCACTGAAACTTAAAGATCTTCAATTCTTAATTCAGATATTCATTATAATGATTCTAACAGCAATGACTTCTGTCACATTATTTTTAACTGAATAATGTATTTGATAATTGGACCACACCTTTGTGTCAAACATGTTCATTTCAACAAGTTTTATTTTCCCTCCATTTTCACCTGTGCTTTGTTCATTGACATTCCTTCGTTAATGTCATTTTCACATTTCCTAACCCATTCCTCCTCATTAGCAAGATCTGACCTACCTCATTTTGGTATCAAAGGATTCTTGTTCGTTATTTTTCCTTCCTTCGAATTTTCCACTTCATTTGGCACTGGAAGGCAACTTTCAAGCCTGGACTTGTGGATTTTGGTCACAGGTGCCCCAATGGTAATCCAGGCGGGCTTTTGGTGATGACAGTTCCATTTTCTGATTGAAGGACAAAGGTTCTACAGCAATCGCACAGTCAATTCAATGCAGTTGTCCCCAACAGCACAGCACTACCCTTTAAAGTGTCTACGTTAACTATAAGTCGGAAAGGTTGCCGATAATTACGGGGACAAATTACCTATTTTCTGTCTTTCCGTCTAGAAAAGTAATCCCGCCCTATACCAGAACACTCTAGTATTGTACGTTTATCCTTTTGGAGCGAGCGCCGCTGTTAGAGACAAAAACAATGAAATTGATTGCGATTGTCATAGAACCATTCTTCAATCAAATCCTGATGGTTGTCACTATCCTGATGGATCAAAAGGCCCAGATGCTGGATCTGTTATTTGGGTCAAAATAGTGATATCATTAGTATGGTTGTAAACATATGATTTAATAAATAAGACCAGTCAATGCATTGTTGTCTATTTTTATAGTTAATGTTCTATTAAAAATGTGAAGTTTTTGTTTTATTTTTCTTCTTAAATACTTCATTTTAACCTATCTTTCCTTTTCCAAATGTTCTAGACCTAAATGCCAACTTAAATATTTGATGTATTTTGAAAATGAATATTTTTTTCTTGTAAAAGGAATTCGATTTTACCACTTATCTTCCAACCATCATAGTGTGGAGTGGAATGGATTTGGTTGGGATTGAAGAGGGTTAGGGAGGGGGACAATTAGACACTGCAATATCACTGCAGTTTAATTTCACAATTCAAATATAACTTTTCATTTGAGTTTTAATAGTAAATTTACCTGAATGGAGCTCTGTTCGTCATTAATGGTCACTATCAAGCAACGTTTGCCATCATTTGTCTCTATCCTGGTGGTTGTCATAATCCTGGAGCTGCCATTGGGGAGAAATAGTGAAAACAATCAGTATGGTGGAAAACATATCTGCTGATCTAAACCGGAGATTACATTGTTTATTGTAATAGTTCCTATCAAATTTGCAGTAACTATCAAAATCCTCGTCTTCCTTTTGAGATTAATATTAACAATAATTATTAATGGACAAAAGGACTGACAAACGCTTGACCACAGATGAAAAGCAAATTGAACAGAGACTAACTGATGATGGTTTTCAAAACATGCACATTTGCAATAGAACTGAAATTAATTATACAATTTTGGTAATGGTAGTTTTGTAAGGAATATACCTTAATTAAGCTCTGCTAATTACTAATGGTCGCTATCATGGAACGTCTGCTATCGGGTGTCACTGTCACTTTCTTCATGGTATTGCTATCCTGAAAATATGAAAATATTTGAAACAATTATTACATGCTTATTTTTTTATTTACATTTTTATTTACATTTTATTTACATTTTTATTTACATTTTATTTACATTTTTTTTTCATTTTTTTTTTGTTTTTGTTTTTTTTTTTTTTTTTTTGTTTGGTTTTTTTTGTTTTTTTTGTTTTTTTTTTCTTTTTTTCATAAAATTTTTTAATACCCCAGAACATTTGAAGACTGCCAAGGTTGGGGCCTTGGGGTCAGCCTTTTTAAATATAAACAGATGTCCCCTCGCAGGGGGGTTTTCATTCATCACACATTGACATTATAGACTTCTCTCTTTCTGTCTTTCTTTCTTTCTTCATTCTTTCTCTCTTTCTTTCTTCTTTCTTTCTCTTTCTTTCTTCTTTCTCTCTTTCTTTCTTTCTTCTTTCTTTCTTTCTTTCTTTCTTTCTTTCTTCTTTCTTTCTTTCTCTCTTTCTTTCTCTTTCTTTCTATAAAAAGATATCCCCTCGCAGGGGGGCTTTCATTCATCACACATTGACATAAGAGACATTCTCTCTTTCTGTCTTTCTTTCTCTTTCTTCTTTCTTTCTTCTTTCTCTCTTTCTTACTTCCTCTTTCTCTCTTTCTTTTTTTCTCTCTTTCTTTCTTTCTCTCTCTTTCTTTCTATAAACAGATGTCCCCTCACAGGGGGGCTTTCATTCAACACACATTGACATTAGAGACTTTCTCTCTTTCTTTCTTTCTCTTCTTTCTTTCCTCTTTCTCTCTTTTCTTTCTTTCTTTCTTTCTTTCTTTCTTTCTGTTTTCTTTCTTGTTTCTTTCTTCTTTCTTTCTCTTTCTTTCTTTCTATCTTTCTTACTTTCTTTTCATTTTCTTTCTTTCTTGTTTCTTTCTTCTTTCTTTCACTTTCTCTCTTTCTTACTTTCTTTCTTTCTTTCTCATGTATTTAAATACATGCTGCACTTTTATACTTCCTTTCACTCCTTTTTTACATACAATTTAATTCTACAACTTCCGTCTCTTCCTGTCGTCCTGGATTTAGATGGCATGTGGTGGAATGGGGAGGCTGGGCGAGGCGGGGCGGGACGGGTAATTATTTAAGGATATCACATTTCCTTAAATGGGGGGGAGCAGGGTGGGGCGGAGGGAATACGGGGAATTATCTAAGGATATCACATTTCCTTAAATGGCGCGGGGCAGGGTCAGGTGGGGAATGCCGGTAATTATCTAAGGATATCAAATTTCCTTAAATGGGGCGGGGCAGGATGGGGCGGGGAATGCCGGTAATTATCTAAGGATATCACATTTCCTTAACTGGGGTGGGGCAGGGCGGGGCGGGGCGGGCGGATAATTATTTAAGGATATCACATTTCCTTAAATGGGGCGGGGCAGGGTGGGGCGGGGAATGCCGGTAATTATCTAAGGATATCACATTTCCTTAACTGGGGTGGGGCAGGGCGGGGCGGGGCGGATAATTATTTAAGGATATCACATTTCCTTAAATGGGGCGGGGCGGGGCGGGGCGGGGCGAGGCGGGGTGGGGCAGATAATTATTTAAGGATATCACAATACCTTAAGTGGGGTGGGGCGGGGTGGGGCATATAATTATTTAAGGATATCACAATACCTTAAGTGGGGTGGGGAGGGGGTGGGGCGAGGCAGGGGGTTGGAAGGGCAAATGAAACATTCATTGTATTTTAAATGACCACCATTTTAGTAGCAAACTTTGAACTTCTTCTCAAGTTCTATCAATACAATTAAGCTAAAATATGTCTGAAATAATCCTGACATGGTCCCAACCAAGTGTTCTTAAAAACACATTTTGAATTTCAAGGATGGGCGCAAAAGTCACCATTTTGAAAAACTTTTTATTTATATCTTTCCCATGTTACTGGTGCCGAGATTGGCCGATGACCATTAATTAGGTTCCATTCAATTTTGGGGTAGTTGCCAGGTTCTGACCTCTGGTCAGCGATTTCTTTCCACCTTTGACCCTGGCATGTACATAAATGACCCTGGCTGTTAATAAGACATAAAACTAATCGAATCAATTCTTTACACTGTTTTTGAACACGTCAACTGTGAGTGTACACAAAGTAGTTGTTAGAATGTTGAAGATAAATATGTGCTGTGTTTGTGCTAGGGTATAGGGTAATGTGAGTATTGTTAGGGAGAGGGACAAAAAAAAAAAAACCTATTGACTACTTTCTGTACACTTCAGTTGAGTCAAAATTTTAGCATTGAACACAAGTTGTACTGGGAACCATTGCATACACAATGTATGTACCTTAAATAACACCACAGTTGTATTACTGCATGTGTTCATTGTCCCTCAAAACCTTAAGTACCAATGTTTTGTCTTTTTTTCAGCAACGTACATGTATAAATTACAACCAATCAGAGGCCTCCGTATATCACATTGGCGGCCGATCTATCCGAAAATATGGTCATGCTGTTCGGCATCCCTTTAATCCCCATTTACCAATTTATACCAGAAAGTGGACCCTGGCAGCCATCTTGGAATTCCTATCTCATAAACCCTTTATGCACACTCCCACGAGTATGCATGTCAAGTTTCAAGTTTCTGGATAATCACTCCAAACCCTAACAGATAATGTTTACCTCAAACAACCTCATAGTTGTATCACTGCATGTGTCAAAGAGTGTACATTTTTGGGCGAGGGATTAGGGTTGGGACGATTATTGAGGGGTTACCACATCCTCAAGCAACATCAGTCCATGGACTTAACAAGGATATTACAGTACATCACATTACGTAATCCTTGTGCCAGGCTGGTGCCCTCCTCACACGGCCAGACCTACGGACGGACACAGGGGCTGGAGTGGGTGGTGTAGCTGGCTCATCGTCTGCAAGGCTAGGGCTATCCTCTCCTCTGCAGTCAAACGAAGCGGTGAAGTACACAACCTGCAAGAACACAACCTGCATTTCAGTAAACAAATAAAGGTGCATAATACACAATATTTGGTAGATATTCAAGTGAGAATCTGGCCTAAGCAATGATCAGATATGTTTATGTGCACATGGTTACTGATATCACTATTTGAATATGTAGACATGAAGGATAGGGAAGGCAAAACAAATTATTTTTATTTATTTGCATATCCCATTGTATAACAATACAGATATTTTGTGATCCCGAGTTTAGAATATCCCTATTCTTCATGTATCCCTACAGTACACTGTATATGAAAAGGTATCATTTCTATTGTACCTCGATTGGTGATATTTTTACAGTACATAAATATTATGACATTTTCTAAGAAAACCACGACTCAAAATAAATTCTCCAAACATGAAAATTTTGTTATGTTTTAAACATGAATCCAACTGATTGTCTACTTTACAATAATATCAGATTGGTGTCAAATAAATCTAATTAAAATACAGATCCTTATAATCACTCCGTTACATAGCAATAGAGAAAATTCACTTCCCAGATTCTGGAAGCAGCAATTTGACTGGACAATTTGAATGGTTACCAGAACGTGACCCCTAATGGGATGTTGTCAGATCCTTATCGAATGGAGTGATACATGTAATAAGGATATGTATTTTAATCGTATTGGTCTGAAATTGGAGTTCTAATTGCACAGAGAAAACTCTATATATGTTAATGTACATGTATGTATACCCAGCCTGACCACATGTATGCTTTAAGATGACACCATTATCTGTTTAGAAGTCTTTCGAGCTACAATATTACAGCTAAGAGAGAACTTTTTTCACAGTAGAGAATAACATATTCTACACTTAGCGTTAAAATGTAACATCTTACCACGGCCTCCGACAGAGACAGACGTTGGCTAACCGCAACAGCAAGCGACGTTGCTGCTCGGCTCACCAGGCTCAGGCCACGGAAGGACACAGCCTACAAGAACAAGAGCAACAGAAGTTCAGTAATCAAATAAACAACACACAATATTCTGCAATTATTTAAGTAAGAATCTGGTCGAACGAATTGATCAGGTATGTTCATGTGGATAAGATTAATTGATATCAGTAAAAGAAGACTAAGTGAATAGAGAAGTTGGTCATAATCTACCTTAGGGTCATATTTTAAATGTTTACATTATCATGAATTATATTTTGTGATCCAGAGGGTAGAATGTCACTATCATTCATATACACAGTAGCTCGAGATACTCTGGCCCTGACACCAGACTTAGACATTATGACAGATAGATGTCTGGTTTAGGGCCAGAGCGCACTGCTATATCAAAACGTGGAATAAGCCGACACTGTTTGGTATCGGGCCAGGTCATCTCCGATTCAGACTGACCACCGAGAAGCCCCACTAACCTTAGTCTATTCAACAAATGAATAATTTATATCTACCTAAATATAGTAAGATTAAAGACGATTTGCATACTTTGAGAAAATGGCAACTGCAGCAACGAGGGAAATTTAAAGTTTTGGAAAAGAAACTTAACTGTGTTGACACAAAAGAATGTGCATGTGTTATGAAATGGATGGCTATGAGTAGATAAATTGTAAGCAGTCTGAATCGGAGATGACCTGGCTCGTTACCAAACGGTGTCATAAAGTCTATGTCTGGTGTCAGGGCTAGAGTATCTCGGGCTAATACACAGATGAAAAAGTCATTTAATTCTTCCTTTCCATATATGAAATGGTAGTTTTCTCTTATACCTGGATCAACAATACAGACACTGACATGTTATTTTCATTTTTCTCCAAGATAACCATGTGTGTGTGTATATGTAATACAGTATACATATATATATAATGACAAAAATATATACTGTAGAGAGCCAAACGCTTGTGGTCTAACATTTATGACCGCTAAAAATGATCAATATGGCACAATCTCTGGCGAAGTGATAAAAAAATGGTACACTTTCCGTCATATACAAAGCCAATTGAAGACATAGACTGGTACCCTTGTTATATGATTATATGCATCAATATTTAAATATCTCTATTTAATTAAAGAAATCTCTATTTAAATAAAGATATCTCTATTTTAAATAAAGGGTTATCTCTTTCAAATCCTCGTCCAATTGAAAATAGAATTTTAAATAAAAATCAAAATATAAATATCTTCAATTGAGTTAGAGAATATTTGAAATACAGGTATCTCAATTTGAATTTAAGACATCTGTATTTGAGTCATTCTCAGAAAACTTTCAAATTGCTGTCTTAAACTCTATATATATTGTCTTTTTAGAAATATTTTAATACGAAAAGGTTTTTGTATGAGGCTTAAAACTGACTTTACCAAGAAACTAACTTTTAATGCACTTTGTTTTGAAAATAACAATTATGTTGAAGTTTTTTTAATTCAAAGTAGGTCAATCACAGGAAATGGGCTTGTCACCAGAGAAATTACCCAAATTCATACTTAAACCTGACATTGCAAGTTAAAAAGCATGCATTTGAAGTTTAAGAAAAAAAATTGATTCTTTTTTTTCAAAAATTGCTTCCGAGACATTCCCCAGTTATGACAGTGTCGTATCCAAGGAAGTGGCAGCCATTTTTCTTTTTGCTCTGCTTAGATACCTTCACTGACCAACCCCCTATACAAAGCACGGAACTTGATACATGTGCGTCATTCCAAACAATTAGCTTGTCTCGGATACACATGCAATGATATGTTGTATTTAAAGGAACTACTAGTTAGTTCAAATTAAGATGTTACAGTTTATACTATGATGAAGAGTAGAAATGAAAATCTTTAAAAATTGAAGAAAACTTCAGTGGTGTTACTGTCCTTGGTGTTACGTATACCAAAGAGTGATAAAATAGTAACACCACTGACTTAATACCACAGAAATAAAAGAGTCACACAAGAGGATATTTAACACACATTTTCATTTAATTGTTATAATATATGATGTATATATCTTCATAGATAAAATATATTTCAAAATAATGAATCACAAATACAATCGGCAACAGTATACCACCACATTTAGTCTTGGTAACAGTATGGACAAACATGGTAACACCACAGACAAGGACAAAGAAATACTGACTTTTTACTCCTTTTGTATTAGATATATTTCAAACTCTTTGAAATCATAGTATTTTCTCTATCTAGATCATTTTTAATCTGTAATGAATGTCATTATGATGATCAAGATAATGCGAACCATTCAAAACTTTTCAATCGGTTAACACCATGGATAAATGTCTGTTGTGTTACCTTTCTCAGCGGTTTACAATCAATGTCCATAGTGTTAATAGGACAAAAATATTGCAAAATAATAAGTTCAAGATGATAACAAACACAAGAGGCCCAAGGGCCTTAACGGTCATCTGACTTCAAATTGGCAAAAGTCATGGTGCCATCTTCGATTTGGGATCAACCAGAGATGTAACAACACTTTGTCAAGATCATATCAGGATCACTTCAGGCAAGTTTCAGCAAAATTGCACCGGTTTAACTTGAAAAAGTTCAAAATCTGTTTTCAAGATGGCGGCTGTGCCAGCCATCTTGGAATTTGGATTGACCCGAAAAATAAGAACACTTGGTTGGGACTATGTCAGGATCACTTCATGCAAGTTCAGCTAAATTGCACTGCTAGAACTTGAGAAGAAGTTCAAAATGTGTTTTCAAGATGGCTGCTGTGGCGGCCATCTTGGAATTTGGAAAAAAAAATTCAAATTATTATAAGACCAAAATAAAATCTTTGTCTCAAAAGAATTATGTTTTAGAATCATTTTATATAATAAGTACCTGTATGCTATAAAAGTACAAGTTTGTTGACTGGTGAGATCTATTATTTGTCAACTGATTACAGAGTACATGTATGCATATTAAAGTAATATAATTTATCATGAGCTATTACTTTGACTAATTAGTTTAAAATGAATTGAACAGTTATCAATTACATTAATAGACTTTAAAACAGGATATTATGGTATTTAAGTATGGCAACACTATGGACATTTGACCTTGACATGTGATCTAAATATAATATATGTTTCTGTCATAGTAACTAATTGGGAGCTTATCAATAATTACCAATATTACTTTTGATATCTACAATGATCATTCCCTAAGTTTCTGAATTAAAGTTATCCATTTATGGAGGTGAGTTTTTCAGTTTTCTTTATGTTCGATTTGGAACATTTCTGATAATGACTAATTTTCACGTGCTCTGTGCGAAGATTAATATTGAAACACAAAGCAACAAGATCTAATTTTGACGGGTGCTGTCACAAAAAGTTCTTCCAATCACCACAGAGCCTAATTTGACAAGTAAGAGTGACCTCCCCTGAATGATGATGTGAAATTGTTTTACCGATAAATACATTTTATTTTGCAGAAATAGATATAGTGTTATATCGTTGGAAAACAATATCATTTATATCAGAAAAAATACAACAAAAATAAAAGTGGACCTAAAATGGTTCCCAGCTGAACTCCAAGAACAAGGAAGTAATTTTTTTTTTTTAATGATTATGGTATTTTTCACTTTAGAAATTTAGAATCTGATTTAAACTACATATTGAAACCGAATTCCAGGCAAATCGGACAAGTGGTTAAATATCTATAAGCAGTTCAAATCTGAATAAATGAATGCTTACCATTGCATTATGGGTGCTATCCCAATTGACTTAGGTTGCAGACAAGAAGTCATTTATATGGAAAAAGAAAATTACCCAAATAAAGCGACCCCTTTACAATATTTGACCCAAAATTTTGAATCCCCTTCAGGCCCCCGTGGGCATTAAAAATTGTCAGCCCCATCATTTTTAATGTACAATTGAAAATAAATAATTTCAATCATCCCCACATAAATTTGTTTCTAATAACGATTCTACCATTGCATTATTTCAATGAATTGTACTGTCAATAACCATTTTAAATATTAAAATTTTTTGCTAAAAAAATAAATGTAAAAATAATTTTAAAATTAAATAGGTGCTATATCATGTTTCATTTCAGAAAATATTTTTTATATTATTTAGCTCAAATTAAATTGACCCAAATTAAGATATTAGTTCTTCTGTAAATCTTTAGTATTTCAGGGGTAGTTTTTTTTTTAATAAAATTTTGAATAAAGTATGATTACATTTTATTTGAAATTTAAAACTTTTTTAATAGATTTAAATGTCGTTTTTATTTGAAATTAGCCAAATTGATTTTTTACCCCGCCCCTCAAAGGCCCCCGGGGGGTCAGAACCCCAAAATTTAAAAGTTTTTTTCCCCACCCTATACTGACATGATTATTACAACATTGCAATTAATGTGCTAATTATTTGATTTTATTTAGAGAACTACTTTTTATATGAATTATAAATATAGCTCAAATTGACCCCTTTTGCCCCTAAGGCCCCTATTTATCATGCCCCATCATTTATACATAATGCTAACAATGAAAGGCTGTGATGGCCATCTTGGAATCTGGTCAGAAAAAATGAAACCAGTCGACACATCTGCAGGTCACTAGAAATAACCTCGTAAGTGATCCGACATGTAGTTTTCAAGAAAATAGTCGGACAAAGTCGCGACGAAAAAAAAGAACAACCAGAAAAATAAGAAGAAGAATTTAAAAGAATAATAATAACAAGATCTAATTGTGACGGTGCCGTCACATAAAGTTCACAAAAGGGAGAATCAAGGGAGTTTTTCCAATTTGATGTTTAAATACAGATATTTTTATTTCGTGTCAAATAGAATTATCTTGAATTCAAATAGAGATATCTGTATTTAAAATAAGAATATCTGTATTGCTACAAAAATTAGAGATATCTTTAATTGAAATTAGAGATCTGTTTTTTTAATAAAAGATATCTCTATTTTGTGTTTAATTAGACACATCATGATTTTTAAATAGAAATATCTCTAATTCAAATACAAATTTATATCTCTTATTCAATTAAAGATATCTCAAGTATCATTGATAGTACATAATGACAGTATCATAGGCAAAGGGAGATCACTCTCAAGTTGTTACTTAAGGTATTTATTACTTTCTGATAAACCAATGTTGCCTAGAAAGTATTTAATGATGTTCATTTTGCACGTACCAAACATTTGCTAAATAAATGTATTAAAGCTAAATTATGAAATAATACTGAAAATAAAACTTAATCATAATATAAACTAAATGAAAAGTTTGAAAATAAGACTTAATTATTTATTTATTTATTTTATTAATTAAAGTTTTCATTTTGTTGATAATCAACAAAATGAAAAGTTTGAAAATACGACTTAATTATTCATTTATATATTTTAATTAATTAAATTGGTTTTAGTTAACTTTCCCTAGATATAATTATTCATTTCACAGATAGAGTCGGCAGTATCTATGATAACAGTAGGTAGCTTCTTAATAGAGGTAATTATCGACACACTCGCTGGTTTTGTCCTGAGCAATTAACCAAATACAATCTAGACTCTAGACTACATGTAACTACCAGAAATTCAAAGGTGAGAATCACAGGTAGCCGACCATTACCTGTATGGGTTTTTTGTGTTAAATCACCTATCTAGATGTAGTGCACTACTAGTTTACCTGTAGTTTAAATGTTGTGCACTACTAGTGCACTAAGGGTAAAGGTTAGCTTACATTCATATACACTATAGTTTATTGTCTTAAGATAAGTAAAAAAAAATGGATTAGGCACAAGTTAATTTAACTTATGTGAAGCCTTCTTCAATCAACATTAAATACAAGTGATGGCATACATTTATACATTGTATAAGTTGAATTTAGCATATTATTTACATAATTACAAGATACATTTTGTATGCAATTATTATGGTTAAAAGATTCTACTGGGCTTTGTAAATGACTGCACAAATTCAAATAAATAACAATTTATTTCCAAAGTCAAGTTTTCATTTCCATAAAGTAACAAGTAAAATTTACTTCTATGTTTAGGTCATTAAACACTTGGACCATATCAGCATGGACAGTAGTATAATTCTGACATTCAAGAAAGAAATGGTTAGCATTTTCACAAATATTGCTACAATTAAAACACAAGTACAGTCTAGTGTCAAATTTACACTAAAGAGATATCGTTTAAAAGAAGAAAATGGTAGTGATTTAACATTATCATCTGAGTTGATTAAAGGTGGATTTTATTGTAGTAGAAGGTCGATAATTTTGGAATTGAAAAGTTGTCCTTATTTTTATAGTGTAAAGATTATCAGCTGGTCGACTGAATTACCATATATGGAAGAGACAAAAATCCTGTACGAGTTATCCCCCTTAATTGTGGTCAGATCTAAGGAAAGTGTTATTTTATGAATGGGATTCGTTTACTACCCATAGTAACGTGAAGTAATTTCAGGAGGAGCTCTTTAATGAAAAACAGTTTGTAAATCTAAAGGAAATCAACCTTGTGTATTAATTTTTACATAAAGGTACCGAAACGACTTTTTTATGTGTCCCGAAACGACCGTACAATGTACCGGAACGTGACCGAAACTTTCACCGCACGTCGTTTTCGGAAAATGTGGCGTCTATAGAGATACTAGCCAACAGTACTTATATTATGACAGGGAAATTACCTAAAGATGATTCGTATGTTTTGACCTTCGATGAAGGTTAGGTTAGTCCGCTAAACCTACCTACAGTATATTATTAGGCCTTTGTTTTAAATTGCCTAATTTATATATTAGGCAAATCTTTTTTAAAACGCCTATAATGATCACAGGGACCTGGCACGATTTTTTTTAAACTAACAGTATACATATATATATATTATAGTATCAAGGGTGTGAATTCGGCGGTCGAACAAAACGGACCTACATGTATTTTCTTAAAACCATGATTATTTTAATAAATGGGTTCTATACAATATTGACGGATATCTTACCTTAAAGAGAAATAATTTATCATTCCATTGAGAGCTTGATGAACAAAATTGGCCAAGTATTTACGAAGTTATGGCTTGATGAATCGGGAAATTTGCTAAAAATATGCTAGGTAGACATTTCCCTGTCCGGTCGAAATGTCGTCTCGGCTCTAATGGGTACCTCAAAAACCAAGCCAAAATCACAAAATCTACGCTTGTGGTGGTAAAAAGTACCCATAATTGTGTTCATCCACAATCTCCTTTGGAGGTGTCATGACCCGTACTTTGTAGAAACTTCATTTAAACATCGTGTACAGTGTACAGTAGCTCACTTACTTTAACCGTCACCGCCATGTTTTCTCTCGGAACGCTTCTCGAGTTTACACGCAAGCACAACATTACATAATTTGCATAATGTAGTAACGATATGTAAAGTCGAGAAGCGTTCCGAGAGAAAAATGAACATGGCGGTGACGGTTAACGTAAGTGAGCTACACGATGTTTAAATGGAGTTTCTACAAAGTACGGGTCATGACACATGCTACCAATTCATCTCATTAGAGTAACATGAAATTCTGGGATTTTCAACCCCAGAAAGATATTTTTATCAACTCCATTTTTTTCAATCTTTGTCCGCGTGTTTATTTAAGGAACAGATTTTTATTTTGTTGATGTTATGAGGGTATAATGATAATGGAGCACGTGTAAATTATGTAGCCGGGTTACGCCAAATTTACACGGGTTCCATTATCATTATACCCTCATAATTACAGTTTTTCACGCAAATAAATATTATTTATTCTCGCGACAGTTGCATATATCTTAATAAAATGCCCATATTTCTTCTCTCTCGTCATCGTCAACGAATTCGATTGAACAAATGATTGGAATCGAGTCATTCATATGTTCCCGCCAAAAGTGGGGTCATGATCATGACCCGACGTTGCTACGCCAGCGACTATTCCCGTAACGATAGAATCGCCGCACGTGTTGTTCTATCATTATGCGCTGATAATGATAATACTAGTAAGCATGGTTATCGAGTCCATGTCAGTGCAAACTAAATATCAGAGAGCAACAAGACAACTTTGAACTTAGAATCAGAAACATATATACATATATGTTTCTGTTAGAATGGATCTAGATTTAGACCCCTACAATGGCCCCGTATCCCTAATGAACGTCTTAATATAGTTTCAGGACTCTCGTCTTTACTATAAATATAACTATGTCATGTTATTGGAGGAAACTTTATCAGTTGTAAGAACTTGTGGCTAATCCCATGATTTTCTTGTTCAGACAATAAAAACTTAGGCTACATACCTTTCCGCGAACAAAAGCCTTGCTTACGCAGTGGAAAATCAATTCCATGGCGATGAAAAGGGCGGTGAAAGACTCCATATCTCGGATCGATGCAAAATGCGTGCGTATGGTCAAGAGTATCTCTGAGAAATGGGCAGAGATTTGAATTGAAATCAATGATATTCCTTTCTGTCACGTGACCAGCATAATAGTGTAAGGGCACATACCGACTACTGAATAGTGATCACCCCACCACTTTTACGTATATCACAGGGATCTGAGAATTATAGTTACAGATCTTATAATCATGGACCCACCAGAATGCCCTAAGACCATTTTAGACGTTTTAGAGGTAGTACCATGTAGAGTATAATTTTCATCGTTTTTTATCTAGACCTCTAAAACGTCTAAAAAATGGTCTTAGGGCACTCTGGTGGGTCCATGATTATATAATCTGTAACTAATTCTCAGATCCCTGTGATTTATATTACGTGTAGGACGTATCCAAATCTAACTAATTAAATTGTTTAAGGACACACATCCTCGATATTCCATGGGTTACAATCACAGTCATTTTAATATGTATTCGCGAAAATAAAAGCTAGTAACCCCTGAAGTATCGAGGATGGAGGGCACTAGGCTATATCTAAATATATTTAAACGGTCGATAACGATCACTCAAACAAACGATTATTTAGATTATCATTAAACATGGGGCTCGTGGAGTCCACATAAGTTACTTTCTGATTTCTATGCTTTTGCTTGTGTTAATATGACTTGGGCTAGGTTTACTCAACGAATGATGCATACAACTGTATGCCATGGAAATAGTCAAATCAATCAATATTTTATTTTAGTGTCACGCATCGTAAAAATATACAGCCATTGATAAAATAAATGTACAAGTAATTCAGAATTCAAGAAATAGTGCTATACAGCGGTAAAGTTAGCATTGTACAATTGTACCACAGGCGTTAAATGTCTATAGAGCCAAACGACTGTGATTGTACATACATGTGTATGCGACACTAAATAAAGTTTCATGATCTTGTAATTTATAGTGATTTGATTCAATTCAATTTATTTCTCTCTTACGCGTGCTTTCAAACATCAAAGTTAATTCTACCTCTTTATAATGTACGCGTGCCTCCAAACATCATAGTTAATTCTACCTCTTTATAATGTACATGGTATAGAGAAACATAGAGTATTAGACAGGTTGGGGACACTCCCGTATATGCGGGATAGTCCTGTATTTGAGGGATAACTTTGTTACAAAAATGCATGATTCTGTGAAATGAAAATGGATAAAGTCGTTTAAAAAAATTGTATTTGTATATAGACATATATCTAAGGAAGACGAATTGTACAACCTTTTAAACAGAACTTCGATCAATTTTGTTGTGTAAAAATCATCTTTGAGGAATTCTTTGAAAGAAATGATCGATTACTGATTGCAACGGAAAGTTCCACTTTATCCAATAGGAAGATTTATATAATTTCTGATAGAGTCTTGCAATATGAGTTACCATGCCGCTAACTGACAGCAAAAGGTTGGTCAACATTTCAAGATATAAACACCGAGGACGGCTTTAGTAAACATTTAAGTTAAAAAAAATAAGCGAACACAAAAACTCAAACATTTGTGTCTACCAAGGATTTATAAGTGAGATACGTCATTGGTGTCTACGTAAGGTTTAATGTGTAAGGAGCAATTTAATCCATACACCATTATGTAGCCACCATAGACTCTGGTACTCCCGTCCATCCACATATGTAGCCACCAAAGACTCTAGTACTCCCGTCCATCCACAAATGTAGCCACCATAGACTCTGGTACTCCCGTCCATCCACAAATGTAGCCACCAAAGACTCTGGTACTCCCGTCCATCCACAAATGTAGCCACCATAGACTCTCGTACTCCCGTCCATCCACATATGTAGCCACAATAGACTCTCGTACTCCCGTCCATCCACATATGTAGCCACCATAGACTCTGGTACTCCCGTCCATCCACATATGTAGCCACCAAAGACTCTAGTACTCCCGTCCATCCACAAATGTAGCCACCATAGACTCTGGTACTCCCGTCCATCCACAAATGTAGCCACCAAAGACTCTGGTACTCCCGTCCATCCACATATGTAGCCACCATAGACTCTGGTATTCCCGTGTATCCACATATGTAGCCACCATAGACTCTGGTACTCCCGTCCATCCACAAATGTAGCCACCATAGACTCCGGTACTCCCGTCCATCCACAAATGTAGCCACCATAGACTCTGGTACTCCCGTCCATCCACATATGTAGCCACCAAAGACTCTGGTACTCCCGTCCATCCACAAATGTAGCCACCATAGACTCTGGTACTCCCGTCCATCCACAAATGTAGCCACCAAAGACTCTGGTACTCCCGTCCATCCACAAATGTAGCCACCATAGACTCCGGTACTCCCGTCCATCCACAAATGTAGCCACCAAAGAGACTCTGGTACTCCCGTCCATCCACATATGTAGCCACCATAGACTCTGGTACTCCCGTCCATCCACAAATGTAGCCACCAAAGACTCTGGTACTCCCGTCCATCCACAAATGTAGCCACCATAGACTCCGGTACTCCCGTCCATCCACAAATGTAGCCACCAAAGACTCTGGTACTCCCGTCCATCCACATATGTAGCCACCATAGACTCTGGTACTCCCGTCCATCCACAAATGTAGCCACCAAAGACTCTGGTACTCCCGTCCATTCACAAATGTAGCCACCATAGACTCTGGTACTCCCGTCCATCCACATATGTAGCCACCAAAGACTCTGGTACTCCCGTCCATCCACAAATGTAGCCACCATAGACTCTGGTACTCCCGTCCATCCACAAATGTAGCCACCAAAGACTCTGGTACTCCCGTCCATCCACATATGTAGCCACCATAGACTCTGGTACTCCCGTCCATCCACAAATGTAGCCACCAAAGACTCTGGTACTCCCGTCCATCCACATATGTAGCCACCATAGACTCTGGTACTCCCGTCCATCCACATATGTAGCCACCATAGACTCTGGTACTCCCGTCCATCCACATATGTAGCCACCAAAGACTCTGGTACTCCCGTCCATCCACATATGTAGCCACCATAGACTCTGGTACTCCCGTCCATCCACAATGTACCACAGACCGCCGTATCACATATGTAGCCACCATAGACTCTGGTACTCCCGTCCATCCACATATGTAGCCACCAAAGACTCTAGTACTCCCGTCCATCCACAAATGTAGCCACCATAGACTCTGGTACTCCCGTCCATCCACAAATGTAGCCACCAAAGACTCTGGTACTCCCGTCCATCCACAAATGTAGCCACCATAGACTCCGGTACTCCCGTCCATCCACAAATGTAGCCACCAAAGACTCTGGTACTCCCGTCCATCCACATATGTAGCCACCATAGACTCTGGTACTCCCGTCCATCCACAAATGTAGCCACCATAGACTCTGGTACTCCCGTCCATCCACAAATGTAGCCACCAAAGACTCTGGTACTCCCGTCCATCCACAAATGTAGCCACCATAGACTCTGGTACTCCCGTCCATCCACATATGTAGCCACCATAGACTCTGGTACTCCCGTCCATCCACATATGTAGCCACCAAGACTCTGGTACTCCCGTCCATCCACAAATGTAGCCACCATAGACTCTGGTACTCCCGTCCATCCACATATGTAGCCACCAAAGACTCTGGTACTCCCGTCCATCCACATATGTAGCCACCAAAGACTCTGGTACTCCCGTCCATCCACATATGTAGCCACCATAGACTCTGGTACTCCCGTCCATCCACATATGTAGCCACCAAAGACTCTGGTACTCCCGTCCATCCACATATGTAGCCACCATAGACTCTGGTACTCCCGTCCATCCACATATGTAGCCACCAAGACTCTGGTACTCCCGTCCATCCACATATGTAGCCACCATAGACTCTGGTACTCCCGTCCATCCACATATGTAGCCACCATAGACTCTGGTACTCCCGTCCATCACATATGTAGCCACCATAGACTCTGGTACTCCCGTCCATCCACATATGTAGCCACCATAGACTCTGGTACTCCCGTCCATCCACATATGTAGGCCACCATAGACTCTGGTACTCCCGTCCATCCACATATGTAGCCACCATAGACTCTGGTACTCCCGTCCATCCACATATGTAGCCACCATAGACTCTGGTATCCCGTCCATCCACATATGTAGCCACCATAGACTCTGGTACTCCCGTCCATCCACATATGTAGCCACCATAGACTCTGGTACTCCCGTCCATCCACATATGTAGCCACCATAGACTCTCTGGTACTCCCGTCCATCCACATATGTAGCCACCATAGACTCTGGTACTCCCGTCCATCCACATATGTAGCCACCATAGACTCTGGTACTCCCGTCCATCCACATATGTAGCCACCAAAGACTCTGGTACTCCCGTCCATCCACATATGTAGCCACCATAGACTCTGGTACTCCCGTCCATCCACATATGTAGCCACCAAAGACTCTCTGGTCCTCCCGTCCATCCACATATGTAGCCACCATAGACTCTGGTCCATCTCCACCATAGACTCTGGTACTCCCGTGTATACATATGTAGCCACCATAGACTCTGGTACTCCCGTTCATCCACATATGTAGCCACCATAGACTCTGGTACTCCCGTCCATCCACATATGTAGCCACCATAGACTCTGGTACTCCCGTCCAGTCAGCCACCATAGACTCTAATACTGGTCCTCAATAGCCACCATAGACTCTGGTACTCCCGTCCCATCCACATATGTAGCCACCATAGACTCTGGTACTCCCGTCCATCCACAATATGTAGCCACCATAGACTCTGGTACTCCGTCCAGTCCACAAATATGTAGCCACCAAAGACTCTGGTACTTAACCCGTCCATCCCACATATGTAGCCACCAAAGACTCTTGTACTTTCGAGTCCATCCACATTATATAGTAGGTCCACCATAGACTACTGGTACTCCCCGTCCATATCCACATATGTAGCCACCAAAGACTCTGGTACTCCGTCCATCCACATATGTAGCCACCATAGACTCTGGTACTCCCGTCCATCCACATATGTAGCCACCACCATAGACTCTGGTACTACACGTCCCGTCCATCCACATATGTAGCCACCAAAGACTCTGGTACTACCCAGTCCATCTTAACATAACATTGTAAGCCACCATTTACTATAGCTCTCCACATACTTACTCTCCCGTGTTATCCACATTACGTACCAGCCAAGACCTCGGTACTTTCATAGGACATCATGGTAATCGCTCAATCTTTAGAATACCATCCACATATGCATAGCCACCAAAAGAACTCTGGTACTCCCGTCCATCTACAGTATGTATAGCCCACCATGTTATATAGACTCTGATATTCCCGTGTATCCACCATACGTAAGCTCACATAGTACTCTGGTACTCCCGTCCATCCACATAATGTAGGGCCACCAAAGACTCTGGTACTCCCCGTCCATCGTAACCATATGAGATCCACAATCTAATTATAGAGACTATGATAAATCCCGTTGTATCCATTCCACTTATGTAGCCACCATAGACTCTGGTTCTCCCGTCCAAGACCCTGGTACTCCCGTGTATCCACATCATTTTAATGCTCATTTTAGAATTAATACTGATTATGTAGCCACCATGATCGTAACTCCTTGTCATACAGCATATTTGTATATATATCCATATAACCCAGAATGAAGTATGTGTAACATTGTACATTTATGGATATCGAACCAGTGATCAATATATCGCCTAAGTGTACATAAATATGTAAAGAATAATATCTCCAAAACCACATACCTGTGTGCATGAACATCTGATCCCAGCCACCACTTTTTTACCAAATGAAGCTACATGTAACAATCTATTATCGTATGTATACAGGGTAGCTCCTTTTGTTTGATTGGAATTTTTGCTGAAGAAATTACACATTACAACGCACGACGAGCACGCGTTACTAAACTGTTTGGAGCGCGTGCGCGAGTCCGTGCATATAGCTATATGATATAGCACATGACTGAGACCACAGGGGCTTGTAACATCGAAAGTAGAAGCGGGAGTTAATGTATTGAAGACTATTTAAAAATCTCATGAATATTTAAATGTTTCAAGAAAATTTACGCCTTTATGCAATAGTATGGACACGATACCATAATATTCTCAACATATATGTTAAATGCCCGTGATATTAACGGTAAAAAAGGGGGAAAAACAATGGTTTTAAAAAGTTTCTGTCTAACATTATAATTCAACTTTGAAAAGGTAAAAACTAGAAGCGATTCGTTATTTTCGTTTTCATCCATATTAAAACAAATCTTTGAATCTACAGCAGCTGTACCACTAGGCTTAGAACATTAAACATTATTCCACATCGCATGTTGTAGTATTTTGGGAACAATTAAGAAATAAGACTTTAAAGTTATATTTCATGAAATTTTCACTCTACCAAACTGTTGTAAAACATATAAGCCATGGGCTAGGAGGGTCCCACATGTATCCCTCAAACCTCCGAACCAATATTTTTCTGAACACTTATATCACAAATAAAAATACTAACATTGCATAAATTGGGATGAACTTCCGGTTATGAAGTCATCAAGATGGCCGTCATTTCGAATTTGCTAAAAGGTGTAAAAATAGTCATAACATTGACATTTTCAACCGAATCAGACAAATGAGGTATCAAAATGACAACAATAGATCAACAAATACATATCAGGACCAATAATCCAATATATGTAATACTTTCTAAGCAGGAAATGAAAAGATAGGATTTTAAGCTTACAAATGCTAATTTTTTAGCAATTTTTCATATTTGGCTGGCCGCAGCAAAATAGTTTCCTAACAGCAAACTCATATATCTAATCAGTTATTTGATGTCTTATCAATCAGTAAAAATGACACCCTTATATCCCTACGGCCTAATAGTCCAAAGGCCCATTAGTCCAAAGGTCCAATAGTCCGAAGGCCCAATAGTCCGAAGGCCCAATAGTCCGAAGGTCCTTTAGTCCAAAGGTCCAATAGTCCGAAGGCCCAATAGTCCGAAGGCCCGTTAGTCCAAAGGTCCAATAGTCCGAAGGCCCAATAGTCCGAAGGCCCGTTAGTCCGAAAATTAGTCAATATTGCAAGTGATATAGTTGTTATAATTAACGTATTTTGACGAAAACATTTTCGGCACTGCTGATCTGACAATTTCTATGGATGGTAAGTTGTCACTTCTTCATGTAGCATTGCAAGGTCAACATTACATCAAAATTAAGAAAATAAAATTAAAAAAAATGTATATAAAAAAAAAATGATAAAAAAAGATGCTCCACCGCTGACAAATGGTATTTTTTCACTATCAAAAACAGGAGCAGACGATTTACTATTTTTCTTCATTTACAAAAGTTACTTAATTTACACCTTTACCACCATTGAACAGTTTAAGTTTCTAATTTTACGTCAAGTTAAAAATATGAAAAATAATTAATTGCATCCCGAAAAAAATCCGTGGCACTATATCCTATATGGAATGAAGTACTGATTGCGCATGCACCAAAGGCACATTTTGTTTTTATTTTTTTTGTGTTAATTAGACATATATATATACACGACTAAACACCAAATATTGTTCAAATGATGAATATCATTTAGGCTCTGTCGGCGGTGGAGCATCTTTATTAATATATGTACGAGGGGTGTTCCAAAATCATTGTTACTTTGGTGATTTCTCTTTGATAGAAGTAATTCTGGTCATTTTACTTTGCCCTGTCCCTCGAAGTACTCCCCCTCTGCATTTATGCATCGTTTCAACCGTTCGATCCACTTTTAGAAACAGTTTTCGTACTCTTGAATTGGTATACTCATAAGATACTGGTAAATGGCAGAGCCAAGGGCATTTCTTGATTTATATTTTGTTCCAGACAGGTGAAATTTTAGTTTGGGGAACAAGAAAAAGTCACAGGGGGCCAAGTCTGGTGAATATGCAGGGTGGGGGAGGACAGTGACCTTTTCTGCCTTCAAAAACTCTGTTACAATGCGCGCCTTGTGTGCTGGCGCATTATCATGTAAAAGCCTGAGGTACTTCAAACCTGTCCGTGGGCGGCGGCGTTTGTCATCTTCGCTAGCCAAGGCTTCTGATTACGTTCGTGGAGTGTAACGTAATCAGAAGCCTTGGCTAGCGAAGATGGCGTTTGTAGACTTTCTGAAGTTTTCGAAGTACAACGTCTCTATAATACTTCGCTGTGACAGTTTTGCCTTTTGGAACAGGGATTTGAATGATTGGACCCTTGTTATCAAAGAATATGACATACAAAACCTTCCTCACGGTGCGTATTCTTTTAGCAATGCTAGGGCGCCTGGCGTTTTTGCTTGCCCAGATTCGATTAGAGCATTTTCTTTTGGGTTCGAAAAAATACATCTGTGACCAAATTATCAAAAGCCTTTTTGCTGTATTTTGGGTATTTCGTCAATAAGGATTTGGCCTTGTCAACCCGGGACCTCTTTTGGTTGTCAGTTAGTAAATGGGGTATCCACCTGGCATTGATCTTGCCCAGCTTAAGATGTTTCTTTAAAATGCAATGAATACGTGCTAAAGACAAGCCTGTCATTTTAGCTAACTGCCGGACAGTGTACCTTGCATCTTTTTCAAGGATTTGCCGAAGTTGTTGCAGGGCGACCTGTGTGGGCAGCATCTTTAAGCTGCTGGTGTCCCGACTTAAATCGAGCAACCCACCTACAAATAGTCATATATGACATTTGATCCTTCCCATATATATCACACATCTCACGATGAATATCCACCGGCTTTAAGCCAAGTAGAGACCTACCTTTGATATAGGCCCTAATTTCAATTACGTTTTCAACTCTCTTGCCAACCATATTTGTATAGAGTGTAACGAGTGCGCTACAAAACAATGTACACAGCACCAACGTTAGTGTAATTGTGAGCGAGATATTTACCTATATCACGCTTCAGATATCACGCTATCGCCACGAGGTAGTTTTAAGCCCATTTAGCACGATTTCCACGAGATATTGCGCAAGTAACATTAATTTCGGAACATCCCTCGTATGTTACATTTTATAAGATATCTCACAAGTATACATTACATGAATTATCTTACAAACTTTAAGATGTCCGATTGTTAGCCTTATGTACACTGTATTGCATTAGGATTAACATTGCTCCATGAACAAATGATGTATATATAATCGAATCTTTCAGAAAAATGACCTTTACTATCCCCTGCGAATCGCGTTTGTGGGGGATATTGTTTTGGGCTCCGTCCGTCCGTCCGAGCTATAACTCAAAAGCCGTTCAACGCAGTTCCTTGAGATTCTCTGTTTACATCAGACAAGTGCCGTAAATTTCTTAGCTCTGCGGTCTCAGATTTTCCTCTGGGGAGTAGGTCATATTTACTATAGATAATATAGAGAAAACTCATTTTTGAGCATAACTTGCTCAATTTCCATAGAAAATGATTCAAACTTGGTTGGAATCTATATACTGAGATAGCATTTTATTATAACGGTAATGCCCGAATTGGTCCTGGCAGAGCCCATGGGGCTAGACGGGGTTAAAATGAGTGAAATTTTGAAAATCTTCTTTTGCATTATTTCATAGATGTGAAAAAATGCTCACAAAAGTCCTAAACAACTTCAAGAGCCGGATGGATGCAAGGGGCCAATATAGTGTTACACTTTCTTATATTCTGTAACCGAACATGGAATGGACACTTCAAGATGGCGGCCGCTGCGTACTTCCGCAGAATCCTCACTTTAATAGAGACCTACATTTTTCGCTCTGACGTGGCCGCCATCTTGAAGTGTCCACTTCATATCGGTTCACCACATGCACAGTGGTCATGTTTAGCCCACCATCTGATTTTAGCCTAGTCCGCTAAACCTGTCTATATTATTATTTATTTTTTGTTTTGCCTAATATATAGTCAGCGCGTGAAATGTGAAATCGTAGGGTCTATACATCATCCATGCTCTGCCGGGAAACGTGCATATACATGTACCTATTCAGTGGGATCTAATGTACTCCACTGCCCCCATGTTACATTCTATTTATGCAATCAAACAACTGCACAATTAAAGCCCCATTTTGGGGTGAACAAATATCGTCATAAAGTACCAAACTTTGCTGAATAGTAGAGCATATATCCTTATGAAATTATCCGCTAATAAAAAATGCCCAACATTTTCATGTTTTTCAAAAACAATAGAAAACCCTTCTTCGGAGAGGGGGAAATCCGTAGTTCCGCCCCACAGCCAACACAATCTAGTACGCATGCGTAGGCACATAAAAAGTGGAATTTCCCTAACAAACATTAACTTCAACGCCATGCATGGCGAACACAACTCGCCAAATACGTGTCAGCGAACACACGTGGGTCTGTTGGAACGTGGTGAAGAGCGAGATCAATTCTTCAAACAACGATAATTTAGCGGTCAAGTTGCTCGATCGCGATCGACTGCACGTTACGAACCCACGCATTCCACGTGTGGACCTACACATACATGTTGTATATGTATACGTATTTACATGTAGTTTCTAAATAAGACTAGACTAAAACTATTCAAAAAGTTTTTGTTCTTGAATGGAAACCAAGCAATTTAGTAAATTCAGTATTTGCTGATCTTATGTGTTTTATAATAAAGATTTATAGATGCCTATTGTGTTACCTGATGAGGCCTCCCATGGGTGGCTCGACAAAACTCGTAAACAAATGAAAGTAAACACAAATACGCCATGTCGTTACCTGCTATATAGATCTTTTTATAATAATACAGCGATGTATACATACATACGAAGTCTGGTAAGCCTACATGTTCTACTCCATCGAAGACCGAACATAAACTTAGACCAGCTAGTGTTTGTTTGAGACAACAGGGTCAACGAGGATATCGGCATTATCGGATATATCCATGGCAAGTGATCATGATCATGAATTACTAACTGAGTACAATCCACATTGTAGCATAAGATTTATGAACTTTGTTATTACTACATGCAGAAACATATATACATAATATATGTTTATGCTACATGTAAAGATACCTGTACATTGTATATGAACCACAGGTCATTGGCTCTATAGACATTTCTCTCTCTCTATATATATATGTAATACTGTGGTCAATATATAAAGAGAGGAAAATGTCTATAGAGCCAAACACCTGTGCATGAACCACTTGTAGGCCTATTTGATTCATATTATCTCATAATGCATTGCATGCACGGGACAGGAAAAGGAATACATGTACAAAATGTAGAATAGTTTGGTTTGATTGAATAGTACCAAGAAGCACAGGGGGCCAACTCAATGAAAATGGATGTTGTCATACATTTTTTTTGTATTCGGAGGATGGACTGATGAGTATATATGACAGTCATGTGATTTTTTTCAAAAAATACGAGATTTGAAAAATTATTAAAAAATCGGGATATTTACTATAAAACAGAGAAAGGGACGACAGTCGCCATATTGGATTTTTTACCCCCACCTCGATTAAAGTTAATTTTTTCACAATAGTATACCTTTTTTCCTAGAGTCATAATCACGCATCAGTCCTTCGATAATCCATAATCACACACAAACCATGCAAAAGCATATAAATGATGTCTATATAATCAAACGCAATATTTAATCCAAAATTACCGGCGCTTTCTGACTTGTGACATCGAAAGCAACGTCCTAGTGAAGAGCGATTAGAGTGACTTCCCCTGCAATGTCATTCAATGGGTTTAGTCAGAGATATTCCGATACGTTTTAATATTCAAATTTTCCGCGAAAACAAACGTATCGGAATATCTCTGATTAAACCGATTGAATTACACTGCAGGGGAAGTCACTCTAATCGCTCTTCACTAGGACGTTGCTTTCGATGTCACAAGTCAGAAAGCGCCGGTAATTTTGGATTAAAATATTGCGTTTGATTATATAGACATCGTTTATATGCTTTTGCATGGTTTGTGTGTGATTATGGATTATCGAAGGACTGATGCGTGATTATGACTCTAGGAAAAAAGGTATACTATTGTGAAAAAATTAACTTTAATCGAGGTGGGGGTAAAAAATCCAATATGGCGACTGTCGTCCCTTTCTCTGTTTTATAGTAAATATCCCGATTTTTTAATAATTTTTCAAATCTCGTATTTTTTGAAAAAAAATTACATGACTGTCATATATACTCATCAGTCCATCCTCCAAATACAAAAAAAATGTATGACAACATCCATTTTCATTGAGTTGGCCCCCTGTGCCAAGAAGAGTATAAAAACAGTCCGTTAATGATTTCTATACAGTTCATCAAGTGAAGAAGATCTGGTGGAAAAGTATACCAAAAAAGCTAAAGACACCCTGGATCAGTCCTTCATTAAAAGAAGAGAAAATGGGGAAATATCCGTTTTAATAAGATTGGTAAAGTCCTAGGCATCACGAACTTATTTTTTCTTACATATTTTATTTAGCGCATAAACTTTTAGACTTGCTCCATAAATCGAACTTTTTCTATGAAAACAAATGGGCTGAATACCAATAAACATACATTTGTAATTCACGTTCAGTGTAAAATGGAATGCACTCTCGTGAAATAAGAGAAATTTCAGTTTCAATTCCCTTTTCCTTTTTTACTACGTATATGTATACCAGGTAGCATCAAGGATCAAAATGATATATGCTGTGTCTTTTTAATGATGAAACTCAAATAGTCTGACAACATTCATATCCCCTTAGTTCACTCTAATATTGACGTTTGTACTAATATAAATGCGAGTCTTTGATTAGTTTAATTCGTTCAGTGTACATAAAATCGTAGGCCTATATATAAAAATGCCCATACGATAATTAAGACTCATTCACCTGGTAATTAATACTACATTACAATTGTATTGTATTGGTATTGTATTGTATTGTATTGTATTGTATTGTATTATACAGTTGTTGACTGGGGGTGAGGGCAACAGACGATTTGTTGGACCCGAAGACAAACTGTTGCCCGAGGGCAACAGTTTGTTTGAGGGTCCAACAAATCATCTGTTTCCCGAAAACCCAGTCGATAACTGTTTTGTTATACCCCATTGTGACGTCACTCCGGTCCAACAGCACATTTTAACAGTCGATTTTAACAGTCACTTTGGACCGCTCGACGGAACAGTTCATTTGTTGGCATTTTTGTTAATAGAGTTTATATAGGAACTATTTTATAGGGGTATAACAATGTATTATATTGTATTGTATTGTATTGTACTGTATTAATACTTGATGTATATATAGGGATTGGATTTCGTTTTTATGTTAACCATGCTTGTATGGAGCAATTCCTCTAAGAATATATTCTATGGGGCGTTAGCGCCCCATATTGAATATATTCTTAGAGGAATTGCTCCATACAAGCATGGTTAACATAAAAACGAAATCCAATCCCTATATTTACACTCACACGACTTTTTATTTATATTTTATGCAATAAAATCGTCATTTGAAAGTGACGTAATTATTCAATAAAAGTCGGTCAAAAGTGGGAGGAGCTTACTCAATTGAACAGCGAATGATGACGCTGCACCTAAGGTAGAATTGATCATCCGCGACGACAAAAAAGTTCAATATTTTAGTGTGAAATAAACATGACAAACAAAGTAAATTTCAGAGATAATTTTATTTAATCAAATCAGAACTTTAAGTAGGTATTAAATTTTGCAAAAAGTTCATATATAGCGTAATAACATAAAGTATTTGTTCTCGGCCACATGTGTGCGAACTCGGTGACCGTTATTGTGCAGCGAGGCGAGGCTGACGCACGCTTACACAGTGGAGTTTTCCGAAGTTGTCAAAACACCAGTGTTCAAGTAGCTAAATTTGTTTGAGATTGTCGTCTGACTTGACGATATTACATCCTTCGGAGCCATGTGATTATATAATCTACGCTTATATCCATCGCCATCTAGACTATAGATGGAACAACTTCACTTGTGTTCGATGGATACAATGTAGCTGTGTTGACGCGTAACTGTCAACACGTGGATTACTAGCGGTGCATGTTTTATAATACACATGATTAAATTCTCAAAGAACAAAGACAAGAGGATATGTTTATAACTGACCTCTATCAGAAGGTCTCACGCCCGTCCACCCCAAAGACTCGATCGTAGGACGAACACAGACACAGAGGTAATGTTTACATTTGACACCCATCATTTTTAACAAAAATTAAAGCACGTCGCCCCGGTCGGGATATTTTTCCGTTTCTTTATACAATTGTTAATTTAAAAATTGTTTGAATCATATATAAATATAAAACATGTATATATTGTTTACATTTTTCCAAAATTCTATGAAAAACAACAATATACACGTAATGTTGCATCAAAATGTAAACAAAGCCATGTGTTTGTTTAAAAAAGTAGTCCTTTTACGTTGCATAGAACATTTACATACGCAAGTTCAAAGTTCAATGTTACCATGCAGTTATGGTAAACAAAATCGGCTAGTATTAGCGTATAGTGACCAAGCATAGCAAGTGTAAATATACACGCATAGTCTGTTGAAATGTATGATGATCCTTTTCTAACCACACGACACGTAATCGAGAAACATTTAATCAGTTAATTATACAGAAATGAAATCTCGACAGGAAAAAAAATAAAGGAGGTAATAGCAACGGTATATATGTCGATTAAGTGCTGGGTCCTAACAAACACATATTTGTTGGGTACATGAATACTGAGAATAGATATATAGATGTAATATACGATATGTATACATATACTTACAAAAAAACGTATATATACATGCAGTAACCGTGTTGATCATGAGCAAAGTAATACAATCCAGACATGTCTCAACAAACAATTTGATGTATCTCGACTAGCGCCGATTCCAGTGATCTTTCATCTACATGTACTATCACATATTTCATAGACATAAGAATATCGTTATAAATTACCCAAAGAAGAAATAGAAAGCAGTTATAATACATGTATACAGTAAGCTATTAGTCCACCTCTTTACGTATGTTCTAAGTATTTAGATATACTGTGCTCTCCTAACTCTCAAATTATGAATTGATTAGTAGTATCATGATATTCGTTTATATATATTTATAGTTTGGGATTGTATTGTATTTATCTCAAATTATTACACGAGAGGAAAGTTAAAATCAACCGATCATTACCAAAATTCACACGACCACGTGTTTATATTTGTACGATAAAATACCCCATATGGTGCCCAATGTATGCATTTCACTATTTACTTCCACTATTTTTCGATTAATACGTATTTTGTATTAAGCTTTATATAAACTATATGTAACCTTTGACAGGACACATTTATAATCTGTGAAATCTAATATGTATCATATACTAAAACAGTTATAGAACATTGTATTGCTCACCGTTTGCTCAAAACTGCCGTCACTCTCGGCCACGCTTGTTTTGTTTACTATCCGGGTTTCGAACATATACGTGTACACGGGGTATTTTTAACTATGCAAATCAACCCGTTCTATTTTAAGAATTCTTTACTCATGGATTATGGCGTAATTATCTTTATTGGAAAAAACCAAATGAAGAACCTTTCATAAGGGATGTTAATGTATATTTTAGCAAAGTTTGGTGAAAGCATAATGGGACTTTAAATACTTCCGAGACCATTCTATTTAACACATTAGTTGGGTAAACGGCAGCCAATCACCATCGCTTCCAGTTTTTTGGGTTTTTTTTTCGTATTTTTGTTTTGTTGTAAACACGTATAGTTAAGAGGTAAACAAAATACCAGCCACTTAGAGTTGTTATAGTGGAATCATGGTCGACATCTACGACATATCAAACATTCAAATTGAGCGCTCGCCCCTGTGAGGTAGGCTCTGGGTTCTGTCCCCTTGCCGAGACATACCAAAGTCTATAAAGTGGTAGTTTCTGCTCCTTCTTAGCGTTCAACATTAAGAGAGTGGGACGACTGGTTCGCCCGTTGTCAGTATAATGTGTCCTGATGGGGTATGTTGCTTGGTGTCTTCAACGGCATGCTCCAGTGATAAAACACTATCAAAAGGGCAACAATTCCACTATACAAGAAGACATGTATAAATACACCACAAACAAGTGTCTTGAAAAACTTGAAATCACACTATACGGATGAGCTTCCCTGCAATGCATATAATAGAAAATCTATCAACGGTAAAGCATACAGTACTTTCAGTACTTTGATTAGTGTAGTTATATCTGTTTCAATTTCCCCGTTTGGATGGTTGATATTTGTAAGAAACATTATCACTTTAGATTTCACCTTTAAAAACAGAAGCCAAGCGTTGTTCAACTCATTACATATCCTCAATTAGGCTATTTTCATATAAATTACTTCTCTGAAACTAAAGCATTGGCTAAGTTAACACTCATAATTCAATAGTAGCATCGTTGTAGTCAGACGATTCAAAATTGAACAAATGATAGGGCTGATCCGCCGGGGCCCGAAGGGCGGGGTCAAATAAGCTGCTATTTTCATATAAATGACTTTCTCTCTGAAACTATGTATTGGATAGCACTCATAGTCGTATAGTATATATATATGTACCTTTATCATCGTTGTATGGCTGGGATTCAAAATTAAAGAAGTCAATTTGCAATGTTTTCTAATTGTAAGAGTCTTTGTGATAATTACTAAAAAACAACAGGTGAGCGATACAGGCCTCTGGGCCTCTTGTTTTATATATAACTTTAATTGAATGTCGGTACATTAAAATCTTGCAACAGAGAGAAAGTGTAAGTTTTATGATATATAATCAGTTGTACAACGCTTGTTTTCTGTTTTCAACGGTGAATTCTAACTTTATCGTCCCTTTACCTGAAACCTATCCTAATAGAGCTTCCATTATGGTCAATCAAATTTCTACCTGCATAATCTTGAAGGCGAATTCCAAGGGTCGAAGAAGCTTGGAAAAGATGTAATAAATATTTGCGTGTGCTTAGTCATTTCACCCAACGAGAACAACAAAGCTAACTTTATATGTATACTGGGACGAGTTGGCGTTTTCAATTGATGTAGCATAGTGTAGAAAATGCATTTGGTCTGAAGTACACGTGGTATAGATGTCATCCGGACATGACCCCTAAAGATCCTCTACTGAACGGAGTAGTTATAAGGATCTGTGTTTTTATCAGATTGAGTCAAGACTATACACTATACCGCAAACTATGAAGGGCCGTTTATGTCAAAACGGAGATACATGTAATTTAACATTTTTTAACATATTTGTTGAGAAAATGGCGACTGGCAAATTAACGTACGTAGTGAACGACGTCTGAACCCTAAGTAAAGCAAAGAATGCTAATCTGGCCATTATATATTTATATCTTAAATTCGGACTGAGAAAATGCATAAATCATTTTCATTTAGCCCAATTATAATTTGCCGCCATTTGTTGTTACGTTTTTCCCATTTAACGTGACGTCATTTTCCGTATATCTGACGTCATAATCAGAGAGCGGCATGTGTTTTTGTTGCATTTCCACCCCAAGAATTCAAGAAAATCGCCGTGCACTGTATGTATGTACGCGTGGAAAGCGCTGATATGGCTGATTTTGGCAGCTTATGTCTTCATAATTTCTACAGGTAGAGTATTTGCAGACATGAGAAATTAACTTAAAAATTACTTTATATTGGTAATTACAATACAGTATGTATCTGTAGGATGAAAACAGTATCTACAGTAGTTTTGAAACATTCAAGGTAATCAGAGAACAATTTACTACATCAACGTCGTTCACTACGTACGTTTTTTGATAGGTCGCCAACTGCATGCCATGGGACAAATTTTAAATAATTATTATAAATCTTTAAATATTTTCTAGTTACATTAATTTAACTTTATTAATCTTAAAAGGAAACAAAACAGCTGAGAAATCTGATGTCATATACCATTACACGAAAAGTGATGTCGATACAACCCCCAAATCTGATGTCATACACCATTACACGAAAAGTGTTGTCGATACAACCCCCAAATCTTCGTCATGGAAAGCACTTTCACCTACAAATTATTCAGAAAAAGAGAAAACGACGAAAATTCTTTGGTGTGGCGCATGTGAGAAACAGCTGAAGATGAATCTTCCAAGAACGTACAAAATTAAGATTTCCAACAAACAAACCTATTTCTTTTCAAGACGCAGGCGCATCAAAAGAACTCAACGTAGTAACAAACCAATTATAGCTGGCGTCAAAAATACAACTTTTCCAACTAATCGTGTGCACGAGATAAAAACGGACAACTCTAACAGACAGAGTTTGGAAGTAAACAAGAAACGAAATATAAATAGAGTCTGGAATATGACGAATCTGTCTGGTGGGACGAGGAACAACTCTGGCGGGACGAGGAACAACTCCGGCGGGACGAGGAACAACTCTGGTGAGACGAGGAATAACAACTCTAGTGTGAACGTCCGGAAACGACGATACGCGTACGATGACAACGATGAATGGCAATATGATGAAAAGTTCGATTATGATGAAGATGTAAGTACCCACCAAAAGTACACATAGATCAAAAGTACACATACACATGTCAGGTTTTCTCCATTATACACTGGACCCTTCTTTTAACAAGCGAAAACAAAATCATTTTTGTTTGTTTCTATGTGTCAGTGCTCAGATTAATTAAAAGCTTTAGTTTAGTTTAAACATATTTTATTGTATCAAATATGTACAATAGGATTGGGCACAAGTTTTACCAACTTATATTAAGCCCTTTCCATACAATATTAGGTAACACATACAAAATTATACAAGATGACATTAACAATAAAATAGTATTTTGTGTGAAAGTGTGGATAAGGGAAGGGTAAAGATAGGATGTAAGAAGGTGCAGGTATATGAAAAGAATGTGACAGAGGCCTTCATTTATATTATCATAAATCATAGTTAAGACATTTTCACTATTAAAAGAAGCATTATTTAAGACTACGTGAATGATCATCATCTTTCTCGACCCAGATGGCACAAGTACACAATCCACTACGCACAACTTTCGGCTTATCAATGTTCATCATATCTCCTTCCATGGTTTTCCTTCACTTTGTTCATTCCTTTCCTTCTGATATTTCCGTTTCGCAAGTGTCATATGAGTCGAGAAAGATAAAAGACACAGTATTTGATAAAGTTAAAGTGGGTAAACAGTTTATATATATATATGAATTATTTCAAATACACAATATATCAAATGTATCAAGTACTGAAGAGAGATATGTTGGGAAAAATTAGGAAGGCTTGCACAATTGTAACTTGAATAGAAAGAGGTAGGTGATAGAGGCTTTAAAAGCTTTAAATATGAAAACGTAATACGGTTTTATATAGAAATATTGCAAAACCCACGGTTAACGAACACGCTTACACAGCAAATACAGGGTTGTACGTACAGTAGTTTTAAGGAATGATTTTTATTGTTTGTTGTTTACTGGTGTGTAAACTGCATGTTTTGTACAGATATTTTAGATGACGCGCGTTACCGCGTCATGTTGAAATATATGTACAAAACATGCAGTTTACACACCAGTAAACAACAAACAATAAAAATCATTCCTTATATTTACATTTAGACAGACCATTTCATTTAAATTAAGAGTTTAAATGAAATAAAACTCTGTTTTTTCTTTGTTATACGATTGTTGGAACAGCCGGTCAATTGATGGAATCCCGAAACAGCTGGCTTCAATCTGGCGGGAAATGTTGTCAAATTCAGAGAGGACACAAAATATAGTTCCACATTAACTTTATCTTTTTTTCATCCCATTTACACAATATTTGTTAATTCTTTTATTTGCTGATATATTATTTAAGATTTACATTACATTCATACATGCAATATATTGAAGATTTTTCATACAGATACAATAGGCTTAATCGGAAGCGCATTCACACTACTTGTGGAAGTCAGTGTTCCGGTATGTGTATTCTTGCGTGGCAACCACTGCGTTTACGCAAGTGTAAACGATTTCGCAGTTGGTAAGCTTATATAGCAAAGAGAAAACGGAAATGTAAATATTAAATAATAAAGTAAATATGATGAACAGTTAACTATACTTAAAACAAAGTACGTAATTTCCTTAATTGGTCCTCGGAGATTCGTTATAAACAAAGCTTCATCGATTTTACGGAAGTAATTCTTATTTCCAATTAAATTTTTCAGTCTGAGGAAACTAAGAAGTGGAAGAAGTACGCCAAGAACTGGGATAAGATAGGTTTACGCCTGATTTATATCGGCTCCACCATCATCATGGTCACTTGTCTCTGTTGCCTGTGCTGTCGGAAGTGCTGTCGGATCGTGTGTTCTGCTGTAAACCATTGTGTGATGAGCTGTGTCGACAGGTGTCTCTGCAGAGATCCAAGTTAGTATAGGTCATCTCAGAGGTCAAGTTAGAATGTCAAACTTCATCTGCCAAACAAGACTAAAGTAGTGAAAGGGCTTCACTTGTGGGATTCGCTCTTCCTTTACTTGAAATAAGTATTACATAAACACATCTGATCATTTCCAAATCTTTATCTCAACTTCCACATATTACAAGAGAATACCATGAAGGGGAATAACTCTACATTAAAAACTATTGTTATACTATAACCCTGCAACACCCATACAACCTGTCTACACAACACAATAAATAATATATCAATTAGGTTACATTTATATATGTACAATATCAGGACATCGGGACCATTGGGTTACACTTATATATGTACAATATCAGGACATCGGGACCATTGGGTTACACTTATATATGTACAATATCAGGACATCGGGACCATTGGGTTACATTTATATATGTACAATATCAGGACATCGGGACCATTGGGTTACATTTATATATGTACAATATCAGGACATCGGGACCATTGGGTTACATTTATATATGTACAATATCAGGACATCGGGACCATTGGGTTACATTTATATATGTACAATATCAGGACATCGGGACCATTGGGTTACATTTATATATGTACAATATCAGGACATCGGGACCATTGGGTTACATTTATATATGTACAATATCAGGACATCGGGACCATTGGGTTACATTTATATATGTACAATATCAGGACATCGGGACCATTGGGTTACATTTATATATGTACAATATCAGGACATCGGGACCATTGGGTTACATTTATATATGTACAATATCAGGACATCGGGACCATTGGGTTACATTTATATATGTACAATATCAGGACATCGGGACCATTGGGTTACATTTATATATGTACAATATCAGGACATCGGGACCATTGGGTTACACCTTTATATCAAGTACCCGTCGTGTAAATGTTTTGATTTCAGTGTACCGTAAGATAAAGTACCTGTCGTGTAAATGTTTTGATTTCAGTGTACCGTAAGATAAAGTACCTGTCGTGTAAATGTTTTGATTTCAGTGTACCGTAAGATAAAGTACCTGTCGTGTAAATGTTTTGATTTCAGTGTACCGTAAGATAAAGTACCTGTCGTGTAAATGTTTTGATTTCAGTGTACCGTAAGATAAAGTACCTGTCGTGTCAATGTTTTGATTTCAGTGTACCGTAAGAAAGTAAAATGTTTTACATGTCGTAGTAAATGTTTTGTTTTGATTTCAGTGTACCGTAAGATAAAGTACCTGTCGTGTAAATGTTTTGATTTCAGTGTACCGTAAGATAAAGTACCTGTCGTGTAAATGTTTTGATTTCAGTGTACCGTAAGATAAAGTACCTGTCGTGTAAATGTTTTGATTTCAGTGTACCGTAAGATAAAGTACCTGTCGTGTAAATGTTTTGATTTCAGTGTACCGTAAGATAAAGTACCTGTCGTGTAAATGTTTTGATTTCAGTGTACCGTAAGATAAAGTACCTGTCGTGTAAATGTTTTGATTTCAGTGTACCGTAAGATAAAGTACCTGTCGTGTAAATGTTTTGATTTCAGTGTACCGTAAGATAAAGTACCTGTCGTGTAAATGTTTTGATTTCAGTGTACCGTAAGATAAAGTACCTGTCGTGTAAATGTTTTGATTTCAGTGTACCGTAAGATAAAGTACCTGTCGTGTAAATGTTTTGATTTCAGTGTACCGTAAGATAAAGTACCTGTCGTGTAAATGTTTTGATTTCAGTGTACCGTAAGATAAAGTACCTGTCGTGTAAATGTTTTGATTTCAGTGTACCGTAAGATAAGTACCTGTCGTGTAAATGTTTTGATTTCAGTGTACCGTAAGATAAAGTACCTGTCGTGTAAATGTTTTGATTTCAGTGTACCGTAAGATAAAGTACCTGTCGTGTCAATGTTTTGATTTCAGTGTACCGTAAGATAAAGTACCTGTCGTGTAAATGTTTTGATTTCAGTGTACCGTAAGATAAAGTACCTGTCGTGTAAATGTTTTGATTTCAGTGTACCGTAAGATAAAGTACCTGTCGTGTAAATGTTTTGATTTCAGTGTACCGTAAGATAAGTACCTGTCGTGTAAATTTTGATTTCAGTGTACCGTAAGATAAAGTACCTGTCGTGTAAATGTTTTGATTTCAGTGTACCGTAAGATAAGTACCTGTCGTGTAAATGTTTTGATTTCAGTGTACCGTAAGATAAGTATAAATGTTTATTCAGTGTACCGTAAGATAAGTACCTGTCGTGTAAATGTTTTGATTTCAGTGTACCGTAAGATAAAGTACCTGTCGTGTAAATGTTTTGATTTCAGTGTACCGTAAGATAAAGTACCTGTCGTGTAAATGTTTTGATTTCAGTGTACCGTAAGATAAGTACCTGTCGTGTAAATGTTTTGATTTTCAGTGTACCGTAAGATAAGTACCTGTCGTGTAAATGTTTTGATTTCAGTGTACCGTAGATAAGTACCTGTCGTGTAATTTTTGATTTCAGTGTACCGTAAGATAAGTACCTGTCGTGTAAATGTTTTGATTTCAGTGTACCGTAAGATAAAGTACCTGTCGTGTAAATGTTTTGATTTCAGTGTACCGTAAGATAAGTACCTGTCGTGTAAATGTTTTGATTTCAGTGTACCGTAAGATAAGTACCTGTCGTGTAAATGTTTTGATTTCAGTGTACCGTAAGATAAAGTACCTGTCGTGTAAATGTTTTGATTTCAATGTGTACCGTAAGATAAAGTACCTGTCGTGTAAATGTTTTGATTTCAGTGTACCGTAAGATAAAGTACCTGTCGTGTAAATGTTTTGATTTCAGTGTACCGTAAGATAAAGTACCTGTCGTGTAAATGTTTTGATTTCAGTGTACCGTAAGATAAAGTACCTGTCGTGTAAATGTTTTTATTTCAGTGTACCGTAAGATAAGTACCTGTCGTGTAAATGTTTTGATTTCAGTGTACCGTAAGATAAAGTACCTGTCGTGTAAATGTTTTGATTTCAGTGTACCGTAAGATAAGTACCTGTCGTGTAAATGTTTTGATTTCAGTGTACCGTAAGATAAAGTACCTGTCGTGTAAATGTTTTGATTTCAGTGTACCGTAAGATAAAGTACCTGTCGTGTAAATGTTTTGATTTCAGTGTACCGTAAGATAAAGTACCTGTCGTGTAAATGTTTTGATTTCAGTGTACCGTAAGATAAGTACCTGTCGTGTAAATGTTTTGATTTCAGTGTACCGTAAGATAAGTACCTGTCGTGTAAATGTTTTGATTTCAGTGTACCGTAAGATAAAGTACCTGTCGTGTAAATGTTTTGATTTCAGTGTACCGTAAGATAAAGTACCTGTCGTGTAAATGTTTTGATTTCAGTGTACCGTAAGATAAGTACCTGTCGTGTAAATGTTTTGATTTCAGTGTACCGTAAGATAAAGTACCTGTCGTGTCAATGTTTTGATTTCAGTGTACCGTAAGATAAAGTACCTGTCGTGTAAATGTTTTGATTTCAGTGTACCGTAAGATAAGTACCTGTCGTGTAAATGTTTTGATTTCAGTGTACCGTAAGATAAAGTACCTGTCGTGTAAATGTTTTGATTTCAGTGTACCGTAAGATAAAGTACCTGTCGTGTAAATGTTTTGATTTCAGTGTACCGTAAGATAAAGTACCTGTCGTGTAAATGTTTTGATTTCAGTGTACCGTAAGATAAAGTACCTGTCGTGTAAATGTTTTGATTTCAGTGTACCGTAAGATAAGTACCTGTCGTGTAAATGTTTTGATTTCAGTGTACCGTAAGATAAAGTACCTGTCGTGTAAATGTTTTGATTTCAGTGTACCGTAAGATAAAGTACCTGTCGTGTAAATGTTTTGATTTCAGTGTACCGTAAGATAAAGTACCTGTCGTGTAAATGTTTTGATTTCAGTGTACCGTAAGATAAGTACCTGTCGTGTAAATGTTTTGATTTCAGTGTACCGTAAGATAAAGTACCTGTCGTGTAAATGTTTTGATTTCAGTGTACCGTAAGATAAGTACCTGTCGTGTTAATTTTTTTTGATTTCAGTGTACCGTAAGATAAAGTACCTGTCGTGTAAATGTTTTGATTTCAGTGTACCGTAAGATAAAGTACCTGTCGTGTAAATGTTTTGATTTCAGTGTACCGTAAGATAAAGTACCTGTCGTGTAAATGTTTTGATTTCAGTGTACCGTAAGATAAAGTACCTGTCGTGTAAATGTTTTGATTTCAGTGTACCGTAAGATAAGTACCTGTCGTGTAAATGTTTTGATTTCAGTGTACCGTAAGATAAAGTACCTGTCGTGTAAATGTTTTGATTTCAGTGTACCGTAAGATAAAGTACCTGTCGTGTAAATGTTTTGATTTCAGTGTACCGTAAGATAAAGTACCTGTCGTGTAAATGTTTTTGATTTCAGTGTACCGTAAGATAAGTACCTGTCGTGTAAATGTTTTGATTTCAGTGTACAGTAGTACCGTAAGATAAGTACCGTGTCCTCGTGTAAATGTTTTGATTTCAGTGTACCGTAAGATAAAGTACCTGTCGTGTAAATGTTTTGATTTCAGTGTACCGTAAGATAAAGTACCTGTCGTGTAAATGTTTTGATTTCAGTGTACCGTAAGATAAAGTACCTGTCGTGTAAATGTTTTGATTTCAGTGTACCGTAAGATAAAGTACCTGTCGTGTAAATGTTTTGATTTCAGTGTACCGTAAGATAAAGTACCTGTCGTGTAAATGTTTTGATTTCTGTGTACCGTAAGATAAAGTACCTGTCGTGTAAATGTTTTGATTTCAGTGTACCGTAAGATAAAGTACCTGTCGTGTAAATGTTTTGATTTCAGGGTACCGTAAGATAAAGTACCCGTCGTGTAAATGTTTTGATTTCAGTGTACCGTAAGATAAGTACCTGTCGTGTAAATGTTTTGATTTCAGTGTACCGTAAGATAAAGTACCTGTCGTGTAAATGTTTTGATTTTCAGTGTACCGTAAGATAAGTACCTGTCGTGTAAATGTTTTGATTTCAGTGTACCGTAAGATAAAGTACCTGTCGTGTAAATGTTTTGATTTCAGTGTACCGTAAGATAAAGTACCTGTCGTGTGAATGTTTTGATTTCAGTGTACCGTAAGATAAAGTACCTGTCGTGTAAATGTTTTGATTTCAGTGTACCGTAAGATAAAGTACCTGTCGTGTAAATGTTTTGATTTCAGTGTACCGTAAGATAAAGTACCTGTCGTGTAAATGTTTTGATTTCAGTGTACCGTAAGATAAAGTACCTGTCGTGTAAATGTTTTGATTTCAGTGTACCGTAAGATAAAGTACCTGTCGTGTAAATGTTTTGATTTCAGTGTACCGTAAGATAAAGTACCTGTCGTGTAAATGTTTTGATTTCAGTGTACCGTAAGATAAAGTACCTGTCGTGTAAATGTTTTGATTTCAGTGTACCGTAAGATAAAGTACCTGTCGTGTAAATGTTTTGATTTCAGTGTACCGTAAGATAAAGTACCTGTCGTGTAAATGTTTTGATTTCAGTGTACCGTAAGATAAAGTACCTGTCGTGTAAATGTTTTGATTTCAGTGTACCGTAAGATAAAGTACCTGTCGTGTAAATGTTTTGATTTCAGTGTACCGTAAGATAAAGTACCTGTCGTGTAAATGTTTTGATTTCAGTGTACCGTAAGATAAAGTACCTGTCGTGTAAATGTTTTGATTTCAGTGTACCGTAAGATAAGTACCTGTCGTGTAAATGTTTTGATTTCAGTGTACCGTAAGATAAAGTACCTGTCGTGTAAATGTTTTGATTTCAGTGTACCGTAAGATAAGTACCTGTCGTGTAAATGTTTTGATTTCAGTGTACCGTAAGATAAAGTACCTGTCGTGTAAATGTTTTGATTTCAGTGTACCGTAAGATAAGTACCTGTCGTGTAAATGTTTTGATTTCAGTGTACCGTAAGATAAAGTACCTGTCGTGTAAATGTTTTGATTTCAGTGTACCGTAAGATAAAGTACCTGTCGTGTAAATGTTTTGATTTCAGTGTACCGTAAGATAAGTACCTGTCGTTAATTTTATTCAGTACGTAAGATAAGTACCTGTTGTAAATGTTTTTTGATTTCAGTGTACCGTAAGATAAAGTACCTGTCGTGTAAATGTTTTGATTTCAGTGTACCGTAAGATAAGTACCTGTCGTGTAAATGTTTTGATTTCAGTGTACCGTAAGATAAAGTACCTGTCGTGTAAATGTTTTGATTTCAGTGTACCGTAAGATAAAGTACCTGTCGTGTAAATGTTTTGATTTCAGTGTACCGTAAGATAAGTACCTGTCGTTGTAAATGTTTTGATTTCAGTGTACCGTAAGATAAGTACCTGTCGTGTAAATGTTTTGATTTCAGTGTACCGTAAGATAAAGTACCTGTCGTGTAAATGTTTTGATTTCAGTGTACCGTAAGATAAAGTACCTGTCGTGTAAATGTTTTGATTTCAGTGTACCGTAAGATAAAGTTACCTGTCGTGTAAATGTTTTGATTTCAGTGTACCGTAAGATAAGTACCTGTCGTGTAAATAGGGTACTGTAAGATTAAGTATACCTGTCGTGTAAATGTTTTGATTTCAGTGTACCGTAAGATAAAGTACCTGTCGTGTAAATGTTTTGATTTCAGTGTACCGTAAGATAAAGTACCTGTCGTGTAAATGTTTTGATTTCAGTGTACCGTAAGATAAAGTACCTGTCGTGTAAATGTTTTGATTTCAGTGTACCGTAAGATAAGTACTGTCGTGTAAATGTTTTGATTTCAGTGTACCGTAAGATAAAGTACCTGTCGTGTAAATGTTTTGATTTCAGTGTACCGTAAGATAAAGTACCTGTCGTGTAAATGTTTTGATTTCAGTGTACCGTAAGATAAGTACCTGTCGTGTAAATGTTTTGATTTCAGTGTACCGTAAGATAAGTACCTGTCGTGTAAATGTTTTGATTTCAGTGTACCGTAAGATAAAGTACCTGTCGTGTAAATGTTTTGATTTCAGTGTACCGTAAGATAAAGTACCTATCGTGTAAATGTTTTGATTTCAGTGTACCGTAAGATAAAGTACCTGTCGTGTAAATGTTTTGATTTCAGTGTACCGTAAGATAAGTACCTGTCGTGTAAATGTTTTTATTTCAGTGTACCGTAAGATAAAGTACCTGTCGTGTAAATGTTTTTATTTCAGTGTACCGTAAGATAAAGTACCTGTCGTGTAAATGTTTTGATTTCAGTGTACCGTAAGATAAAGTACCTGTCGTGTAAATGTTTTGATTTCAGTGTACCGTAAGATAAAGTACAGTACCTGTCGTGTAAATGTTTTGATTTCAGTGTACCGTAAGATAAAGTACCTGTCGTGTAAATGTTTTGATTTCAGTGTACCGTAAGATAAAGTACCTGTCGTGTAAATGTTTTGATTTCAGTGTACCGTAAGATAAAGTACCTGTCGTGTAAATGTTTTGATTTCAGTGTACCGTAAGATAAGTACCTGTCGTGTAAATGTTTTGATTTCAGTGTACCGTAAGATAAAGTACCTGTCGTGTAAATTTTTTTTGATTTCAGTGTACCGTAAGATAAAGTACCTGTCGTGTAAATGTTTTGATTTCAGTGTACCGTAAGATAAAGTACCTGTCGTGTAAATGTTTTGATTTCAGTGTACCGTAAGATAAAGTACCTGTCGTGTAAATGTTTTGATTTCAGTGTACCGTAAGATAAAGTACCTGTCGTGTAAATGTTTTGATTTCAGTGTACCGTAAGATAAAGTACCTGTCGTGTAAATGTTTTGATTTCAGTGTACCGTAAGATAAGTACCTGTCGTGTAAATGTTTTGATTTCAGTGTACCGTAAGATAAAGTACCTGTCGTGTAAATGTTTTGATTTCAGTGTACCGTAAGATAAAGTACCTGTCGTGTAAATGTTTTGATTTCAGTGTACCGTAAGATAAAGTACCTGTCGTGTCAATGTTTTGATTTCAGTGTACCGTAAGATAAAGTACCTGTCGTGTAAATGTTTTGATTTCAGTGTACCGTAAGATAAAGTACCTGTCGTGTAAATGTTTTGATTTCAGTGTACCGTAAGATAAAGTACCTGTCGTGTAAATGTTTTGATTTCAGTGTACCGTAAGATAAGTACCTGTCGTGTAAATGTTTTGATTTCAGTGTACCGTAAGATAAAGTACCTGTCGTGTAAATGTTTTGATTTCAGTGTACCGTAAGATAAAGTACCTGTCGTGTAAATGTTTTGATTTCAGTGTACCGTAAGATAAAGTACCTGTCGTGTAAATGTTTTGATTTCAGTGTACCGTAAGATAAGTACTGTCGTGTAATGTTTTGATTTCAGTGTACCGTAAGATAAGTACCTGTCGTGTAAATGTTTTGATTTCAGTGTACCGTAAGATAAAGTACCTGTCGTGTAAATGTTTTGATTTCAGTGTACCGTAAGATAAGTACCTGTCGTGTAAATGTTTTTGATTTCAGTGTACCGTAAGATAAAGTACCTGTCGTGTAAATGTTTTGATTTCAGTGTACCGTAAGATAAAGTACCTGTCGTGTAAATGTTTTGATTTCTGTGTACCGTAAGATAAAGTACCTGTCGTGTCAATGTTTTGATTTCTGTGTACCGTAAGATAAAGTACCTGTCGTGTATAATGTTTTGATTTCAGTGTACCGTAAGATAAAGTACCTGTCGTGTAAATGTTTTGATTTCAGTGTACCGTAAGATAAAGTACCTGTCGTGTAAATGTTTTGATTTCAGTGTACCGTAAGATAAGTACCTGTCGTGTAAATGTTTTGATTTCAGTGTACCGTAAGATAAGTACCTGTCGTGTAAATGTTTTGATTTCAGTGTACCGTAAGATAAAGTACCTGTCGTGTAAATGTTTTGATTTCAGTGTACCGTAAGATAAGTACCTGTCGTGTAAATGTTTTGATTTCAGTGTACCGTAAGATAAAGTACCTGTCGTGTAAATGTTTTGATTTCAGTGTACCGTAAGATAAAGTACCTGTCGTGTAAATGTTTTGATTTCAGTGTACCGTAAGATAAAGTACCTGTCGTGTAAATGTTTTGATTTCAGTGTACCGTAAGATAAAGTACCTGTCGTGTAAATGTTTTGATTTCAGTGTACCGTAAGATAAAGTACCTGTCGTGTAAATGTTTTGATTTCAGTGTACCGTAAGATAAAGTACCTGTCGTGTAAATGTTTTGATTTCAGTGTACCGTAAGATAAAGTACCTGTCGTGTAAATGTTTTGATTTCAGTGTACCGTAAGATAAAGTACCTGTCGTGTAAATGTTTTGATTTCAGTGTACCGTAAGATAAAGTACCTGTCGTGTAAATGTTTTGATTTCAGTGTACCGTAAGATAAAGTACCTGTCGTGTAAATGTTTTGATTTCAGTGTACCGTAAGATAAGTACCTGTCGTGTAAATGTTTTGATTTCAGTGTACCGTAAGATAAAGTACCTGTCGTGTAAATGTTTTGATTTCAGTGTGTACCGTAAGATAAAGTACCTGTCGTGTAAATGTTTTGATTTCAGTGTACCGTAAGATAAAGTACCTGTCGTGTAAATGTTTTGATTTCAGTGTACCGTAAGATAAGTACCTGTCGTGTAAATGTTTTGATTTCAGTGTACCGTAAGATAAAGTACCTGTCGTGTAAATGTTTTGATTTCAGTGTACCGTAAGATAAATAAAAATTTTTGATTTTCAGTGTACCGTAAGATAAAGTACCTGTCGTGTAAATGTTTTGATTTCAGTGTACCGTAAGATAAAGTACCTGTCGTGTAAATGTTTTGATTTCAGTGTACCGTAAGATAAAGTACCTGTCGTGTAAATGTTTTGATTTCAGTGTACCGTAAGATAAAGTACCTGTCGTGTAAATGTTTTGATTTCAGTGTACCGTAAGATAAAGTACCTGTCGTGTAAATGTTTTGATTTCAGTGTACCGTAAGATAAAGTACCTGTCGTGTAAATGTTTTGATTTCAGTGTACCGTAAGATAAGTACCTGTCGTGTAAATGTTTTGATTTCAGTGTACCGTAAGATAAAGTACCTGTCGTGTAAATGTTTTGATTTCAGTGTACCGTAAGATAAAGTACCTGTCGTGTAAATGTTTTGATTTCAGTGTACCGTAAGATAAAGTACCTGTCGTGTAAATGTTTTGATTTCAGTGTACCGTAAGATAAAGTACCTGTCGTGTAAATGTTTTGATTTCAGTGTACCGTAAGATAAAGTACCTGTCGTGTAAATGTTTTGATTTCAGTGTACCGTAAGATAAAGTACCTGTCGTGTAAATGTTTTGATTTCAGTGTACCGTAAGATAAAGTACCTGTCGTGTAAATGTTTTGATTTCAGTGTACCGTAAGATAAAGTACCTGTCGTGTAAATGTTTTTATTTCAGTGTACCGTAAGATAAGTACCTGTCGTGTAAATGTTTTGATTTCAGTGTACCGTAAGATAAAGTACCTGTCGTGTAAATGTTTTGATTTCAGTGTACCGTAAGATAAAGTACCTGTCGTGTAAATGTTTTGATTTCAGTGTACCGTAAGATAAAGTACCTGTCGTGTAAATGTTTTGATTTCAGTGTACCGTAAGATAAAGTACCTGTCGTGTCAATGTTTTGATTTCAGTGTACCGTAAGATAAGTACCTGTCGTGTAAATGTTTTTGATTTCAGTGTACCGTAAGATAAAGTACCTGTCGTGTCAATGTTTTGATTTCAGTGTACCGTAAGATAAAGTACCTGTCGTGTAAATGTTTTGATTTCAGTGTACCGTAAGATAAAGTACCTGTCGTGTAAATGTTTTGATTTCAGTGTACCGTAAGATAAAGTACCTGTCGTGTAAATGTTTTGATTTCAGTGTACCGTAAGATAAAGTACCTGTCGTGTAAATGTTTTGATTTCAGTGTACCGTAAGATAAAGTACCTGTCGTGTAAATGTTTTGATTTCAGTGTACCGTAAGATAAAGTACCTGTCGTGTCAATGTTTTGATTTCAGTGTACCGTAAGATTTGGGAAAACGCAGTAATATTGTGAATTAACGCAATACCTACTCGTTAATGTAAATGTTTTGAATAAATGCAATTCATTGTGAATACGCAACAATATTGTGAATAAACGCAATACTAAGTATAAACGCAATATTGTTTTGAATAAACGCAGTACTATGCTCCACCACTGACAAATGGTATTTTTTCACTATCAAAAACAGAACAGACTATTTAGTATTTTTCTTCAGTTACATAAAGTTACTAACTTTACACCATTACCACCATTGAAAAGTTTGAGCTTCTGAATTTACTTCAAGTTAAAAATATGAAAAATAATTAATTGCATCCCGAAAAAAATCCGTGTCACTATATTCTATATAGAATGAAGTACTGATTGCGCATGCACCAAAGGCGAAAAAAAATCAATTGACTTTTCTTGGTGTTAATTAGACATATATATACACGATTAAACACCAATTGCGGTTCAAATAAGGAGTATCTTTTATGGTCTGTCGGCGGTGGAGCATCTTTAAATTAACGCGATATTATAAAAAAGAAACACGATTCCATTGTGAATAAACGCAATACAATTATAAATAAACACGATACTATTGAAAATAAACGCGATACTATTCATACTATTGTAAATGAACGCGATACTAGTTGTAACATGTAAATAACAATGTTTTTTGTAACCTTTCACAGAAGGACTTCCATACCGATTCCATATATTTTAATTGATTATTTCGAAAGGCACTTCCACCACTTTCACATAAATTACATATACAATTATTGTTTACTGATCCATTAAAAAAAGTTACTTTAAGGAGGGGGGTCTTTTAAAATAAAATAAAATTTTAATATTCGTTTCGCAATACTTAATGTTACTTTTCGTATCTAATTTGGCACCAATGGACTTTCTTAGCAACGTTTCGGGAGATTGGTAAATTTAATAAACCTTTATTTTATTGATGCTGTGAAACAGCAGTCATAGGTACGCTCGGCAAGCCTGCGCACAACAAAACAATAATAACAATCCGCGATGAAAGTTAAATACTGTTTTGTTACTTTCACACCCTAATTGAAGTTAAAAAATAAAACACTCATGCACAATAATTGTCACAACGATAATCAATGTTTACAATTACGCAATTAGTGATGTTTTCCGATGTTTACTTAGAACTATTTTGTTTTCATATTCGTTCGTATCTGTGTTTTCCCAAAAATCACACACAACGCCTTCTTAATTTATTCCTCCGCTGTAGAATTTCTTAGTTTGTGTAAGCTCGAGTTGTCTCCCTTTATACGTCATTGCTATATAATTAGGCCTAACATTCACAGCTAGAGTGCCCAGAAACGATTACGTTACGGCACGTAAAACTCTTCAATTCAATTCAATTCATAGTTAGTTTATATAGTGCACTGCATAGCACTTGCTGTTCTACTTGTTGAAGCTGTGTTGAAACAAACATACACAACATATTTGCAACAATGTTTCTTTACATCAAAGGATTGTTGTAATAGGTAACCAAATTATGACTTTTAATTTGATAAAAGTATCTGACCATGATTTATAAGTCAAAAGTTGGCAAAGCATGTGATACACTTGCAAGCAGCATGTTAGTCTTTCTAGGAAATCAATACATAATCCGAAAAACATAATATTTCTGTAAAATGTTATTAAATGGATATTAATTAACTTATTTTCTTGACTTTTAAAGAGACATTGATGAAATTGACAATTTCAGTAATTAATATGTGTATATAGAATTGATTAATTACTTATAAAACAAAATGGTATTCACATTTACCAGATTTATTGGTTTAATAAATCTACTTATTTCAGAAATAAGAATTCTTAAAGATGCTCCACCGCCGACAGAGCATAAATGATATTCATCAATTGAACAATAATTGGTGTTTAATCGTGTATATTTATGCCTAATTAACACAAAAAAAATAATATAGAATAATTTATTTCGTCTTTGTTGCCTGACCAATCAGTACTTCATTCCATATAGGATATAGTGCCACAGATTTTTTTCGGGATGCAATTAATTATTTTTCATATTTATAACTTGAAGTAAAATAAGAAGCTTAAACTTTTCAATGGTGGTAATGGTGTAAAGTAAGTAACTTTTGTAAGTGAAGAAAAATACTAAATCGTCTGATCCTGTTTTTGATAGTGAAAAAATACCATTTGTCAGCGGTGGAGCATCTTTAATACATTAAATATATTTACACTATATATATACGTAACTTGGTTTATAAACCTATATTTTATTTACACTATATATATACGTAACTTGGTTTATAAACCTATATTTTATTTACACTATATATATACGTAACTTGGTTTATAAACCTATATTTTATTTACACTATATATATACGTAACTTGGTTTATAAACCTATATTTTATTTACACTATATATATACGTAACTTGGTTTATCAACCTATATTTTATTTACACTATATATATACGTAACTTGGTTTATAAACCTATATTTTATTTACACTATATATATACGTAACTTGGTTTATAAACCTATATATTTTTTACACTATATATATATACGTAACTTGGTTTATAAACCTATATTTTATTAACACTATATATATACGTAACTTGGTTTATCAACCTATATTTTATTTACACTATATATACGTAACTTGGTTTATAAACCTATATTTTATTTACATTATATATATACGTAACTTGGTTTATCAACCTATATTTTATTTACACTATACATAACTTGGTTTATAAACCTATATTTTATTTACACTATATATACGTAACTTGGTTTATAAACCTATATATTATTTACACTATATATATACGTAACTTGGTTTATAAACCTATATTTTATTTACACTATATATATACGTAACTTGGTTTATCAACCTATATTTTATTTACACTATATATATACGTAACTTGGTTTAATTCAATTTTAATAATAGTTTTCTAATTTTGCAGCTTTATTCAGTTGCTATGGTAACCGCTCGAAGAATGCATAAATCATAAAAATGTGGAAATTTTGACTATTTTTGGCTATATTTTGCTCATTTTCCGTCCATGAAACCATAGAGGCCATCCTTGAAAAACTGTATATTTCTCATAAAGATGTATCGGCGATGCATGCATATTCTCAGTAAATATCAAGTTTGTTGAAGCATGCGCTCTATAGCTTCATAGACAAAAAATTGTCAAAATGTCCACATTATTTTGAATTCTTATTATGACAACTAGAGCTTCAAAATTAGACATTCAATTTAGTTGAATCAGGGATGTACTAGATACTTAAAATTCAACAAATCAGTAACTAAATAACAATTTTGAATATTTGATGAATTTGGGGGCCAAAAAGTGCCCAAACCATACATACACGTAGTCCTTAACTAACTCTCTAACACCCCCTTCAACTGCGATGGGTTTTTTTTTTGTATGTTTTTTTTTTTTTTTACACTTTTTACTGAATTAAGAAGGTGTGGATATCAATTTGCTACCATCACTACACTAAGGGAGAACGTGTATTCCTCTGTTTTAATTAGAGTATAATCCATCTCGAGACTCCCAGGGTCAAACTAATTATATGTGTGGTATAATGTAATGACGGGTAACGTTAATCCGGAATTACACGTGCTATGTACAGATCTTATCCTATATAACATAACCGCTTATCCGCTCTATCCGGATTTAAATGTTGGCCACAGCCCCGGTGTGAGCGTTCCCTCGGCCTGTCCTCACAATATCCTGGGAGTGTTGTGTACTATTCACAATCTAATCACCCATACATAGCTATTCTAACCTCAGAATTTTTTTTATTCAAATCCGATTAAAATTAAATTTTTCAGTTCGGTAAGTCTAGTGAAGGCGGAGAGAGGAATAATACTCAGCCATTTTTTCTGTACTGGACCTCGACGGGTACAACACGTAAACAAACAATACAAAAGGAAGCAGGCGGACACACAGACAACAGCATTGTCATAGCCAAACACGAGATTTACCGGAAATTAACGGAATATACCGGAAATTATTGAAATTTGTATAATGTCTCTCGTGTCTTACCAAAATTGAATATTAGATGAGATGGAACGAGACGATTTCGTCAAGGTGTTAGCAGGAAAATATTCGTATTCTATATTAATGTGCGAGTTGGAGTGTTAACAGGAATATTTCTCTTAACTATGGGCGTAGCAGTTGCTGTCAAAAAAGTATAGGATTGCTCACTTATTCAAGAAAAACAAAACTCTTCAGGAATTTAACTAACTTTGAATTCATCAGAATGTTTTTGTGATGTGGACACCTGCGGTAGACAGTCTTTGTATCCGTTAACGTGTGTGAAAATTCCACCATATTAAATGCTATTAACAATTACAAGGACACATGTAATCAATGATTACAAAGACATCTCTAATTAACAATTACAAAGACATCTCTAATCACCAATTACAAAGACATCTCTAATTAACAATTACAAAGACATCTCTAATTAACAATTACAAAGACATCTGAAATCACCAATTACAAAACCACATGTAATCAATAATTACAAAGACACCTTTAATTCCGTGATTTTATCACGTGACCGCAATGCCTTTCGTTTGGAATGCTGCTCTTACAAAATCAAAGGGATTATCGATGGGCCGGACTGGTGTTAAAATTGGAAATATTACTTAGCGATTTAATTCTGCGCTAGGGTTTACATTTCTGGCGATATTTTGTATTTATCGTTGAAGTTGGCTGTCCAGAACTATATTTACATGTCTGGAGAAAGAATTCTGATCATTATAAAGATTTAAGAATGATATATTTCGGCAAATCCAAGACGGCTGCCTCATAAGTTACAAGACAACCGACTAAAAATCAAATATGTCTACCATGTCTAGTTTTGAGACGGTCCTTGCACAACTGGATGAGGAGGCCAAACGAGAGAGGGCGCTGCAGCTGCAGGCAAAACAAAAACTCCAAAAGTCAGCGACAGTTGCGTATGTTCTGGCTTTCTCCCTGGGGATGTTTGGAGCCCATCATTTTTATCTGGGGAGGCCATTGTTCGGGGTTGCCTACCTTCTGACTCTCGGTCTGTGTGGTGTGGGCTATATCGTCGATCTCTTCCGAATTGGCTCGCTGGTCGAGGAGGCCAACGATTTTACAGAGGACTTGGACGATGAGGTAGACACCAAGACCAACGTGGACGCTTATATATTGTGGTTCCCGTGTGGAATTCTGGGTAAGTTTATATATTGTGGTTCCCGTGTGGAATTCTGGGTAATTATATAAATTTATGTATTGGGTTCCCGTGTGGAATTCTGGGTAAGTTGATATATCATGGTTCCCGTGTGGAATTCTGGGTAATTATATAAATTTATATATTGTGGTTCCTGTGTGGAATTCTGGGTAAGTTTATATATCATGGTTCCCGTGTGGAATTCTGGGTAATTATATAAATTTATGTATTGGGTTCCCGTGTGGAATTCTGGGTAAGTTGATATATAATGGTTCCCGTATGGAATTCTGGATAAGTTTATATATTGTGGTTCCCGTGTGGAATTCTGGGTAAGTTTATATATCATGGTTCCCGTATTGAATTCTGGGTAATTATATAAATTTATGTATTGTGGTTCTCGTGTGGATTTCTGGGTAAATTTATATATTGTGGTTCCGGTGTGGAATTCTGGTAAATTTACATATTGTTGTTCTTGTGTGGAATTCTGGGTAAATTTATATATTGTGTCTGGGTAAATTTATACATTGGGGTTCCCGTGTGAAAATATGGGTAAATTTATATATTGTGGTTCCTGTGTGGAATTATGGGTAACTTTAGATATTGTGGTTCCGGTGTGGATTTCTTGTTTTATATTTGGTTCTAAGTTTATATATTATTATAGACTGGGTCCCGCCTCAGTTACCTCCTTTGCGCACGCTTCCCTAATATAAGCGGAGCGCAGCCTGAATGAGAGTAGAGAACTACTGTTAGAGAAGGGAACCCGTCCATATAATATAGTTCCCAAGAGGAATTCTGGGTAAGTTTATATATTGTGGTTTCTGTGTGGAATTCTGGGTAAGCTTATATATTGTGGTTTCCGTGTGGAATTCTGGGTAAGTTTATATATTGTGGTTTCTGTGTGGAATTCTGGGTAAGTTTATATATTGTGGTTTCTGTGTGGAATTCTGGGTAAGTTTATATATTGTGGTTTCTGTGTGGAATTCTGGGTAAGTTTATATATTGTGGTTTCTGTGTGGAATTCTGGGTAAGTTTACTTAATCTTATAAGAATGGTTTAGGCATTGTCTGCAGTTTTTAATTTTGTTTGGCAGTTTTTTTTCCTTAAAGGGACAATTCAGTCTTAGTGTACATTAAAAATTGCACATATTTCGGAAACAAGCCAGTAATAATAGAAACCAGAGTAGTTGGTTTTACTGTGATATGCCAGAAAAGCCCTCTGTAGTGAAATGTATGTTAAATGTTCGAACTCGCTTACTGTCTGCCATTACACATATTGTTCAGATGTATTGTATGCCGAACCATGGCCTTTGCCTGTGTAGTAAAGAATTTTTTGTCTAGAACTACTCATATCGCTCTTACAGTAGTGTGTTTACCTTATTAGATGCATGTTCTTGTCTAAAATATCTCCATCAACTCCACAGTGGTTATGTTTGCATTTGTTTAACGTGCATGAATTTGGCTCGCGTATGGGTGCAGCGTACATGTTGTACCTGCCTAATCGGAATTTGGAATTTCAACGGTATCAATCAAAATACTAAACAACGTCGTGGAATTTGTTAATTTTTCTTGTTATATGTTTCATAAGGAATGTAGAACAATACATTTATGCCATATTTTGCTTCGTGGTTATGTAACAGAATTAACTTCACTGAATTGTCCCTTTAATCTGTTGCAAAATAGAAGTTTCTTAAACCATAATATTTCCATTTGCTCAGGTCTTACATTATAACGCTAACGCGCGTTATTCAATTTGTCTGCAATCCTGGGAGAATTATAGGTCCTGGGCCATAAATCAATAAGATAAGAAAATGTATATCGATGGGTTAAGATGAGGTTACAACAGCGTAATCTGTGTAAACAATGAAGATTCATTTCGCTGTTTTACCATACGGCATAAAAGGGCGACGGCGGGAAACATAAAAGGAAGGAAAATAAGATTTAATTCTTTTGAATTAATTGTTCAGAAGGTGCTGATACGTGTAGTATCAAAGGTAAGCTAATAAATTTGCGATTCTACAAAATTATCATTTAATCTCGTTTTACATTCCTGTTTCAAAAATTAAAAGCCGTTTCCGAAAGGTATAGGGCCTTTATCACATATCAGCCTTAGGGTGTATTTATATTTGTTAGGTGAATATTAGGTTGATATGTTGTAATTAAGAATGACGCCGATCTGTCACTTTATGTATAACATGATTCAGTACATCCTCGATACTCCAAGGGTTCCGATCACTTACGATATCTACACCCCTGGACTATCTCATAGTGAAATTGAAGGCAGCTCAGCGGAAAACATTTGACCAATCACAGGGCAGCAAAGATTCCCTTTGAAGACTACAGAACATCAAAGCAACACAGTCAACCACAATGTACCGTTATACGGCTCATTTGATGTACATCAAATGACTAAATTACATGTTCTGTTGCCTCCAGTTTTACTATGATATAGTCCAGAGGTGTAGAGATCTTAAGTGATCGGAACCCCTGGAATATCGAGGATGGATTCAGTAGTATTTGTCGACCGGGTCATGATGGTAAATTAGTAGATGGCTTGATTATAATGCGCCGTATTAACAGGGATAGCACTTCAATGTCGCACGGTATGGTATGTTAGATAGGTCAGATCAGAATACTAATGGAATTACAGCTTAAAGGAAGTACGTAAGATAAAAACACAAAACCTAGTCTTATTCTCAACTGTCTATCGAAGTTATAGTAGTAAACAGGACAACAGTTTTATAGTAAATATCCCTAGTTTTTAATCATTTTTCAAATCTCGTATTTTCTGAAAAAATAAATCACATGACTGTTATGTATATTCATCAGTCCATCCACCAAATACAAATAATGTATGACAACATCCATCTTCATTGAACTGGCCCTAGTGAAAATATCTGCATGAAGACGTTTATTTTTAAACCACTGATTTAAAACAAAAACACCTAACTAACAGTCAATCACTGGTGAGATTTAACATTGTAACAGTGTAATACATGTAAGTCCTTTACCACCGGGTGTAGGTGGTACAGTCAATCACTGGTGAGATTTAACATTGTAACAGTGTAATACATGTAAGTCCTTTACCACCGGGTGTAGGTGGTACAGTCAATCACTGGTGAGATTTAACATTGTAACAGTGTAATACATGTAAGTCCTTTACCACCGGGTGTAGGTGGTACAGTCAATCACTGGTGAGATTTAACATTGTAACAGTGTAATACATGTAAGTCCTTTACCACCGGGTGTAGGTGGTACAGTCAATCACTGGTGAGATTTAACATTGTAACAGTGTAATACATGTAAGTCCTTTACCACCGGGTGTAGGTGGTACAGTCAATCACTGGTGAGATTTAACATTGTAACAGTGTAATACATGTAAGTCCTTTACTACCGGGTGTAGGTGGTACAGTCAATCACTGGTGAGTTTTAACATTGTAACAGTGTAATACATGTAAGTCCTTTACTACCGGGTGTAGGTGGTACAGTCAATCACTGGTGAGATTTAACATTGTAACAGTGTAATACATGTAAGTCCTTTACCACCGGGTGTAGGTGGTACAGTCAATCACTGGTGAGTTTTAACATTGTAACAGTGTAATACATGTAAGTCCTTTACTACCGGGTGTAGGTGGTACAGTCAATCACTGGTGAGATTTAACATTGTAACAGTGTAATACATGTAAGTCCTTTACCACCGGGTGTAGGTGGTACAGTCAATCACTGGTGAGATTTAACATTGTAACAGTGTAATACATGTAAGTCCTATACCACCGGGTGTAGGTGGTACAGTCAATCACTGGTGAGTTTTAACATTGTAACAGTGTAATACATGTAAGTCCTTTACCACCGGGTGTAGGTGGTACAGTCAATCACTGGTGAGATTTAACATTGTAACAGTGTAATACATGTAAGTCCTTTACCACCGGGTGTAGGTGGTACAGTCAATCACTGGTGAGTTTTAACATTGTAACAGTGTAATACATGTAAGTCCTTTACCACCGGGTGTAGGTGGTACAGTCAATCACTGGTGAGATTTAACATTGTAACAGTGTAATACATGTAAGTCCTTTACTACCGGGTGTAGGTGGTACAGTCAATCACTGGTGAGATTTAACATTGTAACAGTGTAATACATGTAAGTCCTTTACCACCGGGTGTAGGTGGTACAGTCAATCACTGGTGAGATTTAACATTGTAACAGTGTAATACATGTAAGTCCTTTACCACCGGGTGTAGGTGGTACAGTCAATCACTGGTGAGTTTTAACATTGTAACAGTGTAATACATGTAAGTCCTTTACTACCGGGTGTAGGTGGTACAGTCAATCACTGGTGAGATTTAACATTGTAACAGTGTAATACATGTAAGTCCTTTACCACCGGGTGTAGGTGGTACAGTCAATCACTGGTGAGATTTAACATTGTAACAGTGTAATACATGTAAGTCCTTTACCACCGGGTGAAGGTGGTACAGTCAATCACTGGTGAGTTTTAACATCGTAACAGTGTAATACATGTAAGTCCTTTACCACCGGGTGTAGGTGGTACAGTCAATCACTGGTGAGATTTAACATTGTAACAGTGTAATACATGTAAGTCCTTTACTACCGGGTGTAGGTGGTACAGTCAATCACTGGTGAGATTTAACATTGTAACAGTGTAATACATGTAAGTCCTTTACCACCGGGTGTAGGTGGTACAGTCAATCACTGGTGAGATTTAACATTGTAACAGTGTAATACATGTAAGTCCTATACCACCGGGTGTAGGTGGTACAGTCAATCACTGGTGAGTTTTAACATTGTAACAGTGTAATACATGTAAGTCCTTTACCACCGGGTGTAGGTGGTACAGTCAATCACTGGTGAGATTTAACATTGTAACAGTGTAATACATGTAAGTCCTTTACCACCGGGTGTAGGTGGTACAGTCAATCACTGGTGAGTATTAACATTGTAACAGTGTAATACATGTAAGTCCTTTACCACCGGGTGTAGGTGGTACAGTCAATCACTGGTGAGATTTAACATTGTAACAGTGTAATACATGTAAGTCCTTTACTACCGGGTGTAGGTGGTACAGTCAATCACTGGTGAGATTTAACATTGTAACAGTGTAATACATGTAAGTCCTTTACCACCGGGTGTAGGTGGTACAGTCAATCACTGGTGAGATTTAACATTGTAACAGTGTAATACATGTAAGTCCTTTACCACCGGGTGTAGGTGGTACAGTCAATCACTGGTGAGTTTTAACATTGTAACAGTGTAATACATGTAAGTCCTTTACTACCGGGTGTAGGTGGTACAGTCAATCACTGGTGAGATTTAACATTGTAACAGTGTAATACATGTAAGTCCTTTACCACCGGGTGTAGGTGGTACAGTCAATCACTGGTGAGATTTAACATTGTAACAGTGTAATACATGTAAGTCCTTTACCACCGGGTGTAGGTGGTACAGTCAATCACTGGTGAGTTTTAACATTGTAACAGTGTAATACATGTAAGTCCTTTACCACCGGGTGTAGGTGGTACAGTCAATCACTGGTGAGATTTAACATTGTAACAGTGTAATACATGTAAGTCCTTTACTACCAGGTGTAGGTGGTACAGTCAATCACTGGTGAGATTTAACATTGTAACAGTGTAATACATGTAAGTCCTTTACTACCAGGTGTAGGTGGTACAGTCAATCACTGGTGAGTTTTAACATTGTAACAGTGTAATACATGTAAGTCCTTTACTACCGGGTGTAGGTGGTACAGTCAATCACTGGTGAGATTTAACATTGTAACAGTGTAATACATGTAAGTCCTTTACCTCCGGGTGTAGGTGGTACAGTCAATCACTGGTGAGATTTAACATTGTAACAGTGTAATACATGTAAGTCCTTTACTACGGGTGTAGGTGGTACAGTCAATCACTGGTGAGATTTAACATTGTAACAGTGTAATACATGTAAATCCTTTACTACGGGTGTAGGTGGTACAGTCAATCACTGGTGAGATTTAACATTGTAACAGTGTAATACATGTAAGTCCTTTACCACCGGGTGTAGGTGGTACAGTCAATCACTGGTGAGTTTTAACATTGTAACAGTGTAATACATGTAAAGTCCTTTACTACGGGTGTAGGTGGTACAGTCAATCACTGGTGAGATTTAACATTGTAACAGTGTAATACATGTAAGTCCTTTACTACCGGGTGTAGGTGGTACAGTCAATCACTGGTGAGTTTTAACATTGTAACAGTGTAATACATGTAAGTCCTTTACTACGGGTGTAGGTGGTACAGTCAATCACTGGTGAGATTTAACATTGTAACAGTGTAATACATGTAAGTCCTTTACCACCGGGTGTAGGTGGTACAGTCAATCACTGGTGAGTTTTAACATTGTAACAGTGTAATACATGTAAGTCCTTTACTACGGGTGTAGGTGGTAGTCAATCACTGGTGAGATTTAACATTGTAACAGTGTTATACATGTAAGTCCTTTACTACGGGTGTAGGTGGTACAGTCAATCACTGGTGAGATTTAACATTGTTACAGTGTAATACATGTAAGTCCTTTACCACCGGGTGTAGGTGGTACAGTCAATCACTGGTGAGTTTAAAATTGTAACAGTGTAATACATGTAAGTCCTTTACTACCGGGTGTAGGTGGTACAGTCAATCACTGGTGAGATTTAACATTGTAACAGTGTAATACATGTAAGTCCTTTACCACCGGGTGTAGGTGGTACAGTCAATCACTGGTGAGATTTAACATTGTAACAGTGTAATACATGTAAGTCCTTTACTACGGGTGTAGGTGGTACAGTCAATCACTGGTGAGATTTAACATTGTAACAGTGTAATACATGTAAGTCCTTTACCACCGGGTGTAGGTGGTACAGTCAATCACTGGTGAGTTTTAACATTGTAACAGTGTAATACATGTAAGTCCTTTACCACCGGGTGTAGGTGGTACAGTCAATCACTGGTGAGATTTAACATTGTAACAGTGTAATACATGTAAGTCCTTTACTACGGGTGTAGGTGGTACAGTCAATCACTGGTGAGATTTAACATTGTAACAGTGTAATACATGTAAGTCCTTTACCACCGGGTGTAGGTGGTACAGTCAATCACTGGTGAGATTTAACATTGTAACAGTGTAATACATGTAAGTCCTTTACTACGGGTGTAGGTGGTACAGTCAATCACTGGTGAGATTTAACATTGTAACAGTGTAATACATGTAAGTCCTTTACTACGGGTGTAGGTGGTACAGTCAATCACTGGTGAGTTTTAACATTGTAACAGTGTAATACATGTAAGTCCTTTACTACGGGTGTAGGTGGTACAGTCAATCACTGGTGAGATTTAACATTGTAACAGTGTAATACATGTAAGTCCTTTACTACGGGTGTAGGTGGTACAGTCAATCACTGGTGAGATTTAACATTGTAACAGTGTAATACATGTAAGTCCTTTACCACCGGGTGTAGGTGGTACAGTCAATCACTGGTGAGTTTTAACATTGTAACAGTGTAATACATGTAAGTCCTTTACTACCGGGTGTAGGTGGTACAGTCAATCACTGGTGAGTTTTAACATTGTAACAGTGTAATACATGTAAGTCCTTTACTACCGGGTGTAGGTGGTACAGTCAATCACTGGTGAGATTTAACATTGTAACAGTGTAATACATGTAAGTCCTTTACTACCGGGTGTAGGTGGTACAGTCAATCACTGGTGAGATTTAACATTGTAACAGTGTAATACATGTAAGTCCTTTACTACCGGGTGTAGGTGGTACAGTCAATCACTGGTGAGATTTAACATTGTAACAGTGTAATACATGTAAGTCCTTTACTACCGGGTGTAGGTGGTACAGTCAATCACTGGTGAGATTTAACATTGTAACAGTGTAATACATGTAAGTCCTTTACCACCGGGTGTAGGTGGTACAGTCAATCACTGGTGAGTTTTAACATTGTAACAGTGTAATACATGTAAGTCCTTTACTACCGGGTGTAGGTGGTACAGTCAATCACTGGTGAGATTTAACATTGTAACAGTGTAATACATGTAAGTCCTTTACTACCGGGTGTAGGTGGTACAGTCAATCACTGGTGAGATTTAACATTGTAACAGTGCAATTCATGTAAGTCCTATACCACCGGGTGTAGGTGGTACAGTCAATCACTGGTGAGATTTAACATTGTAACAGTGTAATACATGTAAGTCCTTTACCACCAGGTGTAGGTGGTACAGTCAATCACTGGTGAGATTTAACATTGTAACAGAGTAATACATGTAAGTCCTTTACTATCGGGTGTAGGTGGTATAGTCAATCACTGGTGAGATTTAACATTGTAACAGAGTAATACATGTAAGTCCTTTACTACCGGGTGTAGGTGGTACAGTCAATCACTGGTGAGTTTTAACATTGTAACAGTGTAATACATGTAAGTCCTTTACTACCGGGTGTAGGTGGTACAGTCAATCACTGGTGAGATTTAACATTGTAACAGTGTAATACATGTAAGTCCTATACCACCGGGTGTAGGTGGTACAGTCAATCACTGGTGAGATTTAACATTGTAACAGTGTAATACATGTAAGTCCTATACCACCGGGTGTAGGTGGTACAGTCAATCACTGGTGAGATTTAACATTGTAACAGTGTTATATATGTAAGTCCTTTACCACCGGGTGTAGGTGGTACAGTCAATCAGTGGTGAGTTTTAACATTGTAACAGTGTAATACATGTAAGTCCTTTACTACCGGGTGTAGGTGGTACAGTCAATCACTGGTGAGATTTAACATTGTAACAGTGTAATACATGTAAGTCCTTTACTACCGGGTGTAGGTGGTACAGTCAATTACTGGTGAGATTTAACATTGTAACAGTGTAATACATGTAAGTCCTTTACCACCGGGTGTAGGTGGTACAGTCAATCACTGGTGAGATTTAACATTGTAACAGTGTAATACATGTACGTCCTTTACTACGGGTGTAGGTGGTACAGTCAATCACTGGTGAGATTTAACATTGTAACAGTGTAATACATGTAAGTCCTTTACCACCGGGTGTAGGTGGTACAGTCAATCACTGGTGAGTTTTAACATTGTAACAGTGTAATACATGTAAGTCCTTTACTACCGGGTGTAGGTGGTACAGTCAATCACTGGTGAGATTTAACATTGTAACAGTGTAATACATGTAAGTCCTTTACCACCGGGTGTAGGTGGTACAGTCAATCACTGGTGAGATTTAACATTGTAACAGTGTAATACATGTAAGTCCTATACCACCGGGTGTAGGTGGTACAGTCAATCACTGGTGAGTTTTAACATTGTAACAGTGTAATACATGTAAGTCCTTTACCACCGGGTGTAGGTGGTACAGTCAATCACTGGTGAGATTTAACATTGTAACAGTGTAATACATGTAAGTCCTTTACCACCGGGTGTAGGTGGTACAGTCAATCACTGGTGAGTTTTAACATTGTAACAGTGTAATACATGTAAGTCCTTTACCACCGGGTGTAGGTGGTACAGTCAATCACTGGTGAGATTTAACATTGTAACAGTGTAATACATGTAAGTCCTTTACTACCGGGTGTAGGTGGTACAGTCAATCACTGGTGAGATTTAACATTGTAACAGTGTAATACATGTAAGTCCTTTACCACCGGGTGTAGGTGGTACAGTCAATCACTGGTGAGATTTAACATTGTAACAGTGTAATACATGTAAGTCCTTTACCACCGGGTGTAGGTGGTACAGTCAATCACTGGTGAGTTTTAACATTGTAACAGTGTAATACATGTAAGTCCTTTACTACCGGGTGTAGGTGGTACAGTCAATCACTGGTGAGATTTAACATTGTAACAGTGTAATACATGTAAGTCCTTTACCACCGGGTGTAGGTGGTACAGTCAATCACTGGTGAGATTTAACATTGTAACAGTGTAATACATGTAAGTCCTTTACCACCGGGTGAAGGTGGTACAGTCAATCACTGGTGAGTTTTAACATCGTAACAGTGTAATACATGTAAGTCCTTTACCACCGGGTGTAGGTGGTACAGTCAATCACTGGTGAGATTTAACATTGTAACAGTGTAATACATGTAAGTCCTTTACTACCGGGTGTAGGTGGTACAGTCAATCACTGGTGAGATTTAACATTGTAACAGTGTAATACATGTAAGTCCTTTACCACCGGGTGTAGGTGGTACAGTCAATCACTGGTGAGATTTAACATTGTAACAGTGTAATACATGTAAGTCCTATACCACCGGGTGTAGGTGGTACAGTCAATCACTGGTGAGTTTTAACATTGTAACAGTGTAATACATGTAAGTCCTTTACCACCGGGTGTAGGTGGTACAGTCAATCACTGGTGAGATTTAACATTGTAACAGTGTAATACATGTAAGTCCTTTACCACCGGGTGTAGGTGGTACAGTCAATCACTGGTGAGTATTAACATTGTAACAGTGTAATACATGTAAGTCCTTTACTACCGGGTGTAGGTGGTACAGTCAATCACTGGTGAGATTTAACATTGTAACAGTGTAATACATGTAAGTCCTTTACCACCGGGTGTAGGTGGTACAGTCAATCACTGGTGAGATTTAACATTGTAACAGTGTAATACATGTAAGTCCTTTACCACCGGGTGTAGGTGGTACAGTCAATCACTGGTGAGTTTTAACATTGTAACAGTGTAATACATGTAAGTCCTTTACTACCGGGTGTAGGTGGTACAGTCAATCACTGGTGAGATTTAACATTGTAACAGTGTAATACATGTAAGTCCTTTACCACCGGGTGTAGGTGGTACAGTCAATCACTGGTGAGATTTAACATTGTAACAGTGTAATACATGTAAGTCCTTTACCACCGGGTGTAGGTGGTACAGTCAATCACTGGTGAGTTTTAACATTGTAACAGTGTAATACATGTAAGTCCTTTACCACCGGGTGTAGGTGGTACAGTCAATCACTGGTGAGATTTAACATTGTAACAGTGTAATACATGTAAGTCCTTTACTACCAGGTGTAGGTGGTACAGTCAATCACTGGTGAGATTTAACATTGTAACAGTGTAATACATGTAAGTCCTTTACTACCAGGTGTAGGTGGTACAGTCAATCACTGGTGAGTTTTAACATTGTAACAGTGTAATACATGTAAGTCCTTTACTACCGGGTGTAGGTGGTACAGTCAATCACTGGTGAGATTTAACATTGTAACAGTGTAATACATGTAAGTCCTTTACCTCCGGGTGTAGGTGGTACAGTCAATCACTGGTGAGATTTAACATTGTAACAGTGTAATACATGTAAGTCCTTTACTACGGGTGTAGGTGGTACAGTCAATCACTGGTGAGATTTAACATTGTAACAGTGTAATACATGTAAATCCTTTACTACGGGTGTAGGTGGTACAGTCAATCACTGGTGAGATTTAACATTGTAACAGTGTAATACATGTAAGTCCTTTACCACCGGGTGTAGGTGGTACAGTCAATCACTGGTGAGATTTAACATTGTAACAGTGTAATACATGTAAGTCCTTTACTACGGGTGTAGGTGGTACAGTCAATCACTGGTGAGATTTAACATTGTAACAGTGTAATACATGTAAGTCCTTTACTACCGGGTGTAGGTGGTACAGTCAATCACTGGTGAGTTTTAAACATTGTAACAGTGTAATACATGTAAGTCCTTTACTACGGGTGTAGGTGGTACAGTCAATCACTGGTGAGATTTAACATTGTTACAGTGTAATACATGTAAGTCCTTTACCACCGGGTGTAGGTGGTACAGTCAATCACTGGTGAGTTTTAACATTGTAACAGTGTAATACATGTAAGTCCTTTACTACGGGTGTAGGTGGTAGTCAATCACTGGTGAGATTTAACATTGTAACAGTGTTATACATGTAAGTCCTTTACTACGGGTGTAGGTGGTACAGTCAATCACTGGTGAGATTTAACATTGTTACAGTGTAATACATGTAAGTCCTTTACCACCGGGTGTAGGTGGTACAGTCAATCACTGGTGAGTTTAAAATTGTAACAGTGTAATACATGTAAGTCCTTTACTACCGGGTGTAGGTGGTACCGTCAATCACTGGTGAGATTTAACATTGTAACAGTGTAATACATGTAAGTCCTTTACCACCGGGTGTAGGTGGTACAGTCAATCACTGGTGAGATTTAACATTGTAACAGTGTAATACATGTAAGTCCTTTACTACCGGGTGTAGGTGGTACAGTCAATCACTGGTGAGATTTAACATTGTAACAGTGTAATACATGTAAGTCCTTTACCACCGGGTGTAGGTGGTACAGTCAATCACTGGTGAGATTTAACATTGTAACAGTGTAATACATGTAAGTCCTTTACTACGGGTGTAGGTGGTACAGTCAATCACTGGTGAGATTTAACATTGTAACAGTGTAATACATGTAAGTCCTTTACCACCGGGTGTAGGTGGTACAGTCAATCACTGGTGAGATTTAACATTGTAACAGTGTAATACATGTAAGTCCTTTACTACGGGTGTAGGTGGTACAGTCAATCACTGGTGAGATTTAACATTGTAACAGTGTAATACATGTAAGTCCTTTACTACGGGTGTAGGTGGTACAGTCAATCACTGGTGAGTTTTAACATTGTAACAGTGTAATACATGTAAGTCCTTTACTACCGGGTGTAGGTGGTACAGTCAATCACTGGTGAGTTTTAACATTGTAACAGTGTAATACATGTAAGTCCTTTACTACGGGTGTAGGTGGTACAGTCAATCACTGGTGAGATTTAACATTGTTACAGTGTAATACATGTAAGTCCTTTACCACCGGGTGTAGGTGGTACAGTCAATCACTGGTGAGTTTTAACATTGTAACAGTGTAATACATGTAAGTCCTTTACTACCGGGTGTAGGTGGTACAGTCAATCACTGGTGAGATTTAACATTGTAACAGTGTAATACATGTAAGTCCTTTACTACCGGGTTTAGGTGGTACAGTCAATCACTGGTGAGATTTAACATTGTAACAGTGTAATACATGTAAGTCCTTTACTACCGGGTGTAGGTGGTACAGTCAATCACTGGTGAGATTTAACATTGTAACAGTGTAATACATGTAAGTCCTTTACTACCGGGTGTAGGTGGTACAGTCAATCACTGGTGAGATTTAACATTGTAACAGTGTAATACATGTAAGTCCTTTACTACCGGGTGTAGGTGGTACAGTCAATCACTGGTGAGATTTAACATTGTAACAGTGTAATACATGTAAGTCCTTTACCACCAGGTGTAGGTGGTACAGTCAATCACTGGTGAGTTTTAACATTGTAACAGTGTAATACATGTAAGTCCTTAACCACCAGGTGTAGGTGGTACAGTCAATCACTGGTGAGATTTAACATTGTAACAGTGTAATACATGTAAGTCCTTTACTACCGGGTGTAGGTGGTACAGTCAATCACTGGTGAGATTTAACATTGTAACAGTGCAATTCATGTAAGTCCTATACCACCGGGTGTAGGTGGTACAGTCAATCACTGGTGAGATTTAACATTGTAACAGTGTAATACATGTAAGTCCTTTACCACCAGGTGTAGGTGGTACAGTCAATCACTGGTGAGATTTAACATTGTAACAGAGTAATACATGTAAGTCCTTTACTACCGGGTGTAGGTGGTATAGTCAATCACTGGTGAGATTTAACATTGTAACAGAGTAATACATGTAAGTCCTTTACTACCGGGTGTAGGTGGTACAGTCAATCACTGGTGAGTTTTAACATTGTAACAGTGTAATACATGTAAGTCCTTTACTACCGGGTGTAGGTGGTACAGTCAATCACTGGTGAGATTTAACATTGTAACAGTGTAATACATGTAAGTCCTATACCACCGGGTGTAGGTGGTACAGTCAATCACTGGTGAGATTTAACATTGTAACAGTGTAATACATGTAAGTCCTATACCACCGGGTGTAGGTGGTACAGTCAATCACTGGTGAGATTTAACATTGTAACAGTGTTATATATGTAAGTCCTTTACCACCGGGTGTAGGTGGTACAGTCAATCAGTGGTGAGTTTTAACATTGTAACAGTGTAATACATGTAAGTCCTTTACTACCGGGTGTAGGTGGTACAGTCAATCACTGGTGAGATTTAACATTGTAACAGTGTAATACATGTAAGTCCTTTACTACCGGGTGTAGGTGGTACAGTCAATTACTGGTGAGATTTAACATTGTAACAGTGTAATACATGTAAGTCCTTTACCACCGGGTGTAGGTGGTACAGTCAATCACTGGTGAGATTTAACATTGTAACAGTGTAATACATGTACGTCCTTTACTACGGGTGTAGGTGGTACAGTCAATCACTGGTGAGATTTAACATTGTAACAGTGTAATACATGTAAGTCCTTTACCACCGGGTGTAGGTGGTACAGTCAATCACTGGTGAGTTTTAACATTGTAACAGTGTAATACATGTAAGTCCTTTACTACCGGGTGTAGGTGGTACAGTCAATCACTGGTGAGATTTAACATTGTAACAGTGTAATACATGTAAGTCCTTTACCACCGGGTGTAGGTGGTAGTCAATCACTGGTGAGATTTAACATTGTAACAGTGTAATACATGTAAGTCCTTTACCACCGGGTGTAGGTGGTACAGTCAATCACTGGTGAGATTTAACATTGTAACAGTGTACAGTCGAGACTGTCTGAGCGACCCCCTGTATGTAGCGACTCCCTGTCTTATGTGACCTTACTTGAGACCCCCCAACGTATTTTGCTATATAATGGGTCTGTTTTCAGCGACTCCCTGTCTTACGTGACAAGCGACCATGTTTTTACAACCCAAACATCATAAAAAGTCTGTCTTGAGCGACTTTCCATTCGCCTGAGGCCATAATTATGATAGATAAAGAGGTGTGAACATCAAACTAAACATCGACTGTTGACTACGATAAGAGTACATTACTGTGTAACCAGTTTTGACGGATCATGAAAGATCGTTTTTTTCCCACAAAAATTTGCCTTAAACTATTAAAAAGGCTAGATATCATTCAGATATCTCTCCTACTAAACAATGGTAAACATTGACAATTAATAACGGAACACATTAAATAAATCGGCATGTTTTATTTCGCCTACCGTATCATCCTATGGCTTGGCGTGGGTGACTCTCTTCTTGTTTTGTACATGGCATTTACGACCAAACATAATTTCGTTCTTTGATATGATTAAACAGTCATTATAACTGTCATCCCATAGTCAGAAACTCTATATTTTCTTCAAAAGTTTCTCATAACACCAAAAAGTCTTGTAAAAGCAAATGCACACGACTTGGGCTTCTGTAATGGCCGCCATTTGGTAGCAGTGTACAGTAGATTTGTAAAATTCAGCAAAATAAAGCCCAGGTTTTTAAAATGGTACCTCTACTGTACAGTAGTAATGTTTTTTAATTTACACAACATCTGCAATTGTTTTGCATTGGTTGTTTTCTGACAAGTGTGATTTTTGTATTTTTTTTTCAAGCCTGAAAAACCATGACACACAAATAATTTTTAATTGCAAAAAAATGAGATTTTTAACCCAAAATTGCACCCCCTCCAGATAGAATTTTTTCTTGAACAAAGTTTAAAACCAAGCATCAATGTATGTCTGCTTGTAATTTATAACTAGATCTAAATGATTTTTAATTAAAAAAAAAATTAAATAATTTTTCATTTTTTTTTTAAATTATTATTTTTGATTTATTTTTTTAAAAAATCAGGTAATTGATATATTTATAATGAAGAATTTTACAGACAATTAAAGACAGATTTTTGTACAGTGATGTTGCGGATGAATTTGGACTGCCTTAAGTGACTCCTTGTCTTATGTGACTTTTTTTTGATGGTCCCTTGGAAAGTCACATAAGACAGTCTCGACTGTAATACATGTAAGTCCTTTACTACCGGGTGTAGGTGGTACAGTCAATCACTGGTGAGATTTAACATTGTAACAGTGTAATACATGTAAGTCCTTTACCACCGGGTGTAGGTGGTACAGTCAATCACTGGTGAGATTTAACATTGTAACAGTGTAATACATGTAAGTCCTTTACCACCGGGCGTAGGTGGTACAGTCAATCACTGGTGAGATTTAACATTGTAACAGTGTAATACATGTAAGTCCTTTACTACCGGGTGTAGATGGTACAGTCAATCACTGGTGAGTTTTAACATTGTAACAGTGTAATACATGTACGTCCTTTACTACCGGGTGTAGGCGGTACAGTCAATCACTGGTGAGTTTTAACATTGTAACAGTGTAATACATGTACGTCCTTTACTACCGGGTGTAGGTGGTACAGTCAATCACTGGTGAGTTTTAACATTGTAACAGTGTAATACATGTAAGTCCTTTACTACCGGGTGTAGGTGGTACAGTCAATCACTGGTGAGATTTAACATTGTAACAGTGTAATACATGTAAGTCATTTACCACCGGGTGTAGGTGGTACAGTCAATCACTGGTGAGATTTAACATTGTAACAGTGTAATACATGTAAGTCCTTTACCACCGGGCGTAGGTGGTACAGTCAATCACTGGTGAGTTTTAACATTGTAACAGTGTAATACATGTAAGTCCTTAACCACCAGGTGTAGGTGGTACAGTCAATCACTGGTGAGTTTTAACATTGTAACAGTGTAATACATGTAAGTCCTTTACTACCGGGTGTAGGTGGTACAGTCAATCACTGGTGAGATTTAACATTGTAACTGTGTAATACATGTAAGTCCTTTACCACCGGGTGTAGGTGGTACAGTCAGTCACTGGTGAGATTTAACATTGTAACAGTGTAATACATGTAAGTCCTTTACTACCGGGTGTAGGTGGTACAGTCAGTCACTGGTGAGATTTAACATTGTAACAGTGTAATACATGTAAGTCCTTTACCACCGGGTGTAGGTGGTACAGTCAATCACTGGTGAGATTTAACATTGTAACAGTGTAATACATGTAAGTCCTTTACTACCGGGTGTAGGTGGTACAGTCAATCACTGGTGAGTTTTAACATTGTAACAGTGTAATACATGTAAGTCCTTTACTACCGGGTGTAGGTGTTACAGTCAATCACTGGTGAGATTTAACATTGTAACAGTGTAATACATGTAAGTCCTTTACTACCGGGTGTAGGTGGTACAGTCAATCACTGGTGAGTTTTAACATTGTAACAGTGTAATACATGTAAGTCCTTTACCACCGGGTGTAGGTGGTACCGCGGGGCTCTTTATGAGGGGATGGGGGAGGGGTCACTATTTTGCTCAATTTTAGGAATGTTCAGTTATGTTTTGGAAATTCCCAACAGCTTAACTACATGTACCACCCTCTTTCTTGTTTAGGCGATTTATATTTACTGAAATTACTTTACTTCCACTGATAAAGCATCATCGATACTCCAGGGGTTACTATTACTGACGTTATATCCACCCCTTACATGAAACTTCCTCCTAGTAAAACTGGAGACAACAGAACAGGTAATTTAGTCCTTTGTTGTACATCACAGAAATCGTAATACGGTACACTGTGGTTGACTCTGTGGCTTTGAAATTGGGCGTCGCTCTCTCTGTAAAATGTTTTTGCAGACCTTTGACTGCTCATAATTTTTTCTCCTGGACTGCCTTCAGTTTTAGTATATGTACGAGATAATCAGCGATAATGATAGTAACCCCTGGAGTATTCAGTATGGATATCAAGAGTACGATATATTCTCCTATCTAAAACAAGACCGTATGCTTTTTCAACAAATGCCTTATCAATTAATGCATACATATTTTGTTGACTTGTAACAGCACTCTTTCCATGTTTACGATCACCACTTGTGTATGAGTTATCGCCCCTTGTTACCATGCTAACAGTGCTCCCCCACATCTGGTGTTGCAGGTTTCCACCATTTTTACCTGGAGAATTATGTCCTAGGTATCGTCTACCTCTGTACGTTCGGAGTGTACGGTTTGGGATGGATTGTGGATTTTTTCAGGATTCCTTCCCTTGTTTCTATTTATAACACACCACTGGAAAATGTTCCGAAGAAGAAAAGTCAAACAACGGCTTATCTGTTCGCACTATCGCCATTCGGAGTACTCGGACTTCACCATTACTACCTGAACCGGTGGAAGTGGGGACTGTTATATACGGTGACGTGCGGGGTGTTCGGGGTGGGTTGGTTGGTGGATTTGTTCCGGGTACCTTACCTAATACACCGTGAGAACCGCCATCTCCGTGGGGAGGGACTCGGATTGGTCCACACTGACGATGTCTACCTGTTGTGGTTTTCGTTCGGGTTGTTCGGAGTCCATCATTACTACTTAGGTAGAAAGGGCTGGGCGTTACTATACCTATGTACCTTCGGAATGTTCACTATCGGTTGGCTATTTGATGTTTTCCGTATCCCTTGCCTCGTTTTGACACAAAACAACCACAACTGTGATAACGACATCGATGACGTTAAGTGCTCAGGCCAAGTCGATTTTTTACCCGCTATTTACGAAAAGACGGTAGAATATGAACACACACCAGAGAGAAAAATCGTCATAGAGACTACACTGGACCCAGGTCATTTCGCCATAATGAAGAAACCACATGTAAAATCCAACACGCAGCCGAAACAGTACGAAAACTCGTTTTTTCAGCCGTTAGAATCGCCCATACACCGTCGGTCTCTGTCCTCATCCAATTTGGCGGGAAAACTTGGACCAAAACGAGCACCATCTGTGCGTACCGCGAAAACGAAAGTTCAATCGATTTCATCGTCTTCGCGTAATAGCTGTGAGGGTCCCGAGGATGATGATGTGGTGATCACGAAGGTTGTAACAACACCCCGAGGGACTAGTACACACACAAGTCTTCCATCTACTCCCCGCGATGGCGGCAAAACAACATTCGACGAGTACAATGATATGGACGACGAACTTTCGTTAAACTCACCACGTAGTGAAACGGAAATAAAAATGCCACTAAAACCCAGAAACTGCACAGAAAGCGATACACTCAGGCGTGGAACGGAAATAAAAAATCCGGTTGTATCTAGGGATCGTGTACAGCTGGAAACTTCACTTCATGAAACAAAAGAAAAAGTTCCGATTACTCCGAACAGTGGTATCGAGACGAGCACACAACGTCAGGAATTAAAAGTGAAGAAGTCAATTAAATCTAGCAATGCCACAACACCCATGGCCACAAAGGAAACACGCAAGAATACGCACAATGGTATGACGATTAATACAGCAAATAATGATGACGTGGAACACAGATGCATAGATTTAACAACTCGGAAAAAGGACAGACATAGTATATTTCCAAAATCTTGCTTGGGTGATATAACAAACGAATCCTTAGACCCACGGGAAATCCCACGTGCTGATGACGAAGTCGTGAAAAAGATCGTCATTACACCACGTGATACGCAGAACAAAGTAAAAAGCCCGCGTTTTAATGACGTAGGTATCACAACTATTGGATCTAGCCCTCGAATCGATGACGAGGAACTCAAGAGAATGCGACGAGGCCCTGTGTGGGACGGAAGAGGTGCGGATATCCGAGGTAAAAGATCGTGCTGTTAAAGATGCTCCACCGCTGACAAATGGTATTTTTTCACTATGAAAAACAGGAGCAGACGATTTAGTATTTTTCTTCAATTACAAAAGTTACTTTCTTTACACCATTACCACCATTGAAAAGTTTGAGCTTCTAATTTTACTTCAAGTTAAAAATATGAAAAATAATTAATTGCATCCCGAAAAAATTCCGTGACACTATATCCTTTATAAAATGAAGTACTGACTGCGCATGCACCAAGGGCGAAATAAATTATTTTATATTATTTTTTTGTGTGTTAATTAGGCATATTTATATACACGAGTTAACACCAATTATTGTTCAAATGATTAACATCGTTTATGCTCTGTCGGCGGTGGAGTTAACGGTCATCGGGATCCGGAATATTTTATTTGAGGATTAACTTGAATATATTTTTTATGTTATGGAGATATAACAAAAAAAATCTGACTGTACTCTAAATAAACCGGGGAGCCGGTTTATGACGAGAGTACACTCAGACATTTGTGTTATATCTCCATAACATAAAAAATATATCCAAATTAATCCTTATAATTTAATTTAATAAAGAAAACCTCATCAAAGTTTATTTTTGGACTCTTTTGTCTATGAAATCCTTACACCATCATCTCAGCCAGTCAGAAGCGACGTTACAAACGGTGACGCCATTTTTCCTTTATGGGCTGATAAAATTAATTTTAAAGCCAATGAAAATACTCGTAACAAGCAAAACTGGATTATTTGTTTTTAACCAAACAAATATGTAACATTCTAATTGAAAAAAAAAAGCATAACATATTGCAAAATTAAACCTATCGTTATTACTATAAATTACATCGCAGACCTGGTTGTGAGATACCTACTCAGGTTACACAACTGACATGAGTGCAACATAACTAACCTGAGTGTAACATAACTGACCTGAGTATAACATAACTCACATGAGTGTTACATAACTGACCTGAGTGTTACATAACTGACCTGAGTGTAACATAACTGACCTGAGTGTTACATAACTGACCTGAGTGTTACATAACTAACCTGAGTGTAACATAACTGACCTGATTGTAACATAACTGACCTGAGTGTTACATAACTGACCTGAGTGTAACATAACTAACCTGAGTGTAACATAACTCACATGAGTGTAACATAACTGACCTGAGTGTTACATAACTGACCTGAGTGTAACATAACTAACCTGAGTGTAACATAACTGACCTGAGTGTAACAAAACTGACATGAGTGTTACATAACTGACCTGAGTGTAACATAACTGACCTGATTTTAACATAACTGACCTGAGTGTAACATAACTGACCTGAGTGTAACATAACTGACCTGAATGTAACATAACTCACATGAGTGTTACATAACTGACCTAAGTGTAACATAACTGACCTGCGTGTAACATAACTGACCTGAATGTAACATAACTCACATGAGTGTAACATAACTGACCTGAGTGTAACATAACTGACCTGAGTGTAACATAACTGACCTGAGTGTAACATAACTGACCTGAGTGTAACATAACTCACATGAGTGTTACATAACTGACCTGAGTGTAACATAACTCACATGAGTGTTACATAACTGACTTAAGTGTAACATAACTGACCTGAGTGTAACATAACTGACATGAGTGTAACATAACTGACCTGAGTGTAACATAACTGACCTGAGTGTAACACAACTGACCTGAGTGTAACACAACTGACCTGAGTGTAACATAACTGACCTGAGTTTAACATAACTGACATGAGTGTAACATAACTGACCTGAGTGTAACATAACTGACATGAGTGTAACACAACTGACATGAGTGTAACATAACTGACATGAGTGTAACATAACTGACCTGAGTGAAACACAACTGACATATGTGTTACATAACTGAAATGAATGTAACACAACTCACATGAGTGTAACATAACTAACCTGAGTGTAACATAACTGACCTTAGTGTAACATAACTCACATGAGTGTTACATAACTGACCTGAGTGTAACATAACTGACCTGAGTGTAACATAACTGACCTGAGTGTAACATAACTGACCTGAGTGTAACATAACTGACCTGAGTGTAACATAACTGACCTGAGTGTAACATAACTGACCTGAGTGTACAATGTTACATAGCTAACCTGAGTGTAACATAACTGACCTGAGTGTAACATAACTGACCTGATTGTAACAAAACTGACCTGAGTGTAACATAACTGACGTGAGTGTTACATAACTGACCTGAGTGTAACATAACTAACCTGAGTGTAACATAACTGACCTGAGTGTAACATAACTGACGTGAGTGTTACATAACTGACCTGAGTGTAACATATCTAACCTGAGTGTAACATAACTGACCTGAGTGTGTAACATAACTCACATGAGTGTAACATAACTGACCTGAGTGTTACATAACTGACCTGAGTGTAACATAACTAACCTGAGGGTAACATAACTGACCTGAGTGTAACATAACTGACATGAGTGTTACATAACTGACCTGAGTGTATTATAACTGACCTCAGTGTAACATAACTGACCTGAATGTAACATAACTCACATGAGTGTTACATAACTGACCTAAGTGTAACATAACTGACCTGAGTGTAACATAACTGACCTGAATGTAACATAACTCACATGAGTGTAACATAACTGACCTGAGTGTAACATAACTGACCTGAGTGTAACATAACTCACATGAGTGTTACATAACTGACCTAAGTGTAACATAACTGACCTGAGTGTAACATAACTCACATGAGTGTAACACAACTGACATGAGTGTAACATAACTGACATGAGTGTAACACAACTGACATGAGTGTAACACAACTGACCTGAGTGTAACACAACTGACCTGAGTGTAACATAACTGACCTGAGTGTAACATAACTGACATGAGTGTAACATAACTGACCTGAGTGTAACATAACTGACCTGAGTGTAACATAACTGACATGAGTGTAACACAACTGACATGAGTGTAACATAACTGACATGAGTGTAACATAACTGACCTGAGTGTAACATAACTGACATGAGTGTAACATAACTGACATGAGTGTAACATAACTGACCTGAGTGTAACACAACTGACCTGAGTGTAACACAACTGACATGAGTGTAACATAACTCACATGAGTGTAACATAACTGACCTGAGTGTAACATAACTGACCTGAGTGTAACATAACTCACATGAGTGTAACACAACTGACCTGAGTGTAACATAACTGACATGAGTGTTACACAACTCACATGAGTGTAACATAACTGACCTGAGTGTAACATAACTGACCTGAGTGTAACATAACTGACATGAGTGTAACATAACTGACCTGAGTGTAACATAACTGACCTGAGTGTAACATAACTGACATGAGTGTAACATAACTGACATGAATGTAACATAACTGACATCGAGTGTAACACAGTTGACATGAGTGTCACACAACTGACATGAGTGTAACACAACTCACATGTGTGTAAGATAACTGACATCACTGTGACACAACTGACATCAGTGTAGCACAACTGACATGAGTGTAACAACATACATGAGTATAACACAACTCAATCAAATGAGTGTAACATAATTGACATCAGTGTAACACAAATGAGATAAATCTAACATAACTGACATGAGTGTAATAACATACATGAGTATAACACAACTCAATCAAATGAGTGTAACATAATTGACATCAGTGTAATACAACTCTCATCAGTGTGATACGGGTGACCTTATTTTTAATTGCTAACCTTTATATTACAGAAACGTGTGGAGGACTTTCTCCAAGGGAAGTTACTCAATGGATGAGTTGGAGAGACGATGATATCATACTGTGAACGACACTCGGCACCAAACCCTCTTAGAGATAATTTGTCACCATGACTACACGACAAAAGAAAAGTTGTAATGGGGATTTTGCACACAGCTCTGTGCGACGGACGGAAGATTTCTGACCTATGGTCGTCGGCAGAGCTACGATTCCGTCTGTCCTGTTGACCGTAGTGTTGCAAACATCCAGCGGAGAAAATGTTATAATTCACGTTTGTCAAGTAAATGTGTAATTAAATTAAACAATACCAAGCATTTCTAACATAAACTGATTATTTACTTACACAAAATGTGCCCATGCCACCTGCTTGTCTAAATTATGTTTGTAAACAAATAGTGTATAGCTAAGTTGTCAAGTTATTTCTATTTGAGTTGCTTCCCTTTAATTTTGTTCAGATTGTACTGGTACGTTGCAATCGGATACCCTCGGAGAAATTTCCTGTAATCTTTCTGAAATCTTCCTGAAATCAGATTGACGGAAATTATTCCGAGATGTCGCGATTGGGTACGTTGGCTAAGACCGTCATTGACTATATATCACCTTACCATATAGTGTTTATATGCAGTGGGTCTATAGGTTTATTTGGTCCATATTAGGCATGACGGTGATTTATAAAAGCAGGTGCATTAGGTAAAGGTTTGGATTGGCCAATGGAATATTTTGGTGCATAAGTGCCGTTATTTGTGAGGATAGACGTTTATACTTATGATATGGTGTGAAAGGACTTGACCAAGTGTGGAATGCCAACATGAACAGTGCATTATTAACTTTGTATTGATTGACTGCGGAGTAATAAAAAAATGTGAACGTTATTTATTTTGTCAAGTAATTTATCGCACCAAATTACATCCCTAAAGAACTTGTACGTCACGCAGGTGAACGAACTTGTACCTCACGCTGGTGGGCGAACTTGTATGTCACGCATGTGGGCGAACTTGTACGTCACGCAGGTGGACGAACTTGTACGTCACGCAGGTTGACGAACTTGTATGTCACGCAGGTGGACGAACTTGTACGCCAGGCAGGTGGACGAACTTGTACGTCACGCAGGTGGACGAACTTGTACGTCAGGCAGGTGGACGAACTTGTACGTCACGCAGGTGGACGAACTTGTACGTCACGCAGGTGGACGAACTTGTATGTCACGCTGGTGGACGAACTTGTACGCCAGGCAGGTGGACGAACTTGTACGTCACGCAGGTGGACGAACTTGTACGTCAGGCAGGTGGACGAACTTGTACGTCATGCAGGTGGACGAACTTGTACGTCACGCAGGTGGGCGAACTTGTACGTCACACAGGTGGACGAACTTGTATGTCACGCAGGTTGACGAACTTGTATGTCACGCAGGTGGACGAACTTTTACGCCAGGCAGGTGGACGAACTTGTACGTCAGGCAGGTGGACGAACTTGTACGTCACGCAGGTGGACGAACTTGTACGTCACGCAGGTTGACGAACTTGTATGTCACGCAGGTGGACGAACTTGTACGCCAGGCAGGTGGACGAACTTGTACGTCACGCAGGTGGACGAACTTGTACGTCAGGCAGGTGGACGAACTTGTACGTCACGCAGGTGGACGAACTTGTACGTCACGCAGGTGGGCGAACTTGTACGTCACACAGGTGGACGAACTTGTATGTCACGCAGGTTGACGAACTTGTATGTCACGCAGGTGGACGAACTTGTACGCCAGGCAGGTGGACGAACTTGTACGTCACGCAGGTGGACGAACTTGTACGTCACGCAGGTGGACGAACTTGTACGTCACGCAGGTGGACGAACTTGTACGTCACGCAGGTGGACGAACTTGTATGTCACGCTGGTGGGCGAACTTGTACGTCAGGCAGGTGGACGAACTTGTACGTCACGCAGGTGGACGAACTTGTATGTCACGCAGGTGGGCGAACTTGTACGTCACACAGGTGGACGAACTTGTATGTCACGCAGGTTGACGAACTTGTATGTCACGCAGGTGGACGAACTTGTACGCCAGGCAGGTGGACGAACTTGTACGTCACGCAGGTGGACGAACTTGTACGTCAGGCAGGTGAACGAACTTGTATGTCACGCAGGTGGACGAACTTGTACGTCAGGCAGGTGAACGAACTTGTATGTCACGCAGGTGGGCGAACTTGTACGTCAGGCAGGTGGACGAACTTGTACGTCAGGCAGGTGAACGAACTTGTATGTCACGCAGGTGGACGAACTTGTACGTCAGGCAGGTGAACGAACTTGTATGTCACGCAGGTGGGCGAACTTGTACGTCAGGCAGGTTGACGAACTTGTACGTCAGGCAGGTGGACGACGTTACACATTCACATTTTCCATTGTTTGTCTCTTCCGTATATGGTAATTCAGTCGACCAGATAACCCCCTGTTGGTGAATTAAGTACATTTCCGATAACTACTCTGTATTATAGGGTTTGTTGTTGCGAGGATTCATTTATGGACCGATACAAGTCTGTTTAAGGCCCGTGTATCTTTCGGGAACATTCCGTGTGCAATCCGTAGATACCAGTATTCTTCCGCAGGAAAAAATCGTACACGGATTGCCCCGGCCTGAACTAGGATACTTCGGAACCAACAAGGATACTTCGGAACCAACAAGGATACTTCGGAACCAACAAAGATACTTTGGTACCTACACGGACATCACGGATGTTACACAGGGATACACGGATCGTACACAATTCAGTACGGACAATTTCTATCCGTGTATGCGGCGAAAAAAAATTAAACATGTTAATTTTTTTCCCGGACTTGCGTTGCCATGCAGGACGATCCCGGTTATCGCCGGATGCCAACATGGCTCTAACACGGTGGGTGATGACGGATTGCCACGGACTGTCGCGGATTGCCACGGACTGTCCCGGATTGTCACGGACTGTCGCGGATTGATGGTCCGTGTTGATCCGGTGCCTCATCCTTGAATGTGTGAAAGGGGCATAACCGAGACCAATCATTCAATCGTAGTTCAATCGCTATAAAAGTAAATTATGAAAATGTTAACAATAACCCTTATATACACGCATGTCCTATCACAGACACACTCACTTTATTTCTATAATTTGAGTATTTATGCACAAATCTGTATCATTATAATGACTTTGTCGTGACGTGTTCCCCAATGATAAAGCTGGTATTAGAAGTGGACCGCTATACTGACTTTGTCGTGACGTGTTCCCCAATGTTAACACTGGTGTTAGAGGCGGACCGCTACACTGACTTTGTCGTGACGTGTTCCCCAATGTTAAAACTGGTGTTAGAGGCGGACCGCTATACTGACTTTGTCGTGACGTGTTCCCCAATGTTAACACTGGTATTAGAGGTGGACCGCTATACTGACTTTGTCGTGACGTGTTCCCCAATGTTAACACTGGTGTTAGAGGTGGACCGCTATACTGACTTTGTCGTGACGTGTTCCCCAATGTTAACACTGGTGTTAGAGGCGGACCGCTATACTGACTTTGTCGTGACGTGTTCCCCAATGTTAACACTGGTGTTAGAGGTGGACCGCTATACTGACTTTGTCGTGACGTGATCCGCAATGTTAACACTGGTATTAGAGGTGGACCGCTATACTGACTTTGTCGTGACGTGTTCCCCAATGTTAACACTGGTGTTAGAGGCGGACCGCTATAATGACTTTGTCGCGACGTGTTCCCTAATGGTAACGCTGGTATAAGAGGCGGACCGCAATACTGACTTTGTCGTGACGTGTTCCCCAATGTTAACACTAGTGTTAGAGGTGGACCGCTACACTGACTTTGTCGTGACGTGTTCCCCAATATTAACACTGGTGTTAGAGGCGGACCGCTATACTGACTTTGTCGTGACGTGTTCCCCAATGTTAACACTGGTATAAGAGGCGGACTGCTATACTGACTTTGTCGTGACGTGTTCCCCAATGTTAACACTGTGTTAGAGGCGGACCGCTTTGCTGACTTTGTCGTGACGTGTTCCCCAATGTTAACACTGGTATAAGAGGCGGACTGCTACACTGACTTTGTCGTGACGTGTTCCCCAATGTTAACACTGGTGTTAGAGGCAGACCGCTATACTGACTTTGTCGTGATGTGTTTCCCCAATGTTAACACTGGTGTTAGAGGCGGACCGCTACACTGACTTTGTCGTGACGTGTTCCCCAATGTTAACACTGGTGTTAGAGGCAGACCGCTATACTGACTTTGTCGTGATGTGTTCCCCAATGTTAACACTGGTGTTAGAGGCGGACCGCTATACTGACTTTGTAGTGACGTGTTCCCCAATGTTAACACTGGTGTTAGAGGCGGACAGCTATACTGACTTTGTAGTGACGTGTTCCCCAATGTAAACACTAGTGTTAGAGGCGGACAGCTATACTGACTTTGTAGTGACGTGTTCCCCAATGTTAACACTGGTGTTAGAGGCGGACAGCTGTACTGACTTTGTCGTGACGTGTTCCCCAATGTTAACACTGGTGTTAGATGCAGCCGCTATACTGACTTTGTCATGACATGTTCCCCAATGTTAACACTGGTGTTAGAGGCGGACCGCTATGCTAACTTTGTCGTGACGTGTTCCCCAATGTTAACACTGGTGTTAGAGGTGGACCGCTACACTGACTTTGTCGTGACGTGTTCCCCAATATTAACACTGGTGTTAGAGGTGGACCGCTATACTGACTTTGTCGTGACGTGTTCCCCAATGTTAACACTGGTGTTAGAGGCGGACCGCTACACTGACTTTGTCGTGACGTGTTCCCCAATGTTAACACTGGTGTTGTAGAGGCAGACCGCTATACTGACTTTGTCGTGACGTGTTCCCCAATGTTAACACTGGTGTTAGAGGCGGACCGCTACACTGACTTTGTCGTGACGTGTTCCCCAATGTTAACACTGGTGTTAGAGGCAGACCGCTATATTGACTTTGTCGTGACGTGTTCCCCTATGTTAACACTGGTGTTAGAGGCGGACCGCTATACTGACTTTGTGTGACGTGTTCCCCAATGTTAACACTGGTGTTAGAGGCGGACCGCTATACTGACTTTGTGGTGACGTGTTCCCCAATGTTAACACTGGTGTTAGAGGCGGACAGCTATACTGACTTTGTCGTGACGTGATCCCCAATGTTAACACTGGTGTTAGAGGCGGACCGCTATACTGACTTTGTCGTGACGTGATCCCCAATGTTAACACTGGTGTTAGAGGCTGGACCGCTATGCTGACTTTGTCGTGACGTGTTCCCCAATGTTAACACTGGTGTTAGAGGCGGACCCCTATGCTTACTTTGTCGTGACTTTGTACGTGTTCCCCAATGTTAACACTGGTGTTAGAGGCGGACCGCTACACTGACTTTGTCGTGACGTGTTCCCCAATGTTAACACTGGTGTTAGAGGCGGACCGCTATACTGACTTTGTCGTGACGTGATCCCCAATGTTAACACTGGTGTTAGAGGCGGACCGCTATACTGACTTTGTCGTGACGTGTTCCCCAATGTTAACACTGGTGTTAGAGGCGGACCGCTATACTGACTTTGTAGTGACGTGTTCCCCAATGTTAACACTGGTGTTAGAGGCGGACCGCTATACTGACTTTGTAGTGACGTGTTCCCCAATGTTAACACTGGTGTTAGAGGCGGACCGCTATACTGACTTTGTCGTGACGTGTTCCCCCAATGTTAACACTGGTGTTAGAGGTGGACCGACCGCTACACTGACTTTGTCGTGACGTGTTCCCCAATGTTAACACTGGTGTTAGAGGCGGACCGCTATAACTGACTTTGTCGTGACGTGTTCCCCAATGTTAACACTGGTGTTAGAGGCAGACTGCTATACTGACTTTGTCGTGACGTGTCCCAATGTTAACCCTATGTTACGTGATCCCCAATGTTAACACTGGTGTTAGAGGCGGACCGCTATACATGACTTTGTCGTGACGTGTTCCCCAATGTTAACACTGGTGTTAGAGGCGGACCGCTATACTGACTTTGTCGTGACGTGTTCCCCAATGTTAACACTGGTGTTAGAGGCGGACCCGCTATACTGACTTTGTCGTGACGTGTTCCCCAATGTTAACACTGGTGTTAGAGGCGGACCGCTATACTGACTTTGTCGTGACGTGTGATCCCCAATGTTAACACTGGTGTTAGAGGCGGACGTGTATGTTAGAGGCTGACTTTGTCGTGACGTGTTCCCCAATGTTAACACTGGTGTTAGAGGCGGACCCTATACTGACTTTGTCGTGACGTGTTCCCCAATGTTAACACTGGTGTTAGAGGCGGACCGCTATACTGACTTTGTCGTGACGTGTTCCCCAATGTTAACACTGGTGTGTTAGAGGCGGACCGCTATACTGACTTTGTCGTGACGTGTTCCCCAATGTTAACACTGGTGTTAGAGGCGGACCGCTATACTTGACTTTGTCGTGACGTGTTCCCCAATGTTAACACTGGTTATTAGAGGCGGACCGCTATACTGACTTTGTCGTGACTGTGTTCCCCAATGTTAACACTGGTGTTAGAGGCGGACCGCTATACTGACTTTGTCGTAGTACCGAGTTCCCCAATGTTAACACCGTGTGTTAGAGGCGGACCGCTATACTGACTTTGTCGTGACGTATTCCCCAATGTTAACCACTGGTGTTTAGAGGTGGAACCGCTACACTGACTTTGTCGTGACGTGTTCCCAATGTTAACAACTGGTGTTAGAGGGGACCGCTTAACTGGACTTTGTTTTCGTGACGTGTTCCCATAACATGGTGTTGAGGGGACGCTATTAACTGACTTTGTCGTGACGTGATCCCCAATGTTTAACACTGGTGTTATAGGCGGACCGCTATACTGACTTTGTCGTGACGTGTTCCCCAATGTTAACACCGGTGTTAGAGGGACACGCTATATGACTTGACCGTCGTTCCCAATAACATGGTTTACTGACTTTGTCGTGACGTGGTTCCCGCAATGTTAACACCCGGTGTTAGAGGTGGACCGCTATACTGACTTTGTCGTGACGTGTTCCCCAATGTTAACACTGGTGTTAGAGGCGGACCGCACATACTGACTTTGTCGTGACGTGTTCCCCCAATGTTAACACTGGTGTTTGAGGCGGACCGCTATACTGACTTTGTCGTGACGTGTTCCCCAAATGTTAAAACTGGTGTTAGAGGCGGACCGCTATACTGACTTTGTCGTGACGTGTTCCCCAATGTTAACACTGGTGTTAGAGGCGGACCGCTATACTGACTTTGTAGTGACGTGTTCCCCAATGTTAACACTGGTGTTAGAGGCGGACCGCTATACTGACTTTGTCGTGACGTGTTCCCCAATGTTAACACTGGTGTTAGAGACGGACCGCTATACTGACTTTGTCGTGACGTGTTCCCCAATGTTAACACTGGTATTAGAGGCGGACCGCTATACTGACTTTGTCGTGACGTAGTTCCAATGTTAACACTGGTGTTAGAGGCGGACCGCTATACTGACTTTGTCGTGACGTGTTCCCCAATGTTAACACTGGTGTTAGAGGCGGACCGCTATACTGACTTTGTCTTTGTCGTGAGTGACGCTATACGACTTTTTACTGATCCCCAATGTTAACACTGGTGTAAGAGGCGGACCGCTATACTGACTTTGTCGTGACCGCGTTCCCCAATGTTAACACTGGTGTTAGAGGCGGACCGCTATACTGACTTTGTCGTGACGTTGTTCCCCAATGTTAACACTGGTGTGTTAGAGGCGGACCGCTATACTGACTTTGTCGTGACGTGTTCCCCAATGTTAACACTGGTGTTAGAGGCGGGACCGCTATACTGACTTTGTCGTGACGCGTTCCCCAATGTTTAACACTGGTGTGTAGAGGCGGACCGCTATACTGACTTTGTCGTGACGTCGTTCCCCAATGTTAACACTGGTGTTAGAGGCGGACCGCTATACTGACTTTGTCGTGACGTGTTCCCCAATGTTAACACTGGTGTTAGAGGCGGACCGCTATACTGACTTTGTCGTGACGTGTTCCCCAATGTTAACACTGGTGTTAGAGGCGGACCGCTATACTGACTTTGTCGTGACGTGTTCCCCAATGTTAACACTGGTGTTAGAGGCGGACCACTATACTGACTTTGTCGTGACGCGTGTTCCCCAATGTTAACACTGGTATTAAGAGGCGGACCGCTATACTGACTTTGTCGTGACGTGTTCCCCAATGTTAACACTGGTGTTAGAGGCGGACCGCTATACTGACTTTGTCGTGACGTGTTCCCCAATGTTAACACTGGTGTTAGAGGCGGACCGCTATACTGACTTTGTCGTGACGTGTTCCCAATGTTAACACTGGTGTTAGAGGCGGACCGCTATACTGACTTTGTCGTGACGTGTTCCCCAATGTTAAACACTGGTGTTAGAGGCGGACCGCTATACTGACTTTGTCGTGACGTGTTCCCCAATGTTAAACACTGGTGTTAGAGGCGGACCGCTATACTGACTTTGTCGTGACGTGTCCCCAATGTTAACACTGGTATAAGAGGCGGACCGCTAACTACTGACTTTGTCGTGACGTGTTCCCCAATGTTAACACTGGTATAAGAGGCGGACCGCTATACTGACTTTGTCGTGACGTGTTCCCCAATGTTAACACTGGTGTTAGAGGCGGACCGCTATACTGACTTTGTCGTGACGTGATCCCCAATGTTAACACTGGTGTTAGAGGCGGACCGCTATACTGACTTTGTCGTGACGTGTTCCCCAATGTTAACACTGGTGTTAAGAGGCGGACAGCTATACTGACTTTGTCGTGACGTGTTCCCCAATGTTAACACTGGTGTTAGATGCAGCCGCTATACTGACTTTGTCATGACATGTTCCCCAATGTTAACACTGGTGTTAGAGGCGGACCGCTATGCTGACTTTGTCGTGACGTGTTCCCCAATGTTAACACTGGTGTTAGAGGCGGACCGCTATACTGACTTTGTCGTGACGTGTTCCCCAATGTTAACACTGGTGTAAGAGGCGGACCGCTATACTGACTTTGTCGTGACGTGTTCCCCAATGTTAACACTGGTGTTAGAGGCGGACCGCTATACTGACTTTGTCGTGACGTGTTCCCCAATGTTAACACCGGTGTTAGAGGCGGACCGCTATACTGACTTTGTCGTGACGTGTTCCCCAATGTTAACACTGGTGTTAGAGGCGGACCGCTATACTGACTTTGTCGTGACGTGTTCCCCAATGTTAACACTGGTGTTAGAGGCGGACCGCTATACTGACTTTGTCGTGACGTGTTCCCCAATGTTAACACTGGTGTTAGAGGCGGACCGCTATACTGACTTTGTCGTGACGTGTTCCCCAATGTTAACACTGGTGTTAGAGGCGGACCGCTATACTGACTTTTGTCGTGACGCGTTCCCCAATGTTAACACTGGTGTTAGATGCGGACCGCTATACTGACTTTGTCGTGACGTGTTCCCCAATGTTAACGCTGGTATAAGAGGTGGACCGCTATACTGACTTTGTCGTGATGTGTTCCCCAATGTTAACACTGGTGTTAGAGGCGGACCGCTATACTGACTTTGTCGTGACGTGTTTCCCAATGTTAACACTGGTGTTAGAGGCGGACCGCTATACTGACTTTGTCGTGACGTGTTCCCCAATGTTAACACTGGTGTTAGAGGCGGACCGCTATACTGACTTTGTCGTGACGTGTTCCCCAATGTTAACACTGGTGTTAGAGGCGGACCGCTATACTGACTTTGTCGTGACTTCGCTAACTGACTTTGTCTGACTGTTCACCATTAAAACTTCTCTACAGAATGCTATTGTCGTGACTGTTAAACAATGTTAAACTTCTGGAATTAGAGTCGGACCGCTATACTGACTCACACCATTAAACTTCTCTACAGCTATATATGACTTTGTCGTGATAACTGATTCTCACACCATTAAACTTCTCTACAGAATGACTTTGTCGATAACTGATTCTCACACCATTAAACTTCTCTACAGAATGCTATTGTCTGATAACTGTTAGAGGCGGACCGCTATTCTCTGATAACTTTGTCTGACACCATTAAACTTCTCTTAAACCGCTATTGTCGGATAACTGATTCTCACACCATTAAACTTTCTACGGACCGCTAACTGCTATTGTCGGATAACTGATTCTCACACCATTAAACTTCTCTACAGAATGCTATTGTCGTGATAACTGATTCTCACACCATTAAACTTCTCTACAGAATGCTATTGTCGATAACTGACTTTTCTCACACCATTAAACTTCTCTACAGAATGCTATTGTCGATAACTGATTGGATAACTGGTTTCTCACACCTATTAAACTTGACGTGTTCTACAAGAATGCTATTGTCGGATAACTGATTCTCACACCATTAAACTTCTCTACAGAATGCTAGCTATAACTGCTTCTGTTGTGACCATTAAACTTCTTACACTGATTAGAGGCGGACCGCTATAACTGATTCTCACCATTAAACTTCTCTACAGAAACTGACTATTGTCGGATAACTGATTTCACACCATTAAACTTCTTAGAACAGAATGCTATTGTCGGATAACTGATTCTCACACCATTAAACTTCTCTACAGAATGCTATTGTCGGATAACTGATTCTCACACTCTACATGGAATGCTATTGTCATTGATTCTCACACCAATGTTAAACTTCTCTACAGAATGCTATTGTCGGATAACTGATTCTCACACCAGAATAAACGTTCTCACACCAGAATCTCTATTGCTATTGTCGGATAACTGACTTTTCTCACACCATTAAACTTCTCTACAGACTGCTATTGTCGGAATGACTATTTCTCACACCATGTTAAACACTGATTCTCACACCATTAAACTTCTCTACAGAATTACTTGTCGGATACAAATGCTATTGTCTGATAACTGATTCTATTGTCACTGATTCTCACCATTAAACTTCTCTACAGAATGCTATTGTCTGATAACTGATTAAACTTCTCTACAGAATGCTATTGTCGGATAACTGATTCTCACACCATTAAACTTCTCTACAGAATGCTATTGTCGGATAACTGATTCTCACACCATTAAACTTCTCTACAGAATGCTATTGTCGGATAACTGATTCTCACACCATTAAACTTCTCTACAGAATGCTATTGTCGGATAACTGATTCTCACACCATTAAACTTCTCTACAGAATGCTATTGTCGGATAACTGATTCTCACACCATTAAACTTCTCTACAGAATGCTATTGTCGGATAACTGACTTTTCTCACACCATTAAACTTCTCTACAGAATGCTATTGTCGGATAACTGATTCTCACACCATTAAACTTCTCTACAGAATGCTATTGTCGGATAACTGATTCTCACACCATTAAACTTCTCTACAGAATGCTATTGTCGGATAACTGATTCTCACACCATTAAACTTCTCTACAGCTATGCTATTGTCTGACTAACTGATTCTCACACCATTAAACTTCTCTACAGAATGCTATTGTCGGATAACTGATTCTCACACCATTAACTTCTCTACAGAATGCTATTGTCGGATAACTGATTCTCACACCATTAAACTTCTCTACAGAATGCTATTGTCGGATAACTGATTCTCACACCATTAAACTTCTCTACAGAATCCTATTGTCGGATAACTGATTCTCACACCATTAAACTTCTCTACAGAATGCTATTGTCTGATAACTGATTCTCACACCATTAAACTTCTCTACAGAATACTATTGTCGGATAACTGATTCTCACACCATTAAACTTCTCTACAGAATGCTATTGTCTGATAACTGATTCTCACACCATTAAACTTCTCTACAGAATGCTATTGTCGGATAACTGATTCTCACACCATTAAACTTCTCTACAGAATGCTATTGTCGGATAACTGATTCTCACACCATTAAACTTCTCTACAGAATGCTATTGTCGGATAACTGATTCTCACACCATTAAACTTCTCTACAGAATGCTATTGTCTGATAACTGATTCTCACACCATTAAACTTCTCTACAGAATGCTATTGTCGGATAACTGATTCTCACACCATTAAACTTCTCTACAGAATGCTGATAACTGATTCTGATCACCATTAAACTTCTCTACAGAATGCTATTGTCGGATAACTGATTCTCACACCATTAAACTTCTCTACAGAATGCTATTGTCGGATAACTGATTCTCACACCATTAAACTTCTCTACAGAATGCTATTGTCGGATAACTGATTCTCACACCATTATTTCATTACAGAACAGAATGCTATTGTCGGATATAACTGATTCTCACACCATTAAACTTCTCTACAGAATGCTATTGTCGGATAACTGATTCTCACACCATTAAACTTCTCTACAGAATCTCTACTATTGTTCTATTGTCGGATAACTGATTCTCACACCATTAAACTTCTCTACAGAATGCTATTGTCGGATAAACTGATTCTCACACCATTAAATTTTCTCTACACCATTAAATGCTATCTCTACTGATTGTCGGATAACTGATTCTCACACCATTAAACTTCTCTACAGAATGCTATTGGTCTGATAACTGATTCTCACACCATTAAACTTTCTCTACAGAATGCTATTGTCGGATAACTGATTCTCACACCATTAAACTTCTCTACAGAATGCTATTGTCTGATAACTGATTCTCACACCATTAAACTTCTCTACAGAATACTATTGTCGGATAACTGATTCTCACACCATTAAACTTCTCTACAGAATGCTATTGTCTGATAACTGATTCTCACACCATTAAACTTCTCTACAGAATGCTATTGTCTGATAACTGATTCTCACACCATTAAACTTCTCTACAGAATGCTATTGTCGGATAACTGATTCTCACACCATTAAACTTCTCTACAGAATGCTATTGTCGGATAACTGATTCTCACACCATTAAACTTCTTCTCTACAGAATGCTATTGTCGGATAACTGATTCTCACACCATTAAACTTCTCTACAGAATGCTATTGTCTGATAACTGATTCTCACACCATTAAACTTCTCTACAGAATGCTATTGTCGGATAACTGATTCTCACACCATTAAACTTCTCTACAGAATGCTATTGTCTGATAACTGATTCTCACACCATTAAACTTCTCTACAGAATGCTATTGTCGGATAACTGATTCTCACACCATTAAACTTCTCTACAGAATACTATTGTCGGATAACTGATTCTCACACCATTAAACTTCTCTACAGAATGCTATTGTCGGATAACTGATTCTCACACCATTAAACTTCCCTACAGAATGCTATTGTCTGATAACTGCTTCTCACACCATTAAACTTCTCTACAGAATGCTATTGTCGGATTAACTTGATTCTCACAGAGCATTATACTTCTCTACAGAATGCTATTGTCGACTGATTCTCAGAATTAAACTACTACTACAGAAAGCTAAAGACGGAAAACAGATTCTCACACCAATAAACTTCTCAACAGACTGCTATAGTCGGATAACAGAATCTCACCCCATGTAAACTTTCTCTACAGAATGGCAATTGTCTGATAACTTGATTCTCCACACCAATAACACTTCTCTACAGAATGCTATACTGTCGGATAACTGATTCAAACTACACCATTAAACTTCTCTAAAACAGAATGCTATTGTCTGATAACTGATTCTCACACCATTAAACTTCTCTACAGAATGCTATTGTCGGATAACTGATTCTCACACCATTAAACTTCTCTACAGAATGCTATTGTCGGATAACGTGATTCTCACACCATTAAACTTCTCTACAGAATGCTATTGCTCGGATAACTGATTCTCACACCATTAAACTCCTCTACAGAAGTTCTATTGTCTGATAACTGATTCTCACACCATTAAACTTCTCTACAGAATGCTATTGTCGGATAACTGATTCTCACACCATTAAACTTCTCTACAGAATGCTATTGTCGGATAACTGATTCTCACACCATTAAACTTCTCTACAGAATGCTATTGTCGGATAAACTGATTCTCACACCAGATTAAACTTCTCTACAGAAATGCTATTGTCGGATAACTGATTCTCACACCATTAAACTTCTCTACAGAATGCTATTGTCGGATTTAACTGATTCTCACACCATTAAAACTTCTCTACAGAATGCTATTGTCCGGATAACTGATTCTCACACCATTAAACTTCTCTACTAGAATGCTATTGTCGGATAACTGATTCTCACACCATTAAACTTCTCTACAGAATGCTATTGTCGGATAACTGATTCTCACACCATTAAACTTCTCTACAGAATGCTATTGTCGGATAAATGATTCTCACACCATTAAACTTCTCTACAGAATGCTATTGTCGGATAACTGATTCTCACACCATTAAACTTCTCTACAGAATGCTATTGTCGGATAACTGATTCTCACACCATTGAACTTCTCTACAGAATGCTATTGTCGGATAACTGATTCCTCACACGACCATTAAACTTCTCTACAGAATGCTATTGTCGGATAACTGATTCTCACACACCATTAAACTTCTCTACAGAATGCTATAGTCGGATAACTGATTCTCACCACCATTAAACTTCTCTACAGAATGCTATTGTCTGATAACTGATTCTCACACCATTAAACTTCTCTACAGAATGCTATTGTCGGATAACTGATTCTCACAACCATTAAACTTCTCTACAGAATGCTATTGTCGGATAACTGATTCTCACACCATTAAACTTCTCTACAGAATGCTATTGTCGGATAACTGATTCTCACACCATTAAACTTCTCTACAGTATACTTATTGTCTGATAACTGATTCTCACACCATTAAACTTCTCTACAGAATGCTATTGTCTGATAACTGATTCTCACACCATTAAACTTCTCTACAGAATGCTAATGTTCGGATAACTGATTCTCACACCAGTAAACTTCTCTACAGAAACCTATTGTCGGATAACTGATTCTCACACCATTAAACTTCTCTACAGAATGCTATTGTCGATAACTGATTCTCACACCATTAAACTTCTCTACAGAATGCTATTGTCTGATAACTGATTCTCACACCATTAAACTTCTCTACAGAATGCTATTGTCTGATAACTGATTCTCACACACACCATTAAACTTCTCTACAGAATGCTATTTGTCGATAACTGATTCTCACACCATTAAACTTCTCTACAGAATGCCAATTGGTCGGATTAACTGATTTCTCAACACCAATAAACTTCTCTACAGAAATGCTATTGTCTGAATAACTTATTCACACACCATGTAAAAACTTCTCTACAAGAAATGCTATTGTCGGATAAACTGATTCTCACACCATTAAACTTCTCTACAGAATGCTATTGTCGGATAACTGATTCTCACACCATTAAACTTCTCTACAGAATGCTAATGAGTCGAATAACTGATTCTCACACCATTAAACTTCTCTACAGAATGCTATTGGTCTGATAACTGATTCTCATACACCATAAAACTTCTCTACAGAATGCTATTTGTCGGATAACTGATGTCTTCACACCATTAAAATTCTCTAACAGAATGCTATTGTCGGATAACTGATTTCACACATCCAGTAAAACTTCTCTACAGAATGCTAAATGTCGGATAACAGATTCTCACACCATAAAACTTCTCTACAGAATGCCTATTGTCGTATAACTGATTCTCACACCATTAAACTTCTCTACAGAATGCTATTGTCGGATAACTGATTCTCACACCATTAAACTTCTCTACAGAATGCTATTGTCTGATAACTGATTCTCACACCATTAAACTTCTCTACAGAATGCTATTGTCGGATAACTGATTCTCACACCATTAAACTTCTCTACAGAATGCTATTGTCGGATAACTGATTCTCACACCATTAAACTTCTCTACAGAATGCTATTGTCGGATAACTGATTCTCACACCATTAAACTTCTCTACAGAATGCTATTGTCGGATAACTGATTCTCACACCATTAAACTTCTCTACAGAATGCTATTGTCGGATAACTGATTCTCACACCATTAAACTTCTCTACAGAATGCTATTGTCGGATAACTGATTCTCACACCATTAAACTTCTCTACAGAATGCTATTGTCGGATAACTGATTCTCACACCATTAAACTTCTCTACAGAATGCTATTGTCGGATAACTGATTCTCACACCATTAAACTTCTCTACAGAATGCTATTGTCGGATAACTGATTCTCACACCATTAAACTTCTCTACAGAATGCTATTGTCGGATAACTGATTCTCACACCATTAAACTTCTCTACAGAATGCTATTGTCGGATAACTGATTCTCACACCATTAAACTTCTCTACAGAATGCTATTGTCGGATAACTGATTCTCACACCATTAAACTTCTCTACAGAATGCTATTGTCGGATAACTGATTCTCACACCATTAAACTTCTCTACAGAATGCTATTGTCGGATAACTGATTCTCACACCATTAAACTTCTCTACAGAATGCTATTGTCGGATAACTGATTCTCACACCATTAAACTTCTCTACAGAATGCTATTGTCGGATAACTGATTCTCACACCATTAAACTTCTCTACAGAATGCTATTGTCGGATAACTGATTCTCACACCATTAAACTTCTCTACAGAATGCTATTGTCGGATAACTGATTCTCACACCATTAAACTTCTCTACAGAATGCTATTGTCGGATAACTGATTCTCACACCATTAAACTTCTCTACAGAATGCTATTGTCGGATAACTGATTCTCACACCATTAAACTTCTCTACAGAATGCTATTGTCGGATAACTGATTCTCACACCATTAAACTTCTCTACAGAATGCTATTGTCGGATAACTGATTCTCACACCATTAAACTTCTCTACAGAATGCTATTGTCGGATAACTGATTCTCACACCATTAAACTTCTCTACAGAATGCTATTGTCTGATAACTGATTCTCACACCATTAAACTTCTCTACAGAATGCTATTGTCGGATAACTGATTCTCACACCATTAAACTTCTCTACAGAATGCTATTGTCGGATAACTGATTCTCACACCATTAAACTTCTCTACAGAATGCTATTGTCGGATAACTGATTCTCACACCATTAAACTTCTCTACAGAATGCTATTGTCGGATAACTGATTCTCACACCATTAAACTTCTCTACAGAATGCTATTGTCTGATAACTGATTCTCACACCATTAAACTTCTCTACAGAATGCTATTGTCTGATAACTGATGGGTTATGTTAACACTGGTATAAGAGGCGGACAGGGTAAAGCTATACTGATAAGGGCGGATTTGTCGTGACGTGTTCCCCAATGTTAACACTGGTGTTAGAGGCGGACCGCTATACTGACTTTGTCGTGACGTGTTCCCCAATGTTAACACTGGTGTTAGAGGCGGACCGCTATACTGACTTTGTCGTGACGTGTTCCCCAATGTTAACACTGGTGTTAGAGGCGGACCGCTATACTGACTTTGTCGTGACGTGTTCCCCAATGTTAACACTGGTGTTAGAGGCGGACCGCTATACTGACTTTGTCGTGACGTGTTCCCCAATGTTAACACTGGTGTTAGAGGCGGACCGCTATACTGACTTTGTCGTGACGTGTTCCCCAATGTTAACACTGGTGTTAGAGGCGGACCGCTATACTGACTTTGTCGTGACGTGTTCCCCAATGTTAACACTGGTGTTAGAGGCGGACCGCTATACTGACTTTGTCGTGACGTGTTCCCCAATGTTAAACACTGGTGTTAGAGGCGGACCGCTATACTGACTTTGTAGTGACGTGTTCCCCAATGTTAACACTGGTGTTAGAGGCGGACCGCTATACTGACTTTGTCGTGACGTGTTCCCCAATGTTAACACTGGTGTGTTAGAGGCGGACCGCTATACTGACTTTGTCGTGACGTGTTCCCCAATGTTAACACTGGTGTTAGAGGCGGACCGCTATACTGACTTTGTCGTGACGTGTTCCCCAATGTTAACACTGGTGTTAGAGGCGGACCGCTATACTGACTTTGTCGTGACGTGTTCCCCAATGTTAACACTGGTGTTAGAGGCGGACCGCTATACTGACTTTGTCGTGACGTGTTCCCCAATGTTAACACTGGTGTTAGAGGCGGACCGCTATACTGACTTTGTCGTGACGTGTTCCCCAATGTTAACACTGGTGTTAGAGGCGGACCGCTATACTGACTTTGTCGTGACGTGTTCCCCAATGTTAACACTGGTGTTAGAGGCGGACCGCTATACTGACTTTGTCGTGACGTGTTCCCCAATGTTAACACTGGTGTTAGAGGCGGACCGCTATACTGACTTTGTCGTGACGTGTTCCCCAATGTTAACACTGGTGTTAGAGGCGGACCGCTATACTGACTTTGTCGTGACGTGTTCCCCAATGTTAACACTGGTGTTAGAGGCGGACCGCTATACTGACTTTGTCGTGACGTGTTCCCCAATGTTAACACTGGTGTTAAGAGGCGGACCGCTATACTGACTTTGTCGTGACGTGTTCCCCAATGTTAACACTGGTGTTAGAGGCGGACCGCTATACTGACTTTGTCGTGACGTGTTCCCCAATGTTAACACTGGTGTTAGAGGCGGACCGCTATACTGACTTTGTAGTGACGTGTTCCCCAATGTTAACACTGGTGTTAGAGGCGGACCGCTATACTGACTTTGTCGTGACGTGTTCCCCAATGTTAACACTGGTGTTAGAGGCGGACCGCTATACTGACTTTGTAGTGACGTGTTCCCCAATGTTAACACTGGTGTTAGAGGCGGACCGCTATACTGACTTTGTCGTGACGTGTTCCCCAATGTTAACACTGGTGTTAGAGGCGGACCGCTATACTGACTTTGTCGTGACGTGTTCCCCAATGTTAACACTGGTGTTAGAGGCGGACCGCTATACTGACTTTGTCGTGACGTGTTCCCCAATGTTAACACTGGTGTTAGAGGCGGACCGCTATACTGACTTTGTAGTGACGTGTTCCCCAATGTTAACACTGGTGTTAGAGGCGGACCGCTATACTGACTTTGTCGTGACGTGTTCCCCAATGTTAACACTGGTGTTAGAGGCGGACCGCTATACTGACTTTGTCGTGACGTGTTCCCCAATGTTAACACTGGTGTTAGAGGCGGACCGCTATACTGACTTTGTCGTGACGTGTTCCCCAATGTTAACACTGGTGTTAGAGGCGGACCGCTATACTGACTTTGTCGTGACGTGTTCCCCAATGTTAACACTGGTGTTAGAGGCGGACCGCTATACTGACTTTGTCGTGACGTGTTCCCCAATGTTAACACTGGTGTTAGAGGCGGACCGCTATACTGACTTTGTCGTGACGTGTTCCCCAATGTTAACACTGGTGTTAGAGGCGGACCGCTATACTGACTTTGTCGTGACGTGTTCCCCAATGTTAACACTGGTGTTAGAGGCGGACCGCTATACTGACTTTGTCGTGACGTGTTCCCCAATGTTAACACTGGTGTTAGAGGCGGACCGCTATACGATGACTTTGTCGTGACGTGTTCCCCAATGTTAACACTGGTGTTAGAGGCGGACCGCTATACTGACTTTGTCGTGACGTGTTCCCCAATGTTAACACTGGTATAGAGGCGGACCGCTATACTGACTTTGTCGTGACGTGTTCCCCAATGTTAACACTGGTGTTAGAGGCGGACCGCTATACTGACTTTGTCGTGACGTGTTCCCCAATGTTAACACTGGTGTTAGAGGCGGACCGCTATACTGACTTTGTCGTGACGTGTTCCCCAATGTTAACACTGGTGTTAGAGGCGGACCGCTATACTGACTTTGTCGTGACGTGTTCCCCAATGTTAACACTGGTGTTAAGAGGCGGACCGCTATACTGACTTTGTCGTGACGTGTTCCCCAATGTTAACACTGGTGTTAGAGGCGGACCGCTATACTGACTTTGTCGTGACGTGTTCCCCAATGTTAACACTGGTGTTAGAGGCGGACCGCTATACTGACTTTGTCGTGACGTGTTCCCCAATGTTAACACTGGTGTTAGAGGCGGACCGCTATACTGACTTTGTCGTGACGTGTTCCCCAATGTTAACACTGGTGTTAGAGGCGGACCGCTATACTGACTTTGTCGTGACGTGTTCCCCAATGTTAACACTGGTGTTAGAGGCGGACCGCTATACTGACTTTGTCGTGACGTGTTCCCCAATGTTAACACTGGTGTTAGAGGCGGACCGCTATACTGACTTTGTCGTGACGTGTTCCCCAATGTTAACACTGGTGTTAGAGGCGGACCGCTATACTGACTTTGTCGTGACGTGTTCCCCAATGTTAACACTGGTGTTAGAGGCGGACCGCTATATACTGACTTTGTCGTGACGTGTTCCCCAATGTTAACACTGGTGTTAGAGGCGGACCGCTATACTGACTTTGTCGTGACGTGTTCCCCAATGTTAACACTGGTGTTAGAGGCGGACCGCTATACTGACTTTGTCGTGACGTGTTCCCCAATGTTAACACTGGTGTTAGAGGCGGACCGCTATACTGACTTTGTCGTGACGTGTTCCCCAATGTTAACACTGGTGTTAGAGGCGGACCGCTATACTGACTTTGTCGTGACGTGTTCCCCAATGTTAACACTGGTGTTAGAGGCGGACCGCTATACTGACTTTGTCGTGACGTGTTCCCCAATGTTAACACTGGTGTTAGAGGCGGACCGCTATACTGACTTTGTCGTGACGTGTTCCCCAATGTTAACACTGGTGTTAGAGGCGGACCGCTATACTGACTTTGTCGTGACGTGTTCCCCCAATGTTAACACTGGTGTTAGAGGCGGACCGCTATACTGACTTTGTCGTGACGTGTTCCCCAATGTTAACACTGGTGTTAGAGGCGGACCGCTATACTGACTTTGTCGTGACGTGTTCCCCAATGTTAACACTGGTGTTAGAGGCGGACCGCTATACTGACTTTGTCGTGACGTGTTCCCCAATGTTAACACTGGTGTTAGAGGCGGACCGCTATACTGACTTTGTCGTGACGTGTTCCCCAATGTTAACACTGGTGTTAGAGGCGGACCGCTATACTGACTTTGTCGTGACGTGTTCCCCAATGTTAACACTGGTGTTAGAGGCGGACCGCTATACTGACTTTGTCGTGACGTGTTCCCCAATGTTAACACTGGTGTTAGAGGCGGACCGCTATACTGACTTTGTCGTGACGTGTTCCCCAATGTTAACACTGGTGTTAGAGGCGGACCGCTATACTGACTTTGTCGTGACGTGTTCCCCAATGTTAACACTGGTGTTAGAGGCGGACCGCTATACTGACTTTGTCGTGACGTGTTCCCCAATGTTAACACTGGTGTTAGAGGCGGACCGCTATACTGACTTTGTCGTGACGTGTTCCCCAATGTTAACACTGGTGTTAGAGGCGGACCGCTATACTGACTTTGTCGTGACGTGTTCCCCAATGTTAACACTGGTGTTAGAGGCGGACCGCTATACTGACTTTGTAGTGACGTGTTCCCCAATGTTAACACTGGTGTTAGAGGCGGACCGCTATACTGACTTTGTCGTGACGTGTTCCCCAATGTTAACACTGGTGTTAGAGGCGGACCGCTATACTGACTTTGTCGTGACGTGTTCCCCAATGTTAACACTGGTGTTAAGAGGCGGACCGCTATACTGACTTTGTCGTGACGTGTTCCCCAATGTTAACACTGGTGTTAGAGGCGGACCGCTATACTGACTTTGTCGTGACGTGTTCCCCAATGTTAACACTGGTGTTAGAGGCGGACCGCTATACTGACTTTGTCGTGACGTGTTCCCCAATGTTAACACTGGTGTTAGAGGCGGACCGCTATACTGACTTTGTCGTGACGTGTTCCCCAATGTTAACACTGGTGTTAGAGGCGGACCGCTATACTGACTTTGTCGTGACGTGTTCCCCAATGTTAACACTGGTGTTAGAGGCGGACCGCTATACTGACTTTGTCGTGACGTGTTCCCCAATGTTAACACTGGTGTTAGAGGCGGACCGCTATACTGACTTTGTCGTGACGTGTTCCCCAATGTTAACACTGGTGTTAGAGGCGGACCGCTATACTGACTTTGTCGTGACGTGTTCCCCAATGTTAACACTGGTGTTAGAGGCGGACCGCTATACTGACTTTGTCGTGACGTGTTCCCCAATGTTAACACTGGTGTTAGAGGCGGACCGCTATACTGACTTTGTCGTGACGTGTTCCCCAATGTTAACACTGGTGTTAGAGGCGGACCGCTATACTGACTTTGTCGTGACGTGTTCCCCAATGTTAACACTGGTGTTAGAGGCGGACCGCTATACTGACTTTGTCGTGACGTGTTCCCCAATGTTAACACTGGTGTTAGAGGCGGACCGCTATACTGACTTTGTCGTGACGTGTTCCCCAATGTTAACACTGGTGTTAGAGGCGGACCGCTATACTGACTTTGTCGTGACGTGTTCCCCAATGTTAACACTGGTGTTAGAGGCGGACCGCTATACTGACTTTGTCGTGACGTGTTCCCCAATGTTAACACTGGTGTTAGAGAGGCGGACCGCTATACTGACTTTGTCGTGACGTGTTCCCCAATGTTAACACTGGTGTTAGAGGCGGACCGCTATACTGACTTTGTCGTGACGTGTTTCCCCAATGTTAACACTGGTGTTAGAGGCGGACCGCTATACTGACTTTGTCGTGACGTGTTCCCAATGTTAACACTGGTGTTAGAGGCGGACCGCTATACTGACTTTGTCGTGACGTGTTCCCCAATGTTAACACTGGTGTTAGAGGCGGACCGCTATACTGACTTTGTCGTGACGTGTTCCCCAATGTTAACACTGGTGTTAGAGGCGGACCGCTATACTGACTTTGTCGTGACGTGTTCCCCAATGTTAACACTGGTGTTAGAGGCGGACCGCTATACTGACTTTGTCGTGACGTGTTCCCCAATGTTAACACTGGTGTTAGAGGCGGACCGCTATACTGACTTTGTCGTGACGTGTTCCCCAATGTTAACACTGGTGTTAGAGGCGGACCGCTATACTGACTTTGTCGTGACGTGTTCCCCAATGTTAACACTGGTATAAGAGGCGGACCGCTATACTGACTTTGTCGTGACGTGTTCCCCAATGTTAACACTGGTGTTAGAGGCGGACCGCTATACTGACTTTGTCGTGACGTGTTCCCCAATGTTAACACTGGTGTTAGAGGCGGACCGCTATACTGACTTTGTCGTGACGTGTTCCCCAATGTTAACACTGGTGTTAGAGGCGGACCGCTATACTGACTTTGTCGTGACGTGTTCCCCAATGTTAACACTGGTGTTAGAGGCGGACCGCTATACTGACTTTGTCGTGACGTGTTCCCCAATGTTAACACTGGTGTTAGAGGCGGACCGCTATACTGACTTTGTCGTGACGTGTTCCCCAATGTTAACACTGGTGTTAGAGGCGGACCGCTATACTGACTTTGTCGTGACGTGTTCCCCAATGTTAACACTGGTGTTAGAGGCGGACCGCTATACTGACTTTGTCGTGACGTGTTCCCCAATGTTAACACTGGTGTTAGAGGCGGACCGCTATACTGACTTTGTCGTGACGTGTTCCCCAATGTTAACACTGGTGTTAGAGGCGGACCGCTATACTGACTTTGTCGTGACGTGTTCCCCAATGTTAACACTGGTGTTAGAGGCGGACCGCTATACTGACTTTGTCGTGACGTGTTCCCCAATGTTAACACTGGTGTTAGAGGCGGACCGCTATACTGACTTTGTCGTGACGTGTTCCCCCAATGTTAACACTGGTGTTAGAGGCGGACCGCTATACTGACTTTGTCGTGACGTGTTCCCCAATGTTAACACTGGTGTTAGAGGCGGACCGCTATACTGACTTTGTCGTGACGTGTTCCCCAATGTTAACACTGGTGTTAGAGGCGGACCGCTATACTGACTTTGTCGTGACGTGTTCCCCAATGTTAACACTGGTGTTAGAGGCGGACCGCTATACTGACTTTGTCGTGACGTGTTCCCCAATGTTAACACTGGTGTTAGAGGCGGACCGCTATACTGACTTTGTCGTGACGTGTTCCCCAATGTTAACACTGGTGTTAGAGGCGGACCGCTATACTGACTTTGTCGTGACGTGTTCCCCAATGTTAACACTGGTGTTAGAGGCGGACCGCTATACTGACTTTGTCGTGACGTGTTCCCCAATGTTAACACTGGTGTTAGAGGCGGACCGCTATACTGACTTTGTCGTGACGTGTTCCCCAATGTTAACACTGGTGTTAGAGGCGGACCGCTATACTGACTTTGTCGTGACGTGTTCCCCAATGTTAACACTGGTATTAGAGGCGGACCGCTATACTGACTTTGTCGTGACGTGTTCCCCAATGTTAACACTGGTGTTAGAGGCGGACCGCTATACTGACTTTGTCGTGACGTGTTCCCCAATGTTAACACTGGTGTTAGAGGCGGACCGCTATACTGACTTTGTCGTGACGTGTTCCCCAATGTTAACACTGGTGTTAGAGGCGGACCGCTATACTGACTTTGTCGTGACGTGTTCCCCAATGTTAACACTGGTGTTAGAGGCGGACCGCTATACTGACTTTGTCGTGACGTGTTCCCCAATGTTAACACTGGTGTTAGAGGCGGACCGCTATACTGACTTTGTCGTGACGTGTTCCCCAATGTTAACACTGGTGTTAGAGGCGGACCGCTATACTGACTTTGTCGTGACGTGTTCCCCAATGTTAACACTGGTGTTAGAGGCGGACCGCTATACTGACTTTGTCGTGACGTGTTCCCCAATGTTAACACTGGTGTTAGAGGCGGACCGCTATACTGACTTTGTCGTGACGTGTTCCCCAATGTTAACACTGGTGTTAGAGGCGGACCGCTATACTGACTTTGTCGTGACGTGTTCCCCAATGTTAACACTGGTGTTAGAGGCGGACCGCTATACTGACTTTGTAGTGACGTGTTCCCCAATGTTAACACTGGTGTTAGAGGCGGACCGCTATACTGACTTTGTCGTGACGTGTTCCCCAATGTTAACACTGGTGTTAGAGGCGGACCGCTATACTGACTTTGTCGTGACGTGTTCCCCAATGTTAACACTGGTGTTAGAGGCGGACCGCTATACTGACTTTGTCGTGACGTGTTCCCCAATGTTAACACAGATGGTATAAGAGGCGGATCGCTATACTGACTTTGTCGTGACGTGTTCCCCAATGTTAACACTGGTGTTAGAGGCGGACCGCTATACTGACTTTGTCGTGACGTGTTCCCCAATGTTAACACTGGTGTTAGAGGCGGACCGCTATACTGACTTTGTCGTGACGTGTTCCCCAATGTTAACACTGGTGTTAGAGGCGGACCGCTATACTGACTTTGTCGTGACGTGTTCCCCAATGTTAACACTGGTATAAGAGGCGGACCGCTATACTGACTTTGTCGTGACGTGTTCCCCAATGTTAACACTGGTGTTAGAGGCGGACCGCTATACTGACTTTGTCGTGACGTGTTCCCCAATGTTAACACTGGTATAAGAGGCGGACCGCTATACTGACTTTGTCGTGACGTGTTCCCCAATGTTAACACTGGTGTTAGAGGCGGACCGCTATACTGACTTTGTCGTGACGTGTTCCCCAATGTTAACACTGGTGTTAGAGGCGGGACCGCTATACTGACTTTGTCGTGACGTGTTCCCCAATGTTAACACTGGTGTTAGAGGCGGACCGCTATACTGACTTTGTCGTGACGTGTTCCCCAATGTTAACACTGGTATAAGAGGCGGACCGCTATACTGACTTTGTCGTGACGTGTTCCCCAATGTTAACACTGGTGTTAGAGGCGGACCGCTATACTGACTTTGTCGTGACGTGTTCCCCAATGTTAACACTGGTGTTAGAGGCGGACCGCTATACTGACTTTGTCGTGACGTGTTCCCCAATGTTAACACTGGTGTTAGAGGCGGACCGCTATACTGACTTTGTCGTGACGTGTTCCCCAATGTTAACACTGGTGTTAGAGGCGGACCGCTATACTGACTTTGTCGTGACGTGTTCCCCAATGTTAACACTGGTGTTAGAGGCGGACGCTATACTGACTTTGTCGTGACGTGTTCCCCAATGTAAACACTGGTGTTAGAGGCGGACCGCTATACTGACTTTGTCGTGACGTGTTCCCCAATGTAACACTGGTGTTAGAGGCGGACTGCTATACTGACTTTGTCGTGACGTGTTCCCAATGTTAACACTGGTGTTAGAGGCGGACCGCTATACTGACTTTGTCGTGACGTGTTCCCCAATGTTAACACTGGTGTTAGAGGCGGACCGCTATACTGACTTTGTCGTGACGTGTTCCCCAATGTTAACACTGGTGTTTAGAGGCGGACCGCTATACTGACTTTGTCGTGACGTGTTCCCCAATGTTAACACTGGTGTTAGAGGCGGACCGCTATACTGACTTTGTCGTGACGTGTTCCCCAATGTTAACACTGGTGTTAGAGGCGGACCGCTATACTGACTTTGTCGTGACGTGTTCCCCAATGTTAACACTGGTGTTAGAGGCGGACCGCTATACTG